>NC_081525.1:13379876-13697376 GCF_030273125.1 Centropristis striata | reverse complement strand
GCAGTGATATCTTTTATTAGATTCAAATATTTACTGTGGCTGCTGTTGACCTGAATGATCAACTATGAAGTTGTTTGCTGCATGCTGATCCTGTTTGGGGTAGAAGATCATTCCTAGTTCAGGGATGGGCAACTGGAGGCCCGGTGGCCGCATACGGCTCCCACCCTCACTTGAAGTGTCCCTCAGTACAACTACATGCATTTGAGCATGAAATCTTAAAAGTGCAGTGTAAAAATGCACAAAATTACTTCTTGCAATTAATGTTGGTCTGCTGTTCTTGCACTGAAAAAAAAAGAAATCACAGTAAATGGTTATTTTTTATTTGCTAACCATTTGTATTCCTATTTATACTGTTATACATGCATTTGAGCATTAAATATGTTAAGTTACTGCACTGTAAACATATTTAAAATTGCAGTTTCATCATATCTGGTTAAGTGCACGCTCCTATATTTGTCCCTGTGATAGTGTTGATTAAAAAATGTGGCCCCCTCCAGCATTTAAGTTTCCCATCCCTGTTCTAGTTGAATCCTGAAAGCATCTTGAGCTGGTTGGATTTCCAGGATATGCAAAATCAGCTGTTTTCTTGTGTTTGTTTACACAATGATTATCACTTTAATTGATATTAGGGTTGTAGAAATATTCTTTTTTTAAAATTATTATTATTATATCACTATTACGTTGGTTTTTACACGCTGTAGAGGATGTTTTGTTTTTGTCCCAAATAGAACGTGTGCTGTGTAGGTGAGAGAGACGTAAGAACATGTTACACACTTTATTTCACACTGTCCACCCTACTAATGTGATTTAAATGAAATAGTCGATTTTATCTCCGTCATCATGGTGATGCTGTGTACACGTGGTTCATGTTAACTATTATTATATGAGCAAAATCCAGCTTGATCTGATTTGAATATTTAAATCAAGCAGCATCATGATATTATCAGATACATTTTGAACCCATTGGTCCATTGGTGACTATATGCAAACTAAGGCTGAAACTGACAATTAATGTAATAAATTCAATATTTAATCATAATTTATTTATTATTTTTAATTTTCTAAATTCAGTGTAACTTACACTTCCCAACGATAAAATTATTTCTGTTTGCTATAACACATACATCTCCATAAATCTGCTGAGAGATCAGGAAAGAGATGGTCCTTATTAATGGAGAACTTGCCTAACACGTCACATTTTTAAATTATCTTGTGCATCAAAGTAATCTAGTGATAGTTGTCTATACATCCATAATGGACAAATTGCTGCAAAACTAATGCATACTTTTTTACTTGCTCACCATTATCAATTTAGATAAATATGGGAAAAAAGAACAACAGCACAGTGCTGCATCTATACATTTTTTTTATTTTAGCTAAATACAGTTTGGCTTCAGATTAGTTGTTGTTCAGACTCCCTTATTGATGTTAAACTGTTTATCTCACCCCAGCTGATTCATAATAAGTCTATAAATGCAGAAAGAGCTCAAATTTCAGGACTCTATATTCTCTGTGGTATGATTTTTTTTATATATAGCTCATCCATTTAATTTATATAAAGGCTTAAGTTACCATATTTCCTCAAATAGTAGCCGGGGCTTCTACTAATGAAAAATCAGTTTGGGACCCGGCTAATAACAGGGGCAGGCTATTATTTGAAGGAGGCTTTTATTAAAAAAAGAAAATCAGAGCAGCTCTGACCGGCACTTTTTAGAGTGTTTTACACAGCGCATTGTAGCCAGTTACCCGGATGTCGGCCATATTGGAAGTACTCGGATGTAAACAAACAATGAACAGCTGAATGTTAATTTTAAGCAGGATTTAAAATGTCTAAACTACTAAAAAGCCCAGAAGAACGTGCGTAAACGGCTCGACTTTACAGAGAATGACTAGGACAGCGGGAGAAACAACCATATTTACCTACAGTACTAACTCGTGTGGCCAAACTTAAAAATACAGGTGTTGTGTTGAAATCTGTTACCCGTCAAATGATGTTTCCTGAATGGAGTTCTCCGTAGCATCACCTCCACGGTTGGAGTTAGGATTTAAGTTTAAGGTTAGGCCTTGTAGAGAGAACTGTTTGGGGTTAAGGTAAACTTGGGGTCATGTTAACAACTTAAAGGAGGACTGGTTGGGGTCAGGGGTCAGGTTGGTGCAGGTTAAGGTAAGGGGGACACATATCGACAGGGGAACAGACTTTGACATAACACCGGTAAGACACCCGGCTTATAAAAGAGGCCGGCTTTTATTTACTAAAAATAGTTTTTACACCCGGTTACTAAATGAGGCCGGTCATTAATAGGGGCCCGGCTTTAAATTGAGGAAATACGGTAAGTCTATAAATGCAGAAAGTGCTCAAATTTCTGGACTCCATATTCTCTGTGGTATGTTTTATATTTATATATATATATATATATATATATAGCTCATCCATTTAATTTATATTAAGGCTTAAGTTATGCATAATAAAGGGCATGGTTGCTTTGAGTGACCTCACAGGTGTTTGTAGTGAGGCGAGGCACATTATTGTTTTTACAAATGCCAGTTTCTGTTTGCAAAGTGGCCCGTGGATTCTGTGTACTGACATTAGTCACCCAAAAGTGTGGTAGTACTTTTGGTGTGAGTATTGGTAGACCGCAGCACTAACGTGTTGTCAGCAGGGACAGAGATGGGGCAGAAAGAACAATATCAGATGTCTTTAAGAGCTCCATCACACTTGTTGGGTGATCCTGAGCTGAGATTGATTTCCTTCCAGGTATTACTTCATACTGTAGAGTTGAGAATGGGTTGAAGCTGCCTTTCCTTCACCTGCACTGGCTTCAAGACTAACACAGGACAGACAGGGGTCTCTGTCCTGTCAGGATTTAGTGTGTATGCATGACGTTTCTACCTACATGCTTGGCTCCATTTTCTTCCTGCCTGTCTCAATGTCGGTCTCTGTGGCTCAGACTCAAACAGGCGTCGTCACTACTTCCTCTTCAGGCTTGTAAAGCTGTACTTTTAAACCTGTCTTCCCATCATAGTCTAGTCGTAATTCCCATAGACCCAATAGTAAACCCAGAAATGTTGTGTGTATGCAAATGAGCGCATATTTGATGAGATAAGGCCTCATTTGCATATGTAAACATGGAAATACAAAAAACATGCAGTACATTTTTTACTCATCTTAACATAAGTAATCAACTGAGAAAGTTTCATGGTGATATCTATTATTTAATTTTTTTACCCTATTCACCTGTGGTGTCTTGACTTTATTGGCTTATTATGCTAATTATGCAAATTGTCCAAAGTGCAACTATTAGCAACTGAGTTAAATTCCATCCATTAGGCCTATAGATGAAATTTCTGCAATAAAACTTTAGGGTACTCAACATTTCTGGGTTCAAGAAATTACGAATAGACTATCAGTTTGAATTAAATTCTGGTTTTGTGTGTGGACACAAAAAGGAAATCTGTGCTCACAGAACATAACAGCAGAATCTAAACGGGCTTCTGCAAATACAGTCAAGTATAGTTGTTGTTTTTCGTTGACGTTGGTTTTCTTGGTGGTAAAGTCTTAACATTTCAAACACTTCTCACTGCTAAAGTGCAGCTTTCAGTCAATTATCTTCCATTTCCTGTCATCTGTGAAGACATTTTTCTTTCTTCTTTTTGTCTTTGTTGCTCGGCGTGGCTCCTGTGTGCACTGACAGAGAATCAGGGTTGTGCATTTATTTCATGGCGCCGGTTTTGTCTAGTGTGTCTAGATAACTTGGGCAGTTTGTGTGTGTGTGTGTGTGTAGAGGATGAAGCAGCAGTAAAATGTTTGCATAATTTTATTGTTTATAAGTTAGAGCTGTGTGCCTGGTTACATTGTTTTTTGTCAGACTTTTTTCTTCCATTATTGTGTGCGTTTGTGTGTGTTTTTGTAGTGTTATAGCTAAAGTGCTGTATGCACGTTTGCTTGCAATCTTTTATATGATTTTAAATCATAAGGACAATGTGAGTAAACGTCAGTTTTGAACTGAAGCGTGCAGCCAGCCATTTATACTGTGATGTCTTTAGTATCCATTCCTATTAACAAAGCACACATTATTTAAGGCACAGGAGATAAAATATGTAGTAGGGATGTCACGATTACCCGTTTTCACGATTAATCGTTATTACCCGTTTTCACGATTAATCGTGGTATTAAACATTATGATTAGGGCCGGGACTCGATTAAAAGAATTAATCTAATTAATTAGAGGCTTTGTAATTAATTAATCAAAATTAATCACATTTTAATCGCATAAATATTTGACCTGAGAACAGTGAGAAGTAATTTTTTTCACATGAATTTTTAGTATACCATTGAATAATGACTGAATACATAAGCTTAAGCAACAAAAATATTGTTTATTTTTGTTCAAGTCCAACAGACCAGTGCAATTTTTGCCATTAAGTGTAGCAATAGCATATTTAGAAATATAGTACATTTCAGAAATTCAGGTAGCCTATAGGTAGGTAGACCTTCTGTAAACTAGAATACTTTGGTTTTTTAAGTAAAACACAATCCACGCTAGCTACCACACTAGCCGCTAGCTGCTATATGTTTAGCATTGAGGTGATACTTGAGGCTGGATGTGCTGCGGTGATATGTGAATTCCTTGTTGCATAGCAACACAACCATGCTCTTATCGACGCTTCCATCCGTTGGTTTTTAGTAACAAAATGTCCCATCATCCACGGGGCCAACCAAAGCGTCTCATCAGCTTCTTCCTTCATGTTCACTGTGGTTTGTTGTTGTCTGAACTCATGAACGCTAGTTGGTGCTCCAGTATAATCGGTCCGCCTGAAACTCATCCAGTGAGAAACGTTACGCGGTGCAAAAATAAGTGCGATTAAAATGCGTACAATTTTTTAACGTGTTAATTTTGGTGTAATTAATTAACCTTAATTAACGCGTTAAAGTCCCGGCCCTAGTTATGATTAGTTAACATTTCCTAAATACCGGCAATTTCCGGAAAAGATTATGCTGGAACCATGGTTGCACATCAGCGCAACTCGCCTGGAACGAAAATAAAATTACACAGCAACCGCGTGTCACCACTTATGTTGCTTTGTTTTCGGTCCGTGCAGTTGCAGACAGAGGTGACAGGAGGTAAAGCATGGAAGGGGAAGAGCTATTCCCTCCGAAAAAACGTGTGAAATCATCCATGTGGGAATGTTTTGGCTACCCAAAAAATTACCAAGGTGTCATTGTTGAAGACGGTCTGCCCAGGTGTAAAACATGCCACAAAAAAAGTAACACATCAAACATGTTTCAACACCTGCGGGATAACCTCGTCAAACAGTTTGTGTCACTGTGCGATGGCCTGTATAAGAAAAAGTAATGTAATCTTCTAAAGGTCCTCAGTGAGTGAACATTAATCATTACCTCCTTTTATTTCTGTATTGAGACAAACATTTAGTATATATGACATTCCCCCTCGGATTATTACAATTTTTCTTGTACTTTTTGGTTACTTTACATTGTTGCTATATTATTTTGTTATGAGAGCATCCAGAGAGGGAAATACATAAAAAAATAAAAAAAAGACCTATAAGGAGTGTTCATGTGATTTAACTTATTCATAGCAGTGTGAAATTAATCAATGCAAAAATAATCGTGACAATCGTAATATAGTGATTATTTCTCTGACAATAATCGTACCAAGAAAATCTGTGATCGTGACATCCCTAATATGTAGTGCAGTGGTGTTTAGAGAGAAATACAAATATATTTATTCAACTGCTTTATTCGGCTCAACAGAGCCTGACACAACACTTTCACGAAACACAAAGGCTTTATTAAGAGGGCTTTCAAGTCACAAAGTATACTTTATCAGCTGAGGAACAATCACACTACAATAGTGATTATATATTGACAAAGTGTTTACTGGTGGTAGAAAAGGATGATACTGTCTTCCTTTTTAAAAAAAAAAAAAAAAAAAGACCACATAGGTTGTTTGTACAAGCACCTTATTGCAACCCATATTAATTATTGTCAGACAGTGACCTCTAGTGGCTGCAGTAATTCTGACAGGAGCAAAGAAAGTCTGGTGACTTAGTATAAAGAACAACAAAGAACAAGCACAGGACTTTGACCCAGGCAAAAGTCAGCGTTAAGTAATTTTAAAATGTAATGTAGGTTACCTTAAGTAAGTTAAGATATTAAACAGTTACAAATGGACTTATTTTAACCCAAATTATGAAAGTTTTGGTGCCTAAACATAACCAAACTGCATCTTATTCCACAACCAATCTATAAGCCATGTTGCTCCTCACTTAGGAAACACTCCTGTGGGTCATATAGAGAGTACGAACAAACAACCTATGTGGTCGTATGGGTTGGCGGATTTGTTGAAAAGAACTGTGATTTTGTGTGAAAAATAGTTGTCTTTTTTTTTTTTAAAAAGGGTTTGGTGAAAAATCTCTGTGGGTTTCACTTTACGATGACTTGTCTCATATTACACATTGTTCTTTGATACATTTTTATTGTCTCATTTTTTATGTGTGAAGCTTTAAAAGTCCTTGTCACGTCTGAGTATCAGCCTTTTCATATAAAAGCCGGTCCCATGAGCCTTGACCTTAACATATAGGAACAATGATTTAAACCCAAATGTCTAATCGGGTTTGGGTATAAATGTTGAGCTGCACAAGTTGTGAGGGTGTCCACATACCAAATCCTGACAGAACTGTCAGACAACCAAAACCATAGTGAGATAATGAGTTGATTAGGAGAAAGAAGTTGTGTCTGAACACCTCAAAACGGTCAAGTCATTGGTCTAATATCTCTTTTTTTAAATTTCGAATGACACTCCTCATGACATTTGTTTCCTGTTTCCTGTTTTGGTTGAGAGAAAGCTGAAAGTCAAAAGGATTTTGACACTTTATGATGTTTCAGAGAACAGTGGGATCTTTGATTTGGCCAAATAAATTATACACTTTTTATGAATGAAACATTAAAATATAAAGTGTTGATGTTCATTTCTATTCCCAGAGAATCCATCCTCAGTGAGTCAATGTCCCACAGGTCAAACTGGAGTGAAAGCAACGTATCATTACTTTCTGTTTCAAAATGTCTGCTTAAAGGAAGCACAATGTGAGAAGATTCACTGTATGAAAGACACATATAACATGTATGAAACTGTGACAGTTCGTCCATGATTTACAGCCTTCCAGGTGAGAGTGAATCATGGCATTCGTGCTGTTGTCTTTGAGTATCTCATAATAAAAAATGATGATTGACTTGAACTGATGTTTGTCTGCTGTTTTTGACTTAATAAGTGACTATCTGATGATGGTAATGATGGACAGGAGAGTAGATATGTTCTTTTTTAGGCCATTAAAGACGTATATTTGAGATGTCTAGACAGTTTAATTTCACAAATTCACTCAAATAGATAAAAGAAAGAGAAAACGTGTTCTTGTGGTTTAAGGTTTTATTCTCAGAAGCAGTTCTTCTATTCATTTTAAATCTCCAACATCAGACGTTTGTTTTTGATTTACAAAATGTTAAGTTGAACCTTTTAAACAATGTAGAATGTAATGCAATTTAGAGGACCAGAAGAAACCCCAAACATTCAATGTGCAGAGCTGACAGAACTGTCACATTGTTTTAAATCAGTTGGGAACACTTCCTTTGGAGGGGTGTGCATAAGATTGACATGCCATGAACATGTAAGAGTCTTCATGACGTTTTGAAGGACTGCAATTAAGTTTCTTTTGGTAAATTATGACAGCTTTAATGCAAAGTTGATATTATCGCAATCATTATTGGACAGTATTAAGCACTTATCCAGCATTAAGTCGCTGATGACCCCAATCACATGACAGGGAAGACAGTACTGACAGGATTTAGCTTCACCTGTTGCTAAAGTAACCACTATCTACTTGTTGCTAACAGTTTTGTAAGTTTTGCCGCCATTTGCTGAGTTAGGCGGGCAGCAGTCATATTACAGACTTAGCCCCAGGATGTCAGGCAAGGAAACCATCGGCACACTGTGTTCCCCATGTACAAACTGGCCACCATCGGTCTCCAGTGTGACTGTGCTGGGAGCTACCTAATCTATAGTTTTTAAAAACTAAAATCATTCTGAATCCATGTCTACAGCGAGATATTAGAACCTCCCTGCGGAGCACCTTGGTCTGCAGCGTTCTTCGAACTGGGACTGGGAAGAGGCTGAGATTCCAGCAGATCAGATATATCTGAAGAGAAGGAGACAACAACCGTGTTGTTTTAAAAACAGAATGACCTTAGATATGTAGTTGTGTCTGATATATCCATCCCATCTATAGACTGTATAAAAGAAGTGGATGTTGCTGCTGTGATGTCATCCATTGGTTTTTGGACAACTGTTTTGAAGCCTTTAGTTTGACATAATGGCTGTCGCCATGTTGTTATTTTGGAGCCAGAGGTGTAGGTAATAAATCAGGTTAGAACTAGGCTCATTTTCTCATAGACTTCTTACAATTTGCCTTTTTTTTTTTTCAACCATATGAGTCGCCCCCTGCTGGCCGTTAGATAGAATGCAGGTTAAATGTACTTCCGCATTGGCTTCACTTTTAAGACCTGGAGGCTATGTCCACTTCTTTGATACTATGGTCTATGGTTACATCTGACTCCACACCTTCCAAACTTAAGAAGAAGAAGGCATCGTCTCCTTTGATGAATTTTCTGCTCTTTAGTCCGCTGTGGCTGATGAATTTTTTTTTTCCGTTTCCTGGGCCTCGATAGTAATAGGTGCCATCAGATGCAGTAATTTTAGAGCCCACCTCCCTGGGATCATCCCAGTAGAGCTCAATACCTGGGAGAAAAAGGTTTGCTGTTAAAGCTCTCTTTGTATGAAGAACAGTAACAAGAGCAGAGTGGCTATCTACACTCCAGTTCTCCACTCTTGTCTTACCATCAGAGCATGTCTTGTCAGGGTCAGTGGTGACCATGTGGTGCATGTTCATTTGCTGTCTGATGTCAGACTGCTGATCCATCAGCGCCATAGTTGCCTGCTTCCACACACATGGCCACTCAAGGTTGTGGTCGTTGGGGCCTGAAGTCAGGTGGAAGTAGATGGCCATGTATCCTGGATGGTCGCTTCTCCCATTTAGGTAGATACCAACCTACAAACCACAGAACAATATGAAGTATCCTTCGACAAAATAAATTAATGTTTACATAACTCAAAAATATTGCTACTGCAGGAATCTGTGCCAGCATGTGATGATAGTGTAAGTGAATTGGCCATTCTGCAACTGCCACTTTTCACAACATGTGTGTCAAGCTTTGACATTGAGAGAGTCAAATATTTGGGGATATACCTGGAAGGAGTAACCAGATGGTGACAGAAAGGGAGGGCTGTAGGTTTTAACTCCTACTGGTGTGGTGGCCATCAGGTGGGTGATGTTGCGGATGCGCCAGACGTGCTGAGGGCACGTTGTGGATGACAGGTTAATGTCATCCAGAGAGAAACCTCCCTTTGATGTGCTGTTCCCCCTCACACCCTCAAAAACCACACGGGCCTTCTGTGTCACATTCAGATTGATGTTATGCAGTTCCCAGGAACCCATGACCCCTCCTGTAAAACAAATAGATACATTAGAGAGTAATAAACCAGTTCAGATTCCCCAAAAGTTATCCCAAAGGATAGCCAAGTCCAGAGTTAATTTCTTTTTCTTTGTTCGACCCAGCAGCTGGGAGGTGCGATTAAAAGGGTACCCTTGTTCTATGGGCCCATGGATCTTGAATATCCGGGTAATTTTACACATGGAAGTCAAACTTTCTGGGTGGCATGTACCACTGAGCAACTTTCATAGGAATGAATGGGGCCCATGTGAGACTACAGGGGCTTTAATTTTAACCATACTGCATATCACACAAAATGGAATAATTCATGTGTTACCTGAGATACTCTTGAAGAGCTTCAGTGTACCGCTGGGGTTGGTCGCGTCATACTCTCGCACCCAGATATTGAGAACATCATCAGCTGCCCCGCTGTTATGGAGGAAGAACTGCAGACACTGGGCTCCAGGTTTGGGGTTAACCCAACGACTCTCCAGGAACGCACGTTCACCAGGCTGAGCAGAGGCTGTGCTGAAGTGCATGAAGTGGCCTTGTTCTGAGAGCACGAGGAGACGATGTTTAATCATGGGAAGTTTGTCATATTACAATAAATGGTGCCACATATTCATGATCCTACTTCATCATTGTTGACACATGATAAAAGTCTCTTCCAGGTCATACTGCCACCATGATAATCGTTCAGAATTTATTAGCCAGCATAGAGGTGGGTAGAAGTTATGTCCAAATTAAGCTTCCTAACCCATAAGTTGTATTTGTTGTCTCCACTAGAAGGCCCTATTTGTTTAAAGAAAAAGCCTCAAGGAATGGCATTTAGTAGTGATATGCCAATGAAGCCTCATGAAGCATTTTCTTTATTTTCTGAGCCCACTAGATGGCGCTCTTAGTTTAAAGAAAAAGGCTCAAGTAATAGTAATTAATTGTGCTTTTAGTCCTTTGTTGAACATAGAGCGCCATCTAGTGGGCTCAGACATTTAAGAAAATGCTTCATGAGGTTTTATTGGCACATCACTATCATTCAGTGTTGTTTCAGACCTTGTTGAACAGAGAATAATTCACAAAACTTAATATGGGCATCACATTTTTTTATCTTAGTATAATTACTTAAACTTGTGTTTTTTTAAATAACAACTAATGGTAGAAGTACTCTCTCGATTGTTTCGAATAAATCATTTAAAAAATTGGGATTTATGTTGAAACAATAAGCTAGGTTTTTTTACTGCCAGGTCAGTTATAAGGGCAGTTATGTAGGAGACTAGATAAGGTGATAGAAGTGATTAGCTTTCTTTAATAACTGCTTACTGGACAAATACAGAGATGTGTATTGTTGTGGGTAGAAAAGCATACTGTAATTAGTAGGGGTGTGACGATACTCTTAGTTCACGAGATGAGACACAATATTGGGTTCACGAGAACAAGATGAGACAAGATTTTAAGAAAACTACAATGACACAATATATGACTGGACCAACAGACTTTTATTTACATGCACATGCATTTTGAAATATTTTATTATAACTCTTAACAAGCATGATGTTAGCATGAGCTTTTAATAAACTTCTTCTTTCACAAATTGAAACTAAAACTAAAATTTATGAAAGTTAAAATAAGATAAATAAAAAAAATAAAATCCCCCAGAGGGATTAATGAGACTCCAGAGGTGACGTGATCCGTGATCACATACACGACGGATTAAACACAGGAAAAGAAACTGTGGCAGCCGTCGCTAACAGCACAACATTAGCAGCTGATCAAAACAAAGCAGCATGGCTAATTATCATAAACATAGCGGTCTTTAATTTACCGGCATCGCTAATTGTGCACAGAGTGTCCAGTGCTTGTTGTAAACAAACAGAGATCACTAAGTGAACACCTCCTGCAACAGCAGCACATATACACTGTGCTGATACAGAGCTAACTGTTAGCCTGTTAGCACATACACACTGTACTGCTACAGAGCTAACTGTTAGCCTGTTAGCACATACACACTGTACTGCTACGGAGCTAACTGTTAGCCTGTTAGCAATTTGCAGACTCCGGCTCTGCAGCTGGGAGAGACTGCTGCAATAGGACTGTGCCACTTCGATTCTGAACAAGCACTGTGTTGTATTTCAGAGACAGAGACAGGTCAGTAAGGTTTTGTAGTATTTTCGTTTTGAGTTTGTCTAGGTTTCATGCTGTTTTGTGGCCGTATGGGCATTAAGTAGACTTGTTGAATAAGGAAGTGCTTGCTGCGTCACCGATTGGCTACGACTACGACGTATCGCACTGACCGCTCCTGCAACCTATAAAGCACTTGTGTCCTAATGGACTCAAACTAAACCCACGGCACTTACTCTTGCTATGTTTCTTGACTTCATCCTTGCTTGTGTTGTATTACTCTTACTTGTACGTCGCTTTGGATAAAAGCATCTGCTAAATGACATTGTAGAATTGAAAATTTGTTACTCTTCTTAACGAGCCCCTGCAACGTCATTCTGGCTGCTCGCTGCTTCCCCTCCTTCTCCCCTATATATAGCGGGCCTTTGTCGGCACCATAGACTGTATAGGTCGGCACTAGGGACAGCAACTCATTATGAATGAAGTGACGTGAGCGGGGATTCCCTTCAGCTCACGCATCATTATGTGTGCCTACCTGCCGCTGGTACGATCATACGATTGAAACTACTGTATATGATCGATGTGTTTTGATATTATACAGTCTATGGTTTTGAGTTGTAGCAACATTTAGCAATGAACTTACTTGAGGTCTTTGGCCATCCATCTCATCTCCCATTCATTCGCTGCTGCGCTCCGAATCCTGCTCAAAGTCTTCTTCTTGTGAAAGCATTAGCAACATTAGCCTAATTATGCGGCCCCTGGCTTTGACCGCGTAAATAGGACGGTGATACACTGCATTACACGCACCAATGTTATCCTCAAATCATTATCATCATCATAGCGTATTTTTCATTATACCTTTTTAATCACGTAGCCAAGTCTATTTACCCATCATCTCTTGTTAAATGTTTCAATAAGAGAATCAGCTGGTTACACGGATTGTATTCCTGTTACATTAATTTATCAATTAAAATTTTAAATCATAATAAGACATGCAGCAAGAGTGCAGCGGACGGGATGCGAACCGGTGTCCCATGGTTTAAAATACAACAGATGGTGGTGGAGTTTGCATGTTCTCCCCGTGTCAGCGTGGGTTCCCACCGGGTACTCCGGCTTCCTCCCACAGTCCAAAGACATGCACTTAGGTTTAATTGGGGACTCTTAATTGCCCGTAGGTGTGACTGAGAGTGTGATTGTCTGTCTCTATGTGTCAGCCCTGCGATAGTCTGGCGTCCTGTCCAGGGTGTACCCCGCCTCTCGCTAATGACAGCTGGGATCGGCTCCAGCCCCCGCGACCCAATTGCGGATAAGCGGTTAATGGTAATGAATGAATGAATGAATAATCTAAACTACGATAACTCTTTTTAGGATTAGTTAAGATTAATTCTACATAAATATGCTGCGTCTTAAATAGGTGACTATTCAAATAGCTGGCTAATATGGTAAATTGGTGTATTTTAAGAGAGAAGCAGTTTTACAAACAGACCATATACCCACCCCTACGGAGCGCTCAAAAAGGCGAGGAAACGCACCCAAGCGGGGCCACAATCTAGCTGTCTCCCTATTGGCTGTTGAAACACACTATTTTAAGCGCAGGGCGGGACATCGTTCAGTCTGAGCAGACACCTCAACCTGAGAGGACGTGCGTGTTCTGGGTGCGAGCACAAAAGTTTTGAGAGCGCAAAGTTGAGATCTGAGCGCGTAGACTTTAGATTTGAGCGTGCACAGGACATCTTTGAGTGCGAGCGAAATGTTTGTGTCCAAGAAGAAGAAATGTGAGCACAAGCATGTGATTTTTAAGTGCACGCACACATTTTGAAAGAAAGCAGCAGAAATCTGAGTGCGAGCGCAAAATGTGAGCATGAGGAGAACAAATCTGAGCACGAGAAAGACAAATTATGCTCTCAAACTGAAAATCTACGCTCTTGAATAAAGATAGGATAATTCTTCCATACTCCTCTTCTTCTTTTCATTTTACTGTCCCCACAGGCCACAAATAGAAGTTTGGATAGCTCACAAATCTCGCAAGACTGATTTTTAACGCACGAGAAATATTGTTGAGTTTAATCTCTACTCCCCTAGTAATTAGATATCTATATAGAATGTAAAAGAAAAGTCCAGCACCATAACAAAAAATGTTTTTTGAGTCACCTTTGCATTTTCCCATGTCTGAGAAGTCAGTCTGAGGCCCTCCGCTCACAGAACTGTGTTTTTCCCACTTTGCATTTCCAGGACCCTGAATCATCCCACAGATGTTCTCCGCCTCAAAGTCACAGCTTTCCACGAAGTTAGAGAACTGTGCTGTGGAGAGGAACAGTCATAATTTCATCATTATTCTTCAACCAGTGACTTGAACGGCCGAGACGTTTATCTTGTTGGACTGCCACTTTCTTTACCATTCCTGTCATATCCTGGAATGCTAGTAAAATGTATATCAGTTTGCATAGATGATATACAGACACATGCAATTGCAGCCTGTGCATGTGTACATGGAGGGTCTGAGTTCCAAACCCCAAACCTTAAAAAAAATGTATTTATGTGAATGGTATGCACAGACAGCGTAGCAATGATAAACCACTTTTCATAAATAAGGCTGTGGCTGTATGATAAATAAAAGAATAAGTATTTCTGGCATCTTCACGGTATTAATTTGGACTTATACATTATATAAGCATCATTTTATGTCAGATAAACTCTGAACTTTCTTAACTCAGCTAGGTTACTATGGGACAAAAATCTTTCATAATTTATGAGGTGATTTAGTTTAATGATTGTTCAAACACTCAAAGTGCAGGTTTTATATCTCACATATTGTTTGATGGATGAAATGATTCATGACTCACTGCACTTGTAGAGACGGTTGAGCCTTGTTAGATCACTGGCACTGAACCCCATCCTCTGACCAATCAAGTCCGTGAAGTGGGGGATCTTGGTGACGATTGTGGGATCTGAGCCGATTTTGAAGGTTGTCTTCCTGTAGTGCATCACAGAGCCGTAGTCATAGGGATAGCTCAGCGCACTGGACGGTATGCCATTGTGTTTTACGAAGTTTGTTTCTTTACCTGAGAAAGGCATAAAAAAATGATTAGGGAAGATTCAACCCGTTGTTACTGAAAATGTATTTGAACAGCAGTCAGACATAAGGAGAAAGACAGGACATAATAGTTTCTTTACATTTTATTGTGTGTAGTTGCTGCGTTCCGACGGATCCCACTGTATTGTGGGACCATTCTTGTCACCTTCCAATAAGCTGGTAAAACACCATGTATTATTTTAAGAAGTTGTGTCTTCACCAAATATGTTACTTAACCATGCGATTAGGAGCCTTCCTCACATGTAATTTTCTCACCCTATCCCTAAAGTTTCCGTTTGGCATTACTCGTTAGTTTTGCTAACCAATGTTAATGTTAAGTCAATCCTAGTGTAAGAGTGAAAATGGGATATATTAATAATACTGTGATAGAAACATTATGTTCTTTCCTGGTGTTTACAGTAAGGTTAAAATACTGTTATAATGTTATTGACCTGGGGGGCGCTGTTCAGCCGGGCAGTAGTGGTTATGTGGAGAGAGAGAGAGAGAAGAAGAGAGAGTGGTATTGAGACGGGCTTGAAATGTACTGTGCGTTAGAAAAAGGCTGACTAAAAGTTATGAAACAGACCCGGACTGTGTTGTACTGATTTCTTCCTTCATATCTACCCACGTCGCTTACACTAGCATAGCAGGTCTGATCTTTTTAGGAAATGCAGTGGGATTCATAATAATGCACAGTTTCTACATGAGTATGGCTGGGTATCAATACTGAAAACCATTATGATATGATCCAGTACCAAGGACTATTTCACCAGTCCTACGATATCTGCATTCGGTCCTTTTTGGACCGAGATCCAGAAAAAAAGGGATTTAGATAGTGTTCTTTGATTTAATGTGACGTTTGGTTGGGTCACTACCGCAGCAGCAGCTACAACCCATACAGTTTGTGGTGTCGAGTGCAGTTTATTTTTAGGAGTTGGCAGTTTCGCATGTAAGGTATTTGTGAAATAGCATTTGGATAGGGTGAGGATCCCATCCCTAACTCTCATTTAAAAAGTGTTAAACTGTAATTGAAAGTGTCTGATCAGTATTACCATCTTTAATACGATCCCACATGATGTTGACGTAATCATCTCGGTCAGCTCTGGAGTGCTCATGCCAGAAGCCCAGGGCGTGCAGGAACTCATGCTCAACGGTTCCTAGATTATCACAGTTTTCACCAATGGACAGTTGCTGCTTCCCCGTACGCTGAAGGCCGACAGAGGAGGAGCATCTACAGAGAGGGGAGGTGAGATGCATTTTTCACTTGATGATCTTTAAAGCTCAAGAGACAATGTCAACATTTAGAGGATGACTAAGGCCGCGTTCAGACTCCCACTCAAATCCGATTTTTAGGGCTGACTGTCCACACTGTTTAGTAAGTGTCCAAATCAGATATGGCTCTGTTCAGACTGGGCCACAATATCGACTGATCTGACAGGTTGCTGTAGTAACGGCGTCACAGCGTCTGACGTGGTAACGGCATCTGATGTAATATAATTGTGACGGCGACAACAACAACAACAACAAAATGAGGGCGGCAGGTCACCTCAGTATATTGGCCTTATCACTGTCCAGTAGAGGTGCAGAACATCTCAGACGCACCAGGGGAGAAACTGCGCGGATGGACGCCCCCGTCGGGCCTGTATGAGTCAGGCGCGGCTGCCGGTGGACACCTCGTCTCCGCGCTGCCCGCGATACGCGTGCCGCGTAGAGTGTCACGGACAGTCAAAACCGATCTGAGTGTTTGGAGCGGTTCAGAGTGAGACGCATCTGTTCTAATGCGATCTGAAACTACCTCCCGAAGGTGGTTTCGATCCGGTTTGCAAAAATCAGATTTCATGTGATTTGTGACTGTTCAGACTTCAAAAGAGCCATCCAGTTCAAATCTGGATGGGCTAAAAATCTGATTTTGGCTGGCAGTCTGAACAAGGCCTTATACACATAGCTCTCCCGGCCTCCTTATCAGAAGACTGATATTGGTGCATAAACTTAACTAATAGCACATTATACCTAAAAATGATCTGTGGGCCTAAAGCAGTTATAATTGATTGAATTATTTTTTCAAAGATTATTTTTTTTGGCATTTTTACATGCTTTATTGAAAGTGAGAGACAGATAGAAAGGGGGTGACAGAGGGGAGGACATGCGGTAAAGGGAGCTCAGGCCGGATTCGAACCCGGCTCCACCGCAGCGAGGACTGTAGCCTCTATACATGGGGCGCCTGTGTAAACCACTACGCTACGGACCACCCCGATTGAATTATTTTTTACATCTAGAAGACACTTAACAACATTAGCATTCTTTAAAAGAAGTTTTTTTTTCCAACTGACAACTAAAAGTCCAATATTTTTTTTTTTAGCTCTGTTTTGGTTCCCACCATTGTCTGAATGTTACTTTTGATTTTGTTGTGCTCATTTGACCTCCTTTATATACTGTTGGGTGGTTTAATCTTTAGCAATGTATCATATTCCATATGATCATCGTTTGTTTATCGTGTGGTTGTCTTGTGAGTACCACACATCTTTAAATAGTTGGAAAATTTGTGACGTTGCATTTTCCTGCCGATCAAAGAGGATTTTTAAAGAGTTTATTTAACTTAAAGAAGTAATAAAGGAATAAAGTAAAGGAAGACTTCTTCCTTCTGTTTATCACAAACTATGACTGGGTGATCGGGCCAAATATTGATTTCATGTTTTGATAACAATATATATCAGAATATAGGATGTTTTCTGTTTTGTGCGAGAAAACCAAAATGAGCTTAAAGATGCTAAAAGGTTCTGTCTGTGGAGCCGAGAGAATTCTCTGTGGGTTCATCACTGCAAACTAGTGATGTGCCATTGATGGCTCATGAAGCATTTTTTTTATTTTCTGAGCCCACTAGATGGTGCTCCTCATTTAAAGAAAAAGGCTCAAGCAATAGTAATTGATTGTGCTTTCAGTCCTTTGTTGAACATTGAGCGCCATCTAGTGGAAGAAAATGCTTCATGAGGCTTCATTGGCACATCACTACTGCAAACTATGTGAAGTAATTTCACCCATTGTGTATAGAAAAGTATTATTTAGTGTAAATTCAAACATTTGTTGGGGATGCCGTGTTTGCATCAACATATGTATTACTTCATTGCAGCCATGTAATAATCACTTTGTTGTGATCGTACCACAGGTGAATCTTGGGTTCATTTTTGGACTTTAACATTTTTGGACTAAAATGCAAAAGCATTTCTTTTTCAACTCACACACACACTTTTTTCTCTTTTGTTAGCCTACACTGTAGATAATCTTAAATTGGACCTTGTAGCGCTAGAACATGTATGTCAAATTCTTCTATGAAAATAATTCTGAATTCCTTCAACCACTACTAAATATAAATATTGTAATTTGATTATAATTATTAAGTTAATTATTAATCAGTGTTCCAAATTGATGGTTTAGTAACTTTATGAGACTGATTTAGGTGAATTGGCTATACTTTCCCCTGTTTTACAGAGTGGTGCCCCAATCCAGATGCCTTAGATTAAATCAAGTCATATCATTGATTATAATTAATAACTATTTATGATAATTATTAATAATTCTGATAGCCATCTAACAAACAGCAAGATCCACACAAGTGTTGCTCAGGTTAATCCGTATATCTGATATCCTTATGGGAGGGATAGCATTTATGATAATGTCCTTCTTTTTACATATTTCACGCCCGTGCAAAGGTGTCATTTATTCATAAAAGAGGCATCCTAAATTTGAAACAGTTGATATGAGGTGAACACAGCAGCTCACCTGCTCCCTTTGTACACAGAGATGTAGTTCTCCTCTCCTTTCCATGGTGTGAAGTCAATGCAGGTCTTCAGTCTGTACTGGTCAAATGCCTTCAGGATCACTCCCTTTGCATTTATGTCTAAATGTAATAACGTGTAACAAATACATTATAATATGAAAAGGCATTCTATTTTGGTGCATATCTCTAATAATATATGGCAGGCATACTGTGAATGTTTCTTACCCAGATCGTCTTCTAGGTAGTAGGGAATGGTTGTCGGCCAGCGGTACTCGTCTCCCTTAACAGAGTTTATGGTGGAGGTCTGTTAAGAATGAAGACAGGTATACAATTAGAGATGTTCCTGTTTGTCTTGGAGACAAATGATTTTTCTTTTTCTACCCACTGTCTGTATTTGGGTCCAGTCTTTCTGTGAAATCTTAACACAGGGTTTGGATACAGTTATAATAGCATATTGTGTTTGACTTACCTTACCTTGGTTAGCACATCAGGGACAAAATGGCGCCAGCGCTGTGTTCGGCACTCCGTCTGTCTGCCTAATTTGTGATTTTCTGTTCACTAGTCGGCTACTATTGTATTGACCTGTCAGCCCAGACAATTATCTACGATCGCCTGTCACTGCTTGAGATCAACGTGTCTCACGAACTGTTTCTAAAACGCACTTTAGGAGGCCAGAGGTCCAGCTCTCGCTCATTGATTTTAGCGTCTATACCGGACTTTCTTTGGAGATCATCATGCACTCCTAAGAAGAAACGTGCTAGGAGGCGTGGAAAATGTGCCGGTGTGTTTGTCCGAGTCAAGGCATACCTTCGCCAGGCTAGAAAATGGTGAATCTCTCTCTCTCTCCACTAGTGTGTTTCCCAGTGCTTTTAAATATGCTATAGTGGAGTCTCTACTCAAAAAAGTAGACTTAGATCCGACAGATAAATAATTTTGGGCCTATTTCCGAGCTCCCGTTCTTGTCTAAAATCTTAGAGAAGGTGGTCTCCGAACAGTTGTCATCTTTTCTGGATCATAACATCCATGAGACATTCCAGTCCGGGTTCCCCAAACTCCACTCCACGGAAACAGCTTTACTGAAAGTGTCCAGCGACATTATGATGTCTGCTGACTCTGGTAAATGCTCTGTTTTAGTTCTCCTGGATCTGTCCTCAACCTTTGACATAGTTGATCACCGCATCCTGCTGAGAAGATTGAGGGACCTAGTAGGACTGTCACGGCTAGTTCTAAATTGGTTCTCCTCCTATCTAACTGGTCGTAGTTTTAGTGTCTCAGCAACCCAAATAAGGTCTGATTCAGCGGACCTGTTGTGTGGTGTCCCCCAAGGTTCCGTTTTGGGCCCTGTGTTATTTCTGCTGTATTTGATCCCCTTGGGAAAGATCATCCAAAGGTTTAGCAATGTTTCATTCCACCTGTTTGCCGATGATATACAGCTTTACTGTTCCTTTAATCCTACGGAGGTCCAGAAGCTTGACTTCTTAGTCCAGTGCTTAGTGGAAGTCAAACAATGGCTGTGTGAAAATTCTTTACAGCTAAATACAGATAAAACTGAAACCCTGGTTATTGCCCCGGAGGACTTAATTCCAGGAATAAACCAGTACTTGGGTGATTTAAGCCAGTCAGCTAAATCTACCCTGAGAAACCTGGACATCATCTTTGACATAGATATGTCCTTAGTGCAACATTGTAAACACTTGTCGAGAAATTGTTTCTTTCAACTGAGAAAAATCTCCAAGCTCAGGAAAATGGTGTCACATAATGACTTCTTGAACTCATTATACATGCATTTGTGTCTTCTCGGCTAGACTACTGCAATAGTTTGTTTTCATGACTAAACAAAAATGAGCGTCTGCAATTAGAGCAATTGAGAATTCTGACCCGCACGCATAGGAGGACTCACATATCCCCTATACTTAAAGCTTTACATTGGCTCCCTGTCTCTTTTGGAATTGGAAGTTCTGGTCTTAACATTCAGAGCCTTACATGGCCAGGCTCCACCCTACATATGTGACCTGATACAGCCCTACACCCCAACTCGGGCTCTGAGGTCTGCAGATCAGAATCTGCTTATGGTTCCGCGCACCTGTTTTCGAACCAGAGGTGATCGAGCTTTCCAGGCTGTTGCTCCCATGCTTTGGAACAGTCTCCCTCCCTCACTGCGCTCAGTAGATTCTGCTGTCACTTTTAGAAGCCAACTGAAGACAATTTTATTTGTTCGGACTTTTGATTAGTTGCTTTGGGACTGCTATGGTTGTTTAATTGCTGTTGGTTTGGTCTTTTAAAACTTGTATGTACATTTTTATTTTATTTTCAGGTTATTTTATTTTATTTTATTTTATTCTTTTTAACTTATTTATCCTCTGTTAATGTGAAGCACTTTGTGACTTCTGTCTGCGAAAGGTGCTATATAAATAAAGTTTACTTACTTACTTACTTACTTACGAACCTTTTCGTCATCTTCCTTTGGCACCTCGTCCATTTCAGCCGCTGCAATGGAAAATCATATCCGTTGATGAAAATCCTCAGGGAAATAGACAGATTACACAACAAAGCAATGGTAATAATATTAATAACAATGAGTCAACAAACCTGCATTGGGGTCAGACATGTCGCAGTCCTTATCCTCACCAGCATCACTTTCTGTAGATGTACAATCAATAATATTCTGCTCAACAATGGGATTACAGGATTAATGATGATTGTGTACTAGTGCAGAAAGCATTGAGCCATGCCATATTAAAGCTTATTTATTCTTCATAAATTCTGCCATCTGACTCTTTTAACCCTTCTGTCTCAATATAGGGGCATTTGTTTATTTTGGATTTGTTAATCATTTTTGGCTGTGTTCAAGCATATGGCATACATTGATGTAAGGTCCTCAACTACTATAATTAATCTGTGTAATACAGACAACTAGAAAATTTCCTCTGGGGAAATTTTGAAAGGGCCACGGGGGCTACTGCCGGTGTGTGTACACTATCATGAGATTCTTCAGAGATTTCAAACTATGCCCTTTAACCTCAAAGTGTGTGTGTGTGTGTGTGTGTGTGTGTGTGTATGTGGAGGAGTGTGCTCGCATACGCGCGCATTTGTGTGTGTGTGTGTGTGTGTAGCGAAAATCGCATAAAGTTACCTGTGTGTGTGTGTGTGTGTGTGTGTGTAATTAAAATCACATAAAGTTACCTGTGTGTGTGTGTGTGTGTAGCGAAAATCGCATAAAGTTACCTGTGTGTGTAATTAAAATCACAAAGTTACCTGTGTGTGCGTGTTTGAAGCAGGTGTATGCATGTGTGAGGAGTGTGCGCACTTACGCGCATGTGTGTGTGTGTGTGTATCTGTAACTGTAATCACATCAAAGATCAAAGGCAATCAGATCAAAGCAATCAACTGAATTAACTGATACCACCTGTTAAAGTTCCGAAGGAGTGACAGCAGCCAGAGGTGGACTGGAATTTCTGGCCTCGAACAGAAAGCATTTTTGGCAAAACCATAACACCTATCATTGATTCAACTTCACTTTGAGCGTCCTGAGTTCTTCCTGAACGTCTACATATGTTGTTTTTTTTTCAGAAAAATGAAAAAATAGCTTTGTTAGAGCGATCTAAAAAAATTGTTCCATATCCCTTTTTCAAATATCTCCCTGCGTTTTTAATATGGGACCCAATGAGGCTGTTGGTGGTTTTGGTGGCACATCTTTGCGTCGTACGCCCAAACTATAACTCTGACAGCTTTACCAGAGGATTGTGAGTGAGAAGACAAATTTTCCTACATTTCTATGTATAAATTATTTCTGTAGAGTGGAATTTGCGGCCTGGAGCGCAGTTTTCAAATGTATTTTTTGACAGTTTTACCTCTCCCTCTACACTCTGAGCGATGACATCGAACACGAACGCACGAACATTCCGTGCAATACACACCCATTATAATCTCAGAATTTCTCCAAAAATGATCATGGTCATTGAACAGGGATTGATAAAAAAATATATGACCTATCGAAACGTGGATTAATACACCAATACACAAGACTTGTGTCTACTGTTTAAAGTTTAAATGGAGTCTCTAGGTGAAATTATGCCGGAGAAGTAGACATTTAAAAATCTCCAATGATTGTTCCTTTTCGCTCATTTTTTGTCGGCCGTCCCATTCATTTCAATGCAAAATTTTGAGCATTTTATCTCAACGTAAGTCCGGAAGAGGAATATGAAAAAATCCAGAGTATAACAGTAGTGCTCGGGGCAATCGCACCGAGCACTGGTCCCTACAGCTATTGCTGTATGGGACCAGTGCTCGGTGCGATTGCCCCGAGGCCCTAATTAGGCTAGAGCATTCCCATTGAAACCCAATAAAACCACAGTTTTGTATCGCACGGATATTACAGCTTCTCTATTGATAGTTGAATGGGTTTTGTTTTGTTTTGTCCTTGAAGGTAACAGGTGAGAGTTATTTGCACAAAAAATAAAAACACATTCAAATAAATGAATAAATTATTATTGACATATCCCAGTCTGTAAAGAGAAGAAAATGAAATCCCCCTAGAATTTAGTGTTCATAAATGTGTATAATGTATATGTATAAATATACTCAAAAATGTTTTTTTATAACAACAGTAGCATTTTGTAAACAAACTGCAATTTAAATGGTTAAAATTCTGAAAATTAATAAATATTTGTGGATTAAGAACACGACTGGCAGTTTTTTGATGTGGACATCAGCGCAGTTGTTCAAACTGAGGCAAAAAGGTCAAAATTTGAAATGGACTTCTGAGTTGTTCTGAGTGACAAAGATTTATTTCCGATTTTCGATGTGGTGACACCTCAGTTCACTAAAATACATTAAGGTTGGAAATAGGAATTCAGAATTACAACTTTCTTTATTGAGATGAATGTAGGGCTGCAGTTGGGATGTTGTTAAAAGACATCAGGGTCCTGCGTTCTCTTCCAAAACATCACAAGTGTATATACTATATGGTTTATACTGGTGATGTGCCAATGAAGCCTCATGAAGCATTTTCTTTATTTGTGAGCCCATTAGATGGTACTCTATGTTCAACAAAGGACTAAAAGCAATATTAATTACTATTGCTTGAGCCTTTTTCTTTAAACCAATAGCACCATCGAGAGCAGTGGTTCCCAACCTTTTTCTTGAGGGACCCACATTTTTACCATTGTAAACTTTGCCGCATTGGCACATCACTTGTATATACAGGGTGGGGTGGAAATTTACTCACCTTAACATAAATAATACACTGTTTTTTTCCTACTTTTTCACAGTAGTTATCATACTTGACTCACCTGTATCACCTGTTAGCTTGCAGTCTATGTTTGCTGCCTAGAGAATATATGAGAAAATAGGTGACTAAATTCATATAAACATTGATGACAAGATTTATGAAGTGACATTCTGGGTACTAACTTAACATTAAAGCACTAGAGAATCAATATGGATGTTAATGTTTCACTCACCAGTCCCAGGCCAAGGAGCAGAATGATCCACCTGAGTGCCATGGCTCCAGCTGCACACACACACACTCACTGTGTTCAACCTGCCTCAGTGCTGCTGTGTCTGAGTGTTGTTGCTTTGTTTTTGTACAGAAGAAGACACACTGCAGTCCACGAAACATTCACCAGACCTGTTTTTATGCCCCATTTGAGGGTTGTCAAATTAATTATTAATTTTATAGTCATGAGTAACTTATCTAAGTATTGACCACTAGAATAAACAAACACTGGTGGTTTGCAAATTCAAACCTACGGGACACACAAGGACACACACACATACAGACATGGAGTCACATTTTTATATTCACATTTGACGGATGTTATTTAAATGAATGTGAACTCTAAAATTTAGCGGGTTATCATGACAAATGAATGTTTCACCAGAAACAAGGGTCAGAGGTTGTCAGCCTGGCAGCCTCACCAGCCATTTTATTATGTACAACTACTCATTAATGCAATCAGAAAATCATATGGCAGCAACTCAATGCATTTAGGCATATAGACATGGTGAAGACGAGCTGCTGAAGTTCAAAGCAAGCATCAGAATGAGGAAGAAAACTTAAAAGAATCAATTAAAAGTGAGAGCACCATCTAGTGGCCTCGGAAAATTTATAAAATTCTTCATGAGACTTCATTGGCACATCATTACTGACTCAGTTACTGACAGTTTTTTAAATTTATTTTGAAATACGTGCTTTTATTTTGAAACGAGTAAACAGGAAGTAGTGCTGGTTAGCTCCATTAGCTTCAGTTTGTTTTTCTTTTTTTATTACTCCATGCTTCATGGTGTTTGCAGCAACTGTGTGAATGTGATATTATGAGAACTGTAAGTTGAAGAATTGTATTTTTGACTATGAAGATTGCCTGGTTGAGAAGCAGGCTAAAGAGGTCAGTATTATTTAGCGGTACTAGCTACAATGCTAAGGAAGGCTATTTCTGTAATGTTTACTATAACTAATGTTGTCTTTTATTTTGTCTACTTGAACATTTAGTTCTACGGTGTTTATGTGGTGTTAATAAACATCAGTGAAAGGAACTGGAGTCTCACATCTAATCAATGGGCGGCATACATGCTGTCAGAGATTTTATTTCTTACAGACAAATTCAAATTACATATGAAAAGAAGTCAGGTGACTGAAATCATTCTGTAATGTTGTCTCTCCTCTGGTTATTTCCTTTGATCAGACCATCATGGCGTGGTGAAAGATGGTAAATCTTTGGTTGGGTGCTCCTGTAATGATTTAGAGAAACATATTTCAAACAAAGAAAGAAGATGACCGTCCTCTTTAGATGCATAAACACAATTTAGGCCCAGTAAATTTTGCTTTGATGGGAAATAGCATTGCTTATATCACACTCACTTCCATGAATCCAGGCATGTCCTGTATGATCACCACCTCGTCGCTCTCCTTCTGTGTCATCCTCCTCCTCATCCTCATCCCTAAGACCAGTGTGGTAACCACCAACATGGTGGCTGCCACAAACACTGCCACAGCTGTGACCAGTGTAGAGTTATGAGAACCTCCCTGCGGAGCACCTTGGTCTGCAGCGTTCATCCGACTGGAGCGGGGAAGAGGCTGAGATACCAGCAGATCAGATATATCTGAAGACAGGGAGACAACAACCGTGTTGTTTCAGAGACAGAATGACCTCAGATATGTAGTTGTGTCTGATATTTCCATCCCATCCATAGACTGTATAAAAGAAGTGGATGTTACTGCTGTGATGTCATCCATTGGATTTTGGATGACTGTTTTAAAGGCCCTTAATTTGACATTATGGCTGTCGCCATGTTGTTTTTTTGGAGCCAGAAGTGAACATATTTAAGTGAGAGTATTTTCTCATAGACTTCTTACAATTTGACTTCTTTCTGCAATCATATGAGTTGCCCCCTGCTGGCCATTAGATAGAATGCAGTTTTAATGTACTTCTGCATTGGATTCACTTTTCAGACCTGGAGGCTATGTCCACTTCTCCAGAAAATTCAATTCATTCAGAACTGTGCTGCCCGAACTCTGATGAAAACCCGCAAATACGACCACATCACCCCCATTCTTCTACAGCAACACCCCATAATACCTGATTTTAACGTGTCTGATTTTTCTCTTAGTCTTTTTTTTATTTTATTTCTGGCTTCTGGAGCACTTTTCAGATTTCAGGTTTCAGATTTCTTTATGAAAAGTGCTTTACAAATAAAATGTATTATTATTATTATTATTATTATACTATGGTCTATGGTTCCATCTGACTCCACACCTTCCAAACTGAAGAAGAAGAAGGCATCGTCTCCTTTGATGAATTTTCTGCTCTTTAGTCTGCTGTGGGTCATGAAGACACTAGTTCCGGTGCCTGGGCCTCGATAGTAAAAGGTGCCATCAGACGCAGTCACTTTAGAGCCCACCTTCCTGGGATCGTCCCAATAGAACTCAGTACCTGGGAGAAAAAGGCTGTTAAATCTCTGTTTGATGAACAAAACAAGTTGGGTTAAAATGTTCATTAAACAGAATGCAGTCAATTGCCAATTGCTTTTGACATATTTAATTGAACACTTTACAAAAACATATTTAATGTTATAACAATTTGATGCATTCTGGGGTTGTTGTTTTTTTTTTTACATTTTACAGTGTCCCAACATTTTAGAAATCAGTGCTGAATAAAGAACAGTAACAAGAGCAGAGTGGCTATCTACACTCCAGTTCTCCACTCTTGTCTTACCATCAGAGGACATCTTGTCAGGGTCAGTGGTGATCATACGGTGCATGTTCATTTGCTGTCTGATGTCAGACTGCTGATCCATCAGCGCCATAGTTGCCTGCTGCCACGCACATGGCCACTTGAGGTTGTGGTCGTTGGGGCCTGACGTCAGGTAGAAGTAGGTGGCCATGTACCCTGGACGGTCGCTTCTCCCATTAAGGTAGATACCAACCTACAAACCACAGAACAATATGAAGTATCCTTCGACAAATTATAAATGGTAAATGAACCTTCACTTATATAGCGCTTTTCATAGTCGCTTTGCGACCACTCAAAGCTCTTTACACTACAGACTGAGATCATTCACACACACATTCATACTGGTGGCAGAGGCTACCCTAAACGGTGCCACCTGCCACCATTGGGAATTCATTCATACACTGATGAACGCTGCATCGGGAGCAATTTGGGGTTCAGTATCTTGCTCAAGGATACTTCGACATGTAGGCTGCGACGGTCAGGGATCGAACCACCAACCCTTCGGTTGGGGGGCAACCCGCTCTACCAACTGAGCCATAATCATAATAATCATAACAATGGACGATGTACAGTTATGGATATACAGACATTTTTGTAGTTTACAGTATTCCAACCGCCCTTCCCCCCAGTTTACCCTCCCATCTACCCGTTTTGACCCCTTCATTAATACAAAGATTACTTAAAATAAAATAAAGAAAAAAGGACAGTACAGCAAACAGACATTAGGTAGTAGAATTATATTCATGTTTACATTACAGGAATCTGTTCCACCATGTGATGATAGTGTAAGTAAACTGGCCATTCTGCAAATGTGTCATGTGTACACAACATGTGTGTCAAGCTTTGACATTGAGAGAGTCAAATATTTGGGGATATACCTGGAAGGAGTAACCAGATGGTGACAGAAAGCGAGGGCTGTAGGTTTTAACTCCTACTGGTGTGGTGGCCATCAGGTGGGTGATGTTGCGGATGCGCCAGACGTGCTGAGGGCACGTTGTGGATGACAGGTTAATGTCATCCAGAGAGAAACCTCCCTTTGATGGGCCTTTTCCCCTCACACCCTCAAAAACCACACGGGCCTTCTGTGCCACATTCAGATTGATGTTATGCAGTTCCCAGGAACCCATGACCCCTCCTGTAAAACGCATAGAAAAAATATTGAGTAGAGAAGATTCCCCAAAAGTTATTCCAAGGGATAGCCAAGTCCAGAGTTAATTTCTTTTATCTGTTCATTTAAAGAGACTGAGCAGCTGGGAGGTACGCTTGCTCTATTGGCCCATAGAGTAATTTTATATACATGGAAGTCAAACTTTCTGGGCATCATGTACGACTGAGCAACTTTCATAAGAATGAATGGGGCCCATGTGAGACTACAGGGGCTTTAACTCATTTAGGCCTAAAACGCCTGAAAAAAATGCCTGTAAAACCTCTGGGTGATTTAAAAATAATCCCCTAAAACCTGAAGTTTTTCTGGAAATTCAACAGAAGTGTCAACGCTTCCTACTAAATAATAGATTTTTCAGCCTCTGTAGCAGATAGAAATGAAAATCAAAAAGTATTTGAGAGCTTATACCTGTTATATCTGAGCTCCCTCCGCTATAGTCGTCTTCCGCCATGATTTCAGTTCTGGAAAAGTCCCATGTTGCATTGCGACACTCCCACATGTATTCTGATGCATTTCATTGGCCAAGAGACCGAAAATAGGTGGAAAAAACTACAAATACTACAAAACGATGCATCCGCTTTCCCGGCTTAAATGGTAGAATAACGCAACAGCGCCCCCGGTTTTAATGATAGAAATATGGTAATGCTTTCCCGGTTTAAATGGGTTAATTGTAACCATACTGTATATCACACAAAATGGAATAATTCATGTGTTACCTGAGATACTCTTGAAGAGCTTCAGTGTACCGCTGGGGTTGGTCGCATCATACTCTCGCACCCAGATATTGAGAACATCATCAGCTGCCCCGCTGTTATGGAGGAAGAACTGCAGACACTGGGCTCCAGGTTTGGGGTAAACCCAACGACTCTCCAGGAACGCACGGTCACCAAGTTGAGCAGAGGCTGTGCTGAAGTGCATGAAGTAGCCTTGTCCTGAGAGCACGAGGAGATGATGTGTAATCATACAATAAATGGTGCTATATATTCATGATCCTACTTCATCATTGGCAATACAACATGATTAAAGTCTCTTCCAGGTCATACTGCCATGACTATGATCATCTAAGAATAGAGGTGGATAGAAGTTATGTCCAAATAAAGCTTCCTAAATCATTAGTTGTGTTTGCCACTGGATGGCTCTATTTGTTTGAAGAAAATTGTTCAAGGAATGGCTTTCAGTGTTCTTTCAACCCTTGTTGAACAGAGAGTGGCAGCCTTTGGACTCAGAAAATGAAGAACATTGTTCACAAATCTTCATTTGGCCATCACTAGTGGACTGTTTTTAAGCTTAGTGTAAGCACTAAAACGTATGATTCACTTTTTTTTTATAACTACAAATGATAATGATGGCCGACTGTGGCTCAGTTGGTAGAGCGGATTGCCCACCGATCGGAGGGTTGGTGGTTCGATCCCTGACCATGGCAGCCTACATGTCAAAGTATCCTTGAGCAAGATACTGAACATCAAATTGCTCCCGAAGCTGCGTTCATCGGTGTGAGAATGAATTCCCAATGGTGGCAGGTGGCACCATTTAGGGTCGCCTCTGCCACCAGTATGAATGTGTGAGTGAATGGGTGAATGAGTGCAGTCTGTAGTGTAAAGCGCTTTGAGTGGTTGCAAAGCGACTAGAAAAGCGATATATAAGTGCAGGTCCATTTACCGTAGTACTCTCTCAATTGTTTCTAATAACTCACTAATAAATTGGTATTTATCTTGAAACAGTAATCAAGGTGTTTTTACTGCCAGTCTGCACTTTGTCCAGGTTATGCTATAAATCACTTTGTTTTGAAATATCTCTAGACATCAAGGGCAGTTATGTAGGAGTCTAGATAAGGTGATAGAAGTGATTAGCTTTCTTTAATAACTGCTTACTAGACAAATACAGGGATTTGTATTGTTGTGGCATAAAAGTATATTGTAATTAGATATCTATATAGGATTTAAAATCAAAGTCCAGGACTTTGATGGTTCAGCAACATAACAAAATTGCTCTGATTGTTTAGAGTCACCTTTGCATTGTCCCATGTTGGAGAAGTCAGTCTGAGGCCCTCCGCTCGCAGAACTGCGTTGTTCCCACTTTGCATTACCAGGACCCTGAATCATCCCACAGATGTTCTCCGCCTCAAAGTCACAGCTTTCCACGAAGTTGGAGGACTTGGCTGTGGAGAGGAAACAGTCATAATTTCATCAAGATACTTCAACCTGTTGTATCTTTATTTCTTTGATATAGCTATTCATTTAATAGTTCATTAATGAGTAATTCATGTGGAATACATTTAGTTAAAAAGGTTAAGAAGGGATAAAATATTTACAAGGAGTCATTAATTTCATTTCTGTTTACGCAAGTTAAAATACTGTGTACAGTGACTCATACAGACCACAAGGTGGCAGTAGCGTTGTACTCTGGAGTAAAAGGTTAAGAAGAAGTGTTGGTTTTGGAGAAGAAGTCAGAAAACCCCCCCCGGTGTTTTCAGTAGTGTTATGCCGTAAATTTTTTCCTCTGTAATACTGCACATTTGTTCAGTAAAAGTTTGAACGAAGAAAAGGAGTCTGCGGTCGTTTTTACAGAAGCTACAGTTACTGTAAGTCCCCACACAACTAGTATCTTGAATGGCCGAGACATTTATCTTATTGGACTGTTGAGACTGGTGTTCATGTCCTATGTCAAAACCAAAGGAAACAATGGTGGGTTTTTTTAACATAAACAAAGTAACTATACTTTATTACTTTTGCAACTATCTTTTAAGTGAGAATATCGCAGATAATATCCAGGGTGGAAAAAGAAATAGAGCAAAGGACCTGGTACCAGGAGTCGAGTTAAACAGAGCTATCTAACATAATCTGTAGGTGCCAGACTATGAGATTTGTATCGTACATTCTCATAATTTATAATTTATTTGATGGAAACTTCTTATGTAAGAGTTTTGAATCAGGAGATGTTATCACACATTCAGCTTTAATTTCCCCTCCATGAAAGGAGTGATAAAAGGAACAAGCTGTTGATATGACACAGTGCTTGATCAGCTTGATTACTGAGGGCTGATATTGCAAGTGGAGAGCAAAGTACAACAAAACAAATATGGTTACATCATCACGCAACATAAGTTCACCTGGGGCCAGAAAAAAAAAGAGAAAAGAAAACAGCTGGCGACTTTCAGCAGTTCAAAGAAAAAAAGTTTTTACTGATCCAAAGCCTAAAAACACTGCATAAATGAGGCTGTGGTTGTATGGTAAATAAATAAGGATTTCCGGCATCTTTAGGGTATTACTTTGGACTTTTAAATATAGATTATATTAGCATCATTTTATGCCAGATAAACTCTGACCTTTCTTAGAAATCTCCTTGGTTACTATGGGACAAAAATCATTCTTAATTTGAACCTGGTCTCACAGGAATCCGTGAAATAGCCACGGATTCGCTTAACTCAAAATCCGTGGAATAGCCACGGAATAACTGAAATTTCCGTCAAACTGACACGGATTTCGCTACAATGCAAGTTAATGATAGTCATATCCCGTGGCTATTTGTGGTCCAAGTCACGTGACTTTCAAGGTCCTGGCGGTCAGAACAAAAATTCATTTTTTGTGAAAAAAATGAATTTTTTGACTCAGTTTCTGCATAAAAATGGATTTTGATCACATTTCTAGCGAGAAATATATGTTTTATTTTCTAAATATTCACTCAGTGAATGTACATAATCACGGGATATGACTATCATTAACTTGCATTGTAGCGAAATCCGTGTCAGTTTCACGGAAATTTGAGTGATTCCATGGCTATTCCACGGATTTTGCGTTAAGCTGTTGATTGTTCGAACACTTAAAGTGCAGGTTTTATGTCTCACTTATTGTTTGATGGACAAAATGACCGTTTGAGACAACTTACTGCAGTTGTAGAGACGGTTGAGTTTGGTCAGATCACTGGCACTGAACCCCATCCTCTGACCAATCACGTCCATGAAGTGGGGGATCTTGGTGACGATTGTGGGATCCGAGGCGATATTGAAGGACGTCTTGCTGTAGTGCATCACAGAGCCGTAGTCATAGGGAACGCCCAGAGAGCTGGACACAGTGTCGTCGTATGTTTTGAAGTTGTGCTCTTTGCCTGAGGAAGGCATAAAAACATACTGAAAATGTATTCAAACAGCAGTTGCACATAAGGAGAAAGAGACGGCTGTGAGACAGTGAGCAGTACACCTTTACTGTAGGTTGCACATCAATTTATTTGATTAGAAGCTTTGTATTGTATTATTGAGTGTTACAGCAGTATTGCTTGCCTGCCTGAGTGGTTCAGACAGTGTTTTTGGGAATCTTTGTAAGTTCTGTTAGTTTGTAAATTCGTTAGATAAAGAGAACCAAGAGTTGGACAACCTTTGTTTAAATTTTAGTTGGTTTTGTCTGTTGTTTTTGAAAGCTTATGGGTGCTGACCTCTTTTCGTACTTTAGATTTTTTCTTTTAAGCCAAGAGCTTGGTAATTAATTTATTCAACTTTGTATAGTGTATTGCGTAATTGTCAGCCCCCATATAGCCTCCTTTTGTTATATTTTGTTGTACAAGAGCACTCTCTTACTGGTTAAAATAAACACTTGATTTTAACCAGAACTGCCCAGTGTTGCGTTCCCTCATATTCCTTTTACATGTTACAGCTCTCAAAATCAAGCCGGGTCGTAACACAGGACATAATAGTTTATTTACAATTTATTGTATGTAGTTACTGCGTTCCGATGGATCCTCTGTATTGTGGGACCTTCGCATAAGCTAGCAAAACGTCAACATATCGTTTATAAGAAGTTGTGTCTTCACCGAATGTGTCACTTTAACACGCAATTAAACCTATGAGACCTCACATGTAATTATCGTTTATACATAGCAGGGTATTTAGAGAAACGAATACCCCCCCCCCCCCCTTAAAAAATAAGAGTTGTCATTTTTATCAACCCGCATAAATACGACATCGAGCAGCACATTACTGCCCGTTTAAGTGTTCTTTGATTTGATGTGTCGTATGATTGGGTCAGCAGCTACAACCCACAACACAGTCTGTGGTGTGGTGAAGTCGAGCGCAGTATATTTCACGGATAAACAGATGAAAAACCTATCTTTTTTCAACAGCATTCGGTTGAACTGTGTGCGTGCGTGCGTGCATGTGTGGTTGTGGGAGTGGGTGCACATGTGTGAGTAAGTATGTGTGTATGTGGTGAATATGGCATAGCTTGTCTACCTGCACTCTTCAATTAATTTGTAATTGATTTTTTTTTAAATTGTTTGTTTGTTTGTTTTTTTGTTTGTTTTTTAACTGTAATTATGTATATCCATTGTGAAGCACATTGAGTCTGCCTTGTGCATGAAAGTTGAATTGAATTGAATTGGCAGTTCAGCATGTAATGTATTTGTGATCCCAGCCCTATCAGAAACTGTAATTCAAGGTGTCTGATCAGTGTTACCAGGTTCAATACGATCCCACATGATGTTGACGTAATCATCTCGGTCAGCTCTGGACTGCTCGTGCCAGAAGCCCAGAGCGTGCAGGAACTCGTGCTCAACGGTTCCTAGGCGATCACAGTTTTTACCAATGGACAGCCTCTGTTTCCCCTCACGCTGGTTGCCAACAGAGGAGAAGCATCTACAAAGAGGGAAGGTAAAAATGCACTTTTCACTCGATGATCTTTTACGCTCCAGAAACAAGACTAGGACTGGTTGATCTGATTGCCAAATCCTGATTTCATATTTTGACAACAATATAAATCAGGACATAGCATGTTTTCTGTTTTGACGCTAAAATATTCTGTCTGTTGAGTTTAGTGATAATTCTCTTCACCACAAACTACCTCCTCACATTGCATGAAGTCATTTCGCCCATTGTGTATGTAAAAGTACGAATGAGTACAAATTCAAACATTTGTTGAAGATGCAGTGTTTGCATCAACACATGTTGTACTTCATTGAGGCCATGTAATAATCACAGAGACAGTTAACCCTCTGGAGTCCATCGATTTATTGAAAATACACATGTTTTATTTACAGTAATAACTTTATTTATATATGATATGTAGACAAGCTGAGAAAGCCAGTTGAAAGTGTAATCATAGGAGCTTTCACAGTGTGCTATTTATGTTTCTAGACCATTTAAAAAAACATTTTTCTACAATGAAAACTATTGTTCTATTATTCTGCTTTTTGTGTGTGTTTAAATGGTTAAAAACAAGGTACATTTCCATAGACACCTGTGTCTTTTGTTTGTATTTTGGGTTCCTGGCAGCTTTATACTTTGTAATTAAGATAAAATGAAAAATCTGACTGATAGCCAAGTTTGTGTGGAGAAAAAGGAGCCATGCATGTGACGTAAGGACAGACTGAAAGATGCTAAACAGAGACAGAAATGAATGCATAGGAGGTTGTCAAATTTGAACCAAAATCTCTTGGACTTCAGATGTTTAATATGAAGTGAACACAGCAGCTCACCCGCTCCCTTTGAACACAGAGATGTAGTTCTCCTCTCCTTTCCATGGTGTGAAGTCAATGCAGGTCTTCAGTCTGTACTGGTCAAACGCCTTCAGGATCACTCCCTTTGCATTCATGTCTACATGTAATAACATGTAAAACAAAGAAATATATGTATATATATGAAAAAGCATTCTATTTTGGTGCATATCCCTGATAACATGGTAGTCATACTATGAATGTGTCTTACCCAGATTGTCCTCTAGGTAGTAGGGAATGGTTTTGGGCCAGCGGTACCTGTCTCCTATAATGGAGTTTCTGCTGGAGGTCTGTTAAGAATGACAGGGATACAATTAGAGATGGACAAAGGAGAAACAGAGCACACACTTCAGTATTACAGGTGTAACTTTGTGTTTTTGAATTACTAGTTTTCCTTGATTGCCATGAAAATTACAATTCTTTCAAGACCATGAGGTTATTCTACCCTATTTATAGATGTAGTATACATTTACTACCTCTCTGAGTGAGAAAAGTGGATTAAAGACCAAGTCGAAGTTCCTTTTAGTTTTCTTTATTATCAACCATCAAAATACACTGCCTAGGTACAGCGGAGGAGAACTTTGTCAATTTCGAGGCTGCTGAATGAAATTTCTCTCTATGTGTGAGGGTATTTAAGTCAAATGTTCTACCCCATATGCAACAAATGGGCACATCTTCCGGGCAAATCACACTACTAAATCTACTTTTTAACCTTATTTATGTCCACATTCCAACGCCTCTTCTGTCTGATATACACCTGTCCTTAGAACCCACAAAGAGACTGGAGACTCTGTTCTGGCCAAAGGTCAGGGTGAGGCCCCTGTGTGCCCTACCATGTGTGGCATAAAATATACTACATAGACTTTATAGATCATCTGTAAGTTTAAAGTTTTATTTAAACACACATCAATACTGGTCATATTGTACAGCTTTAAATCCTGTTTACACAGAACTGCTCAAATATGGAATTATAGATTGCTTTATGGGACATAATTATTGTAGGTAATCATTTGGGATCATCATGCCCAGGGGTTGGATACAGTTAAAATGGCATATTGCCTTTGACTTATCTTAACCTTTTCGATATCTCCCTCCAGCAGGTCCAATCCAGCCGCTGCAAAGGAAAATCATATCGGTTGATGAAAATCCTCAGGGACACAGACAGATTATACAACAAAGCAATGATAATAATATTAATAACAATGTGTCCACAAACCTTCATTGGTGTCAAAGATGTCCCAGTCCTGGCCCTCATCAACATCAGTTTCTGTAGATGTACAATCAATAATATGCAGAAAATCATGCATTCTGTTATACCTGGCTTTGGATCTAGAACCCTGTCTATGCATCAAAATAATAATCCCTCCAGCATTAAGAATATACCATTTTTTCTCTGTTGAGAGTTGAATGGGACATTTTTTTGTTAATTCAGTTGGGAAATAGGAATTCAGAGTTACAACTTTCTTTATTGAGCTGAATGTCAGGCTTTTTTCTTCTCATTTGACTTTTTTCTTGTGACTTTGACTTTTTTCTTCTCATTTGACCTTTTTTTATGATTTCAACTTTTTTTTTTCATTTTGACTTTTTTCTTTTGACTTAGACTTCTTCCTTGTTATTTTGACTTTTTCTTCTTATAAATTGTCACTTTGCCTTGAGTGTAAACTAACCTCAACATAGGTAATACACTCTTTTGTTTTTGTCTACCTTTTCATAGTTGCCATAAAAAGTATCACACATGACTCACCTGTATCACCTGTTAGCTTACAGTCTATGTTTGCTGCCTAGAGAATACATGAGAAAATGCATGACTCAATCAATAGATTCTGGGTACTAACTTAACATTAAAGCACTAGAGAATCAATATGGATGTTAATGTTTCACTCACCAGTCCCAGGCCAAAGAGCAGAATGATCCACCTGAGTGCCATGGCTCCAGCTGCACACACACACTCACTGTGTTCAACTTGCCTCAGTGCTGCTGTGTCTGAGTGTTGTTGCTTTGTTTTTGTACAGAAGAAAACACACTGCAGTCCACGAAACATTCACATGATCTGATTTTATGACTCGGGTTGAGCTTTGTCCAATTAATTATTAATTTAATAGTCATGATTAGCTTATCTAAGTATTGTAACCGCACTAATAAACATACACTGGTGGGTTTTTTTTTCCAATTCAAACCTACAGGACACACACACACACACACACACACACACACACATACAGACATGGAGTCACATGTGAACTCTAAAATTTAAATTTGGCATGAATGGCATTTGAAAAATGTGGCAGCAAAAGTTGCCAAACACTTACTGTCATATTTAAGTAAAAATTTTTTAAAAAGTGTTATTCAACAGATGGTCTCAGTGATGTTCCTTGCCCTCGAATGGTGCCTCTTGAATTTGCTTAAATCAGTTAAATTGGTTATTTGCTTTGACTGGCTCCCTATAGTACACACAGAGTATACTTCTGCACAGAATCGTGGCATCATAATGAACCCAGGGTAACCACAAACCACATGTATAAATCTGCCAGTGTGGTCACAGATGGCTTATAGTACAACAGAGTAAAACTGTGGTGAGTGGGGCTTTGATGTGTGAGCCGACCATTGCTTCCAACAGACACTTAGTGTACTGTAAACTTGTAGCATTTATTTATTTGATACAAGTAATAACTCTAAAGTGTACATCGTAAGCAGCACATGAATTGGTAAACAGGTGAAGAAGAATGCTTCGGATCACAGCCTGCAACATACAGCTGCCCTGAAGATAACATTTCACTAAATCCATCATTAGATAGAGACTGGAGATTATTTTTAAGAGGTAAGAGGCACATTGTGTTTATTGATACAATCATTCATGTAACAAAACATGTTTGGATAGAAAACTTAAAATTAATCACAGGCAGCATTGGTATAAATGTGTAAAGCTATGAGTAACCACCAGCCTGATTAAGCTCAGTAGTTGAAAATGTGCCTCACTGGTTTCCCTTTTAGGAGGCCATTTCCCAAATCGCACCTATGCAGAATACTTTAATATTAATCTGAAATGCTGCCACCAGACTGTCCTTTGGCCTTTTGCTGGAGCATGAGAAGAGGAAATTAAAGACATGATTATATGTGGTAAGTGAGTTTACAGTGGAGTGAAGCAGAAAATGGGTCTCTCTTTTTTATATGCACTTAGTATAGTCAGTATACTTACTTTCTAACGTCACAACAGTGGTTAAATCTTCTCCACCTGGGTGTCACAGCCTTCAGTGCCTGATACCAATGTGTCAGGGAGGGTGTGTCGGTTTACTACTTAATTAACTACTTAATTACTGGATGTAACTACTTCACTACCGTATGTTATACAGCAAGTTGGCTCGAAATGACAACTCTTCCTTTTCCACTCATTCTGCCTCCTCCTTACCTAGCCTTCAGCCACTCCCACCTGATCAGCCAACTTTACTCACATGTGCTTTCAGCTGCCCCTGATCACCAATCAAATCAGTATAAAGATGCCGGCCTCACGCTCAGGCACTGCAAGATGTGCACTCAGCTGCCCCTGATCACCAATCAAGTCAGTATTATGATGCCTGCCTCACACACACTCACCGGTGATCAGGGGCAGCTGAGTGCACATCTTGCAATCAAGTCAGTATAAAGATGCCTGCCTCACATACACTCACTGCAAGATGTGCACTCAGCTGCCCCTGATCACCAATCAAGCCAGTATAAAGACTCACACACACTCACTGCCAGATTGTTCTTTGCCATTCCTATGCAAGACTTTCTAGCACTCATCTTCTGACCATTTGCCTGTTGCCGACCCAGCATGTTCCTGACTTGCCTTGTCTGAATCCTGTAAATCACTCAGCCCTGACCTCGAGAACTGCCTCAGCGTTTCTGGTTTCTGTATGTCCGTGGCTGTTTGGTGTTATATTTCCCCCTTGACTTACCTTCTGCCTGCTCCCTGTCGGTGTGTTTGCCCAGAACAAGTACTCACCTCATTTCTGATCCACTGCCTCCTTGACACCATCACCTGCCCCTACACGGTACTGTGGAACAGAACTGAACGGAACTGTGTGTGTCCTGGTGTTCTCTGTTACCATAATGAACTCACCTGCTGCTTGGTTCTGCTCACTCAGCACAAGCCCCCGGGTTAAGTCTGAACCTTTGGAGATCTCCAGAGAAAGAACTGAACTGTCTGTCTTCCTTCACTTTCCGTTGTTTGCTGCGAACCATATTAAAGGTAATTGCCAACTGTTTCTGCTGTGCTGTGTGCTGCATCTGGGTCCTACACACACTTGTTTCATTCTTGGTTTCACATGAACCCCGGTCTCCTAGCTCAATGTTCGAGGTTTGTTTGACAAATCCTCCACCCCTCCCACCAATCCTACACATCTTTATATTGTGTAACTATTTGCATCTAATATTGCAGCGGATAGGTTTTCATTGGAGTTAACAGAAAACATGGTGCGCCTCATACATATGCTAAAGGGTGCCTTGTGCCTTGGTAACAGTTGCCAAGCGCCATGACAAAGCTGACCAGTTGGGAGTAGACCGGGCTAAACCCAAACATTCATATCTTTCTAAGAAACAGGTAGACTAAAGCATGAGCGGTCCCTGCTACAAGGCAACCCAGATAGCTCAAAGTGCACTTTCTTGAAGCTACAGTTTAAGATGTGAGTTTCAAGAAATGGATCAACATAGACTTATTTGCTGGCTTGTTGAGAATTACATGATAAGATTGAAACTACTCCTATTGTATGCTAAATATGAAGCTACAGCCAGCAGTGTGTTAGCACAAATAATTGTAATGGGGAAACAGCTAGCCTGCATTAAACAGCAACATATAACATGTTAATTGGTGAGCTTGAGAGGTGGTGATAAGGCTAGCTACCTGTTTGACCTCCATCCTGTCAGTTTTGTGCAGTTTCATATTTGATGGTGTAAATCTTATCTCCCAACAACAAAGCATAGATGTGTATTTTATGTTGAACTATTCCTTAAATAACTAGCATTGTTGAACTATACAACATACAATCAATCAATCAATCAATATCAATAATATTATGTCACATTACAAATCCTCTTTGAAACTACAGACTGGCCAACGAAAATAGTGGAAATTATAGTTTCAAAACATGTTACTGAGCTTCAACCACCAGTAGGTCAAATTTGTTGCAAACCAGTTTCTTCAAATCTGGATTTTGACCTGGTCTCAAAAATATAAGCTCCTCTGTTTAGCAGCTTGATCCCAACATTCTAGCTGTCACAGACAGCTTTCCCTCCTCTTCTTCTTTCAGTCTTGGCCCCTGGAGCTGCTGTATTTGTCCCCATATCAATGTCACAGGAACTTCCTTTTTGAATGTATGGCTTTCCTACAGTTCACCTCTTAATGCTGCTTAGGCTTTCACACATGATGGACAGGTATTGTGTCAGCTTCACCATGGCAATGATTAGTGTTCCTCCAATCAAGGTGAAGGTTGGCCAGAACAGGGAGTGGAAGACAGCGACCCGACTGTAGACCTGTGTCAGGATGGCAGTGTCCATTCTGTCTGTCGGGTCCACAAAACACTGAACTGTGTGCTGAGACTTGAGACGCTCAGAAATGTTCTGAACTATCACATTCGTGGCTGCATAGTCCTTACGGCACTTTGGGATGTAGAAGCACTGAAGAATAAAGAAAGAACATTAAGGTCATTTGTGTTAAGGTTGCGGACATGTTTTGACCTTCCACAGTCCTAACCTCAGGGTTGCTCTCCTGCGTCTCCTCGTTGTGCAACAGTCGTACCACCTTTCCTGAGGAGTTGAGGCTCACGTAGACCTGGAGACAGGGGTAACGGGAGCTCTTCCAGCACTCCGCTCCACAACTGTATGAACAGTTTACATTACTTACAACGGTGGAGTTCACGATAGCGCAGCTGGCCTCGTCAGACCACACACTGTGGAGAAAGAGCAAATATTTTCCAGTGCAAACACACTTTTAATGATTTTTTATGCTTAGTTAGTTTTTAATTAATACTATCACTATAAAGGCATGCAAAAAAGAACATGCGATTCTGTTTACCAAACTGAAACTAAGTGATTATGTGACGTATTATTACCGGTTAGAGTAAGAACGCAGTATGGTGATTCCCAAGACAAAGTACATCATGACGGAGACCACCACCATGCTGAGGCCCAGCAGTATGGCTCTATCCTCTCCTGCCCTCAGAGCCGTCACCGTCTTCCTCTTGTCCAGGACCTCATATTCACGAATCTTCTGGTAGATAGATCTGAAAAAGGTTAATAAAACATTAAAAATGAACCTCAACTGTTTGAAATGTCTTTGGTAAAAACACTACAGTTGCTTCTAAAGAAGTTCTGGGTTATTACATGACATATTTGGCATCACAGTGTATTAGCTATGGTGATGCCTGCACCGGCTACCTTTGATTTCATTATCTTTCAATACAGGTATGTGTCTACAGGTATCCCTTATAGAACCTTTAGCTCCTTATGAGCTTAAAGTAAGTGCTTAATGAGATTCTCAGATAAAACCTTGCTAGTTGTTCTAAGCTGATCTTTGAAAACTTCTATCTGACTTTTTATGTAATCTATAGCTCATGGTCAAAGTGGATTTAGGGCCTGTCCAGCTCACTTTTATTAGTTAACGGTGCATAAGTAAGGGGCAAGGGACAAAAGGGTTGTATTTGGTCTCTCATTTAATCCTAGGTGTGTTTTGGCCAAAATATGAATCAAACCAGGGTGTACCTGTACCAGGTGCATTGTTAATTAAATGGCAGATTCAGCAAATTGAAGCAAGCATTTTTGCCTCCACCGTCTCCCATTCCTCTGTCCCATGAACAACTCCATTTGACTGCATATAAGCAAAAGCATAAACCCACCTCCATAAGCTCATTTAATATTTCAAATTTTTTTTCAAATCAAAATAGCAGGAAAATACTGACTTTAGACCAGGTTTTTATTGGTCAATGGCCTCATCACAGTATAAAACTCCTTCCTCATACACACTCACTGCCAGATGTGCACTCAGCTGCCCCTGATCGCCAATCAAGCCAGTATAAAGACGCCTGCCTCATACACACTCACTGCCAGATGTCCACTCAACTGCCCTTGATCACCAATCAAGCCAATATCAACACACCCATAGGTGCACAGATGGGTGCAAGTTAATTTGCTTCTTGCACGAAGTGGATGCTGGTCATGAAAATGACAACTTCAGACATATGTGTCTCACTAGAAGGTGCACCACTTCGCATCTGGTATAAATAGGACCCTGAATGTGATCATATGCCTGGGTTTCGGGATAATTATTACGAGTTTAGACAAGTAAATCCTTTGATTTGATTTGTTTCTTCATCATTTAATTTTACATTTGTATATTATATTTAACAAATTCTCTGCATTTGAACTTGATCGTTACAGATCATCGACTTTCTGTCATGTTTGTTGTCCTGCCTCGGTTGTTGAACTAACTGACACTTTCACTGCACACACTACAGCTATCTCTGGAACTTCATTTTCAACTGCTTTCGTCACAACACTAAAACTGATCATTTAGATCCTTCAACTGACAGTTTAAGTGCTTTCAGCCTTTGCACATCAACTGACAGCTCAAATACTCCAACTGACATTTCAACTGTTGTCACTGCTTACATATCGACTGGCATTTCAGCTATTTACACTGCACACACTTCAACTTTAAGTGTCACTTAAAGGTCCACAACCTATATTGTGCAAGCTCATCCAAGAACTAATTCTCTGAAAAGAACAGTGCTTTATAGAGCAAGTAAAATATGGAATGATTTACCACTTGATATCCGTCAAGAAAAAAGCAAAATATCCTTCAAAAAGAAATTAAAGATGTACTTTGTCAGTGGTTAATGTTAGGTGTAGGGCTTATTATATTTTTGGGGGGGTTTATTTAAATTTTTTTTTGTTTATTTTGGTTGAAAGGACGCTACTCTTTATAGAAGCGATGTTTGCCTGGATTCATGATGTCCAGGATTACAATCAATGATACTGGTTAAAGCTGTATTGTTTTGTTTTGTTTTTTTGTGTTTTATTTGTTTTCTGATCAAATGCATTTGACCAATTATTCCTAAACATTTAATCCAAATGGCTATAATTCAATGGTTTGATTCTACAAACTGACTTTTAAATTTGTGCTGCATTTTGTAATGAACTTTTGTGCTGCACTTTTCTAATGTATTTTGGAATGTATTTTTACTGTTAAAGTTGTTGTAGGACTGTTGAGTATTACTTGTTGGAATGTGGACCCCAGGAAGACTAGCGAACTGCCACGGCACAAGCTAATGGGGATCCTTTAAAAACATAAACAAAAACATAAAAACCTAAATCCTCTAATCGTTTACAGTTCAACTGCTTCATCTCTTATTCTTTAAATGATGGTTTCAGTAAACTTTAATGGCAGTCCAACTGCTTCCAATGATTTTCTCTGCCAAGATTAGGTCAACTTCTTTTAGTGCTAAAATACAAACCAGCAACACGACTGGGCTTACACCTGAGATCAAAGTCACCATCCAATCACAATTCAAAAGAAAATTAAACAACTTTAAGTGATTAATTTAACCACAAATACCATTGTCCCTTGAAGACATTTAGGCTTGTTTAAAGATTTGAATATACAATGTCCAGCATATGTATCCTTTTCTAGTTACAACATATTTTTGAATTAACTCTGACACAAATGAAGCAAGGCAAGAGTCAATACCTGCGATCACTTCTTCCATCTGTTTTACTTCCTGCCCACAGAAACATTCTTTCCGAGGAATGTGGGAAATGTAGTCCACCGTTGCTGCCAGAGGTGCTGACCCACCTGCAAAACACATAAGACAATTATAGAAAAACCTGACAGACCCTCAACATTCGCAAAATGACAGGAGGCTAGGGCCCAATAAATAAATTAATATTTAAAGTCAGGCACTCACATGGACTTCAAAAACAGACTTCCAGTGAGCACAACAATCTTGACCAATTTAGTCGTAAAACAACATATAAGGTTAAGATATAAGGTTAATATAAAATAAGGTTAACCCTCTATTGTATGGTGTTGCCCAAAGGCAACATTCCCATTTTTGGCCTGTCAAATTTCTACAATGCATGTTTTTGAGCGATGCAACACTTTAAAAAAGAGGGAAGAGTATAGGGAACCACTAGCAATGCTTTAATTTGTCACATGATCTTCAGGAGGCCATATTGAAACCATTTTATGCAGAGTTTTCCAAAGTTAACAGGTTTGCTATTTTGCGCCACAAAAAAGCTCTCAAAACGTAGGTGAGTAAACCTTCCCTTTCGATAGTTTCATGCAATTTTTTTTTCTAATTAAATAATGGAAAGTTGTTAAAATGCAACTGTCATCCTGAGGCAACAATGTACAATGATGGAAAATAGCTATGTTGCCTCGAGGAAACAATGAACCATTATGGAATCAGCATGGCAGCATGAGATATTGGTAGTGTGTGTTTAGGTATATACATAATGTTCAAAAGCATGTCATTCATCATAAATTTGTTTTGATCTTTAAAATTTAACAAAGATATATTTGATGTTGGTTGCAGTAAAGTCAAGTTTAGGCTGTAACTATATCCTATAGGCCATTGTCTACTAAAATAGATAACTTTGAATGTCTTATTTGCTTTGAATTTCCACACATGGCAACAGGCAACAAACGCCAAAAACTTCTTCAGATTATGTTTATTTAGTCTATTTTAAGACAAAAAACAAAAACACTCCAAACATTTTTTCCTAAATGGCACCATAATGTGTACCATAGAGGGTTCTCTTTGAAATGCATTTCAAAACATTTCTAACAAAACAAAAAAAAATCCTATAAATATCAGTTGAAATAGAGTGCACAGACCGTAGATAGTATCAAAGAGGCAAAACAACCCCAGCTGGCTGTCAAAATCTACATTAATATGTCATCACTGAGTGGACACAGCATGCCACACAATTATTTACAACCCAGGATTACCAGGTCTCTTTCATCAGAGGTTACAGCACTGTCAGCTATGATGTGTATGTCTGTATGTATACAGTATGTACATGTGTTAAGGTCTGCACATGTAGTTTTAGTTCATTCCGTAGCCAGAGGTCTGCAACCTGTTAACTCTGCTTATAATGTTTTCAAATCACATCTTGCAAGTGCCGAATTAAGTTTTCACAGTCTTCAACATGTGTTTATCATCACATGCAGCCACCTCTTTTCATGTATACCGGAGACTTAATTTTTTAGGGATTGTGTGTGATCCAGGGGCTATCTTTCTAATGTCTGATAAAATAACCCTAAAAAAATAATACTGCATATTACTTAATTCAATCAGTGCAGCAGTTTTACACTTAAAAATATTGAGTTGATTCGAAACCTCTCAAATCGGTTAAACAAAACATGAGTAATGAGTAAATTTAATTAATATTTTCATTCAGTACGTCTGAATGAATTGACTTGGCTCAATTACCACATAACTTGAGTAAATGTAACTGAAATATTATGTTAACCATATGGAAAACTGAGTAGAATTCACTAAACAAACTGAGTAAATATAATTGAAAACATTTGTAGGATATAACTGAAAATTTGCTTATGATATTCTTTAAAAAAAATGTGTTGTACTGACTGATTTTACACTTATTGTACACACATTTTTACAAATATTTAAACCAGGTAATCCGTGAGTCAAATATCAATTTATTTTGAAGAAGTAAACTTAATTTATATATGGACATTTTACACAAAGATTCCTGTTGGAGTTCTACTAATGAATTTTGATGTCGTCAACTCAAATACTCATCATGATGATATTCAGCATTTTTATTTAGTATGCAAACCTTTATATTACTGTCACATTTACAGGCTCCTTGAATCATTTCTTAGAGTGTGATGATGTCATCGGGGTTATCTTGTATTTGGTTTGGAGACGTATATTAGATAGATAGATAGATAGATAGATAGATAGATAGATAGATAGATAGATAGATAGATAGATAGATAGATAGATAGATAGATAGATAGATAGATAGATATTTAATAGAAAAGCTGCATTATAAAGCAGGAGCATGGAGTTTGAAAATTATGAGCATTAACCAGACATGGGGAGTCAAATAGTCTAATGCACTATTGGAAATGTAGGATCTATTGTTTTGCGCCTGACCTGTATACTAGGGACTAAAAAGTAGTGATGTCCAAATGAAGCTTCACAAAGCATTAGCTGTATTCGTTGGCCCCAACACATGGGCTCTTGTTTTAGAGCATGGGTCTCAAACTTGCGGCCCGGGGGCCAATTGCGGCCCTTGTGACGATATATTGTGGCCCCCACCTTGATATGAAAGTTTAATGTGAGTTTTATATGAATGGCACTTTACCGTGTTTTGTGTGGAAGGTCCCTTTAATTACTTTTTTTGGTAATTTTTGTGTCTTTTTTTCAAATAATTGTATGTGTTTTTTAATAATTTTGTGTCTTTTTGGTAATTCTGTGTATTTTTTGGTCATTTTTTGCATCTTTTTGAAGTAATGCAGTGTTTTTTCAGTCATTTTGTGTCTTTTTTGGTCATTTTGTGTCTTTTTTAAGTAATTTTGTGGGTTTCTTTGGTGATTTTGTGTCTTTTTTTGTGACATTTTGTGTCTTTTTTTTGGTCATTTTGATACTGCCTCCAGGTAATTTATGTTTGAGGCCCCTGTCTTAGAGAAAAAGGCTCAAGGAATGGCTTTTAGTGTAGTTTCAGCCCTTTGTGGAACAGAGAACACCATCTAATGGTCTCAGAAATTAAAGAAAAAGGTTCATGAAGCTTCATTTGGCCATCACTACTAAGAAGTCTTCATCTATATCTCATTGAGTTAACCATTCTCTTTTCTTTTCTTTTTTTTTTAATGTGTGCCTTGCAGTTCTCCCGACCTGGTGGAAATGCGATATTACCACAACAGTAATACCACAACAGACATATTGAAAGTCGCTTGTTGTTCAGATTCTTAGTCTTTTACATTTGTTCTTTGATTTTATAATCCAGAGCAGTCTTACCTTCTAAATGTCCTCAAAGAAATACAGGCAGTGTGACAGCCTATCAATCTGCCTGAATGTCCTCCTGTTAGTGTGGAAAAAAATGCAACCTAAAATAAGTGTGGGGCTGTCCTGAGAACATGTGTTGGTTTGATTTATGTGTAATGAGTGTGTTGACTGACTGCATACCTACACATGTCTTTGAGTGTTATATTTGTCTAAAGACAGTTATCTTTGTAAACTAATGGAGAAGCACGCTCACACACACACACACACACACACACACAGACAAATGGTATGTGGACATGCTGTCTGAAACACATAACTATCATTCCTTTACAGTTTAAGACCTCTTGCACAAGTGGAAAACACGCTGTCTCGTGAAAGCTGATGTTGTGAAGGTCAGAAAACAGAGGAAGGAAATTCCAACCAAAGCCATAACCTTGGAAATACGACAAAGGAGAACTGAAAGGACAACACATGCAAAAGCAACATGATCTCACAGGAATCTATGAAATAGCCACAAATTTGCTTAACTCAAAATCTGTGGAATAGCCACGGAATAACTCAAATTTCTGTGAAACTGACACGGATTTCGCTACAAATCAAGTTAATGACAGTCATATCCCGTGGCTATTCCAAGATACAAAGTGATTATGTACATTCACTGAGTGAATATTTAGAAAATAAAACATATATTTCTTCCTAGAAATGTGATCAAAATCCATTTTTATGCAGAAACAAAGTCAAAATATTGATTTTTTTCACTAAAAATGAGAGAACTGTCCGCCATGTTTTTTGTTCTGATCGCCGGGACCTTGAAAGTCTCGTGACTTGGAACATACCAATAGGAAAAAATATCCATGGAATAGCCACGGGATATGACTGTCAATAACTTGCATTGTAGCGAAATCCGTGTCAGTTTCACAGAAATTTGAGTTATTCCGTGGCTATTCCACGGATTTTGAGGTAAGCAAATCCGTGGCTATTTCACAGATTCCTGTGAGACCAGGTTCTGCAAAAGGGTGGTGCTGCATTGCTTTGTGTACGTACAGTACCAGTCAAAAGTTTACACACACCTTCTCATTCAAAGGTTTTTCTTTATTTTTAATATATTTTCTACATTGTAAACTACATGCATTTGAGCATGAAATCTTAAAAATGCAGTGTAAAAATGCACAAAATTAATTCTTGCAATTAATGTTGGTTTGCTCTTCTTGCACTGAAAAAAAAAATAAATCACAATTTTTTTTCATACTTAACATAACTTTCAGTGAAGTTTACTGTGAAAAAAAATTACTAATTGTTTTGTTGTGATAGTTGATTGTTCAACTGTAAAATATCTAACTCAGACATATCTTTAACACAGCTCCTACTAAACCAAATTTATGGAATCTTGCCAAAAACATTTCCCTCGTTGACAAATACCAGAATAAAATAACATCTTATTCTCAAGTACCAGCTATTAGAATCAGTTTTGAAAATCTACAATCAGTCAGGCTCTTAAAAAACAGGTTTGCAGTGGTGAAGAAGTGGCAAATCTGCTGTAAATGATCTATTGGAAAGCAAAAGAAATCTTCCTTTGTGGTTATTTTTTATTTGCTTCAAACCTTTTGTATTCCTATTTATACTGTTATACATGCATTTGAGCATGAAATATGTTAAGTTACTGCACTGTAAATATATTTAAAATTGCAGTTTCATCATATCTGTGCAAAGATAAGTGTGCAAAACTGTCATCAAAGCAAAAGGTGGCTACTTCCAAGAATCTAAAATATTAAATATATTCTGGTTTGTTTAACACTTTAAAAAAGATCCTTAATTCCATATGTGTTCTTAAACTAAAAATAAAAAATAACTCTTAAAACAAGATCAATTATCTGACACTTCTTAATCTAAAGTTGTTTTTATCTTGGTAAGAAACAAATAATTGTCAGTGCACTCTGCTCGGACCAGTTCATCGTTGCTTGCAGCTTTAATTGATCTTGTTTTAAGAATTAATTTCTTATTTTAAGCGTTCAACATGCTTATTTCTAGATGTAATAATCTTAATTTAAGAAATCTTGTCAAGTGAAATTATCTGTCCATGCAGCAAGATCATTTCCCTCAGATTTAGTGTTTTTATCTTGTTTTTAGACACACCTTTTTTGCAGTGTGGATAGAGCGCAGGTAACATTTATGGGTTACGCGTTCAGTGTGAACACAGCATGACGGCTCCATAAAGCCGAGAGCAACTAGAGAGTCACCTGAAAATTAATTGGGGGTTTGTTACATCACACATTGTGTTTTGACCCATTATTAGTTTAAAAACATATTATTTGTGCATCTTTAAATCTCTCAAAAACTGAATGATCTGTTTATAATGTTCTGGTTCTGATGTTTTGCTACCATATAATAGGCCTTGGTTGCTTCTTAATTTGGAAAAAGCAAAAAGTCATCAGTGTCTTGTCAGTAAAGCAGCAGCTGCAGCTACATGCAGGACTGATGGAAGTGTGATTCAAAATCATCCAGCTGATGGTGCTGTTGATTATTCTATCAGAGCCAGAGCCAGTGAAACGGTGTGGATCCAACCTTATCGGTTCCTCCATCACCAAACACTTCAACTGTTCTTATTCTCGTTCAGCTCTCATCATATCAGGACAAACATGAATGTGTTTTTTTTCGCCTGCAAGCGAGAGGGTTGTGAGTTTGAATCTGGCGTGTGGTTGTTCTGTTTCAGTGTGGCACAGTCCAAAGACTTAGGTTAGGCGGCTTAGGTTTAATTGGTAACTCTAAATCACGGGTCTCAAACTCAAATTACCTGGGGGCCGCTGGAGGCAGTATCAAAATGACCAAAAAGACACAAAATTACAAAAAAAAGACACAATATGACAGAAAAAAACCTAAATTACTTAAAAGACACAAAATTACCAAAAAAAGACACAAAATTACCAAAAAAAGTAATTAAAGGGACCTTCCACACACGACACAGTAAAGTGCCATTCATATAAAACTCACATTAAACTTTCATATCAAGTTGAGGGCCACAAAATATCGTCATGAGGGCCGCAATTGGCCCGCGGGCCGCGAGTTTGAGACCCATGCTCTAACTTGTCCGTAGGAGTGAATGAGAGCGTGGATGGTTGTCTTTATGTGTCAGCCCTGTGAGCCTCTCGTCCAATGTCAGCTGGGATCGGCTCCAGCACCCCACAACACAGATAAGCGGTTAAGGAAAATGAATGTATGAATGAATGCATTCATACATTCATATGCATAATGCAATGCTGCATTATTGGATTCATATTTTTGGCAGTCTAGAATTCAAGCGTGCAAGCATCAAAATAATAATCACTGACATTGATTAAAGCACTGAAGATGGAAGGACTTTCAACATCCCAATCAATACTAGATGTTCTATCTTTGTTAATTCACTGTCTTAAAACTATCCATGTCCTTGACACATTGACCCTCTTCTTTTCAATAAATCAGCAGCACACTGAGCAGCAAACATTTTCACTGCCATGAAAAGTATTCAGACCAGATAAACTACATGTAATTTGTTCCAGACAGCCTGGGAATAAGTCCGCTGGGGAGTTTAACAAACATCAGAGCAAAACATCAGGAAGCTGTTTCCACCTGGCAACTAAAACAGGAGCATTCAACCTGACAGGACTAAATATTGACTGAGGCACACTTCACTGCACACACAGACACGCTTGCTCTATGAAAGTAATAGGGCCATGAATGATGGCCCACCTGACGGCTGCCTGAGTCAATATTTTCTTATCCTGTAAATGTACGCTGTGTGTGAACACTGGTTCAGCCTTTTAGCGCTGGAGAGCTCTTAGCTGCAGCTTAGCGACAGCTTGACTTCATTGAAGTCTACAGTGGTGATAAGATGCTCAGTGGTGGGAAATGTCAACACAGATGGTGAAGAATCAAAATTTAGGATTAAAATCTCAACTCTCAACTCAATTTTATTTGTAAAGCACTTTAAAAACAACCACAGCCGCAACAAAGTGCTGTACATAAACAAGCAAATAAGAACAATAACATAAAAACTATAAACTAAAACTAAAACTAAAAGACACAAAATGACCAAAAAACAAAATTACTTAAAAATAGAAACAAAATGACCAAAAAAAGACACAAAATGACCAAAAAAAGACACAGATTTACCAAAAAATAAAAAATAAAATAAATTACTTAAGGAACAAAATGAAAGACACACAAAATTATTTAAAATAAAAAATTACTAAAAAAGACACAAAATTACAAAAAAGTAATTAAAGGGACCTTCCACACACAACACAGTAAAGTGCCATTCATATAAAACTCACATTAAACTTTCATATCAAGGTGGGGGCCACAAAATATCGTCACGAGGGCCACAATTGGCCCGCGGGCCGCAAGTTTGAGACCCATGATCTAAACCCTCTCTTGAACCAGTGGTTCCCAACTGAGGGGTTGAGGCTCCCCGGTGGGTCACAAGATGTCTCAGAGCAGCCACACAGCCCACCTGATCAGCACAGCTCAGGCACAGCTAAAGATTTGGGGTCTCGCCTATTTTTCCTTGTGACGTGTGCAGGTTTCAGCAAAGCCGCAGACTGCACAGTGAAACTGCTTCAGATGATCCAGAACGCGGCGGTGCACCTGGTCTACAACCAGCCAAAAAGGCCACATGTCACACCGCTGCTCATCGAGCTCCACTGGCTACCTGTTGCAGCCCGCATCAAATTCAAATCTCTAAAGCTCGCCTACAAAGTTGTCTCCGGTTCTGCACCTAAACGCCCTGATTCAAGCATATGCTACGTCACGACTAGGGTAGCCATTTCCTTCACATCAAAAAAGGAGGACACTTTGTATACACGGAAGCAGATATTTGTTTGGTATGATCCGGTTTTAAGCAGAGTTGTACTCTGATTAGCTCGATGCTAGTCAGTGCTAGCATGTCTCTGATAGCTGCTTTGCCTTTGCTGCTCACATCTACATCACTTCCACATAATGTACAAAAAAAAATGAAACTCATCCCTCTTACTTTTTGTATCAAACCTGTGTTATCTTGCCCATTTCGGGTTAAAGGAGGTCTTTAGCTTTGGCATTTTCAGACTTTCAGTCGCTGAGAGCTTGATTGACAGCCTGGTGGTAGCAACTGGTGTTGTAGCAAATCAACACATGGCTCATTTGAATATTCAAATGAGCCATGTGTTGATTTGCCACAACACGAAAATGTAACCAATGAAATTACTTATTTTGACACAGCTTTTTTGGCACACATTTTTAGCCAATAAGTATTAAACTAACAAGGTAACGTGTCAAAAGGCGGACCTTTTTTGTTATTTTCTGAAAAGGAGGACAAATGAGTGTCCGGATTAAGGCTGCGCCTGCAGCCGGACAGGGCATTTAAAAGCCGGACTGTCCGGCCTAAAGCCGGATGAATGGCCACCCTAGTCACGACCGCTGCGCTCTTCCAAAGAACGGCGCCTGGCTCTGCCACCCGTTCGTCCAAGGCAATCCAGACTCTTTGCGTTTGTTGTTCCCCATGGGAGGAACGCACTACCAGTTCCTACCAGAGCAGGGGCGTCCCTCTCTAAAAAACTTTAAAAACCTCCTGAAGACCCAGCTCTTCAGAGAGTTCCTTCTCTCCCAGCACCACACGACAATTCTCCTCCTTAAAGAATCCTCACTAGCACTTATTGCTGCACTAACGCCTCTTATCACATTTATTGCACTATACCTTGATTGTTTCCCTTCTTCTGTAAGTCGCTTTGGATAAAAGCGTCTGCTAAATTAAATCAACTTTATTTATAGAGCCCTTTAAAACAGCGTTAGCTGATACAAAGTGCTGTCCATGGCAGGACAGACAAACAATAAAAACAGAACAAATAAAAACAACTAAAACAAAGCGAGTCTCATGCTGGGTAAAAACCAGTAAATAAAAGTGGGATTTAAAATTAATCTCAATTTTAAATTTAATCTTAATTTTAAAAACCACAAAGAACAGATAAAAGCAAATAAAACAGAGCAAAGGCTCGTTTTGAGTTAAAGCCAGTGAATAAAAATGGGTTTAAAGATTTCTTTTAAAAGCAGACAGTGAGGAGGCCTGCCTGATGTGCAAAGGTAAAATGTTCCAAAGGCTGGGAGCAAAGGTAAATTATGTTTTAACTGTCATATTGACATGCTGTCAGCAACAGCACAACTATATACACTCACGGGCCACTTTATTATGTTACCTGTTCAACTCCTTGTTAACACAAATATCTAATCAGCCAATCACATGGCAGCAGCTCAATGCATTTTGGCATGTGGACATGATGAAGATGAGCTGCTGAAGTTCAAAATGAGCATCAGAATGGGGAAGAAAGGTGATTTAAGTGACTTTGAACGTGGCATGGTTGTTGGTCTGAGTGTCTCACAAACTACTGATCTAACAACCATCTCTAGGGTTTACAGAGAACAACAAGAGAAAATATCCAGAGAGCCTTGATGCTTGTTGATGCCAGAGGTCAGAGGAGAATTGCCAGACCGGTTCAACAGTAACTCTGATAACCACTGGTTATAACCAAGGTCTGCAGAAGAGCAGCTCTGAATGCACAACACGTCCAGACCACCACTTTATTAGGCACACTTTGCTAGCTAATGAAGTGGCTGGTGAGTGTATATTTGTATATAAACTAGACTAAGCAATGTTGATGATCTATTTCTAGCTTGAAAACTGGAAGCTCTGTCAAGTGTTAATAAGAGACAGCTGGGGAACAGAGTTGTTAGAATCTCCCAATTAAACGTAAAGAACCTCACACCATTGCTAAAAGCCTACTAGCTTAAAGCTCTTAACTGAGACTTCCAAAGCTGTTGAGTAACTCTTCTTGTCTGCCTGTGCAGCTATGCTAACAGAAGCTACAGTACAAAGCTCCCAGTATTAAGAGGTTTAAAAAAAAAATGAACAAAAATTGAAATTACTTTTGTCAGGATGTTTTGACGACACAAGATTCAAACCAAAAACCTGAATGATTTAATCAGACCTGCACTGTAAAAAAAAAAATTTATTGTGAAAAACTGCTAAAACATGAAAGTAAAAGACCGTAAAATGATAAATGGGTTAATTCAGTTTCAGAAATAATGAAACACCGTAAATGTATATATCAGCCAAAACAGTATTTTTTACAGTTTAAAAAAAAATACATTACTCCACTGTAATTTACACTGGCACCATGTTTGTAACAAAAATATACTGTTATATATATATATATATATATATATATAAACAAAACATCCCTGTCATTTTTGCATTTTTCTCACTGTTAAATGTACAGTGAGTAACACAAATATACTGTAATATTTAATGGTAAAATATTTAATTTATGCAGCTTTTTTAAAGTATTTTCTTGTCAATTATATGGCAGAACAGCATTTCTTTTGACGGAAAAACTTTTTTATTTTTTTTACGGTAAAATATGGAATAAAATGGCAATCTTAACCCTTTGTTTGGCGAAATACCGTATTTGGTAACTTCAGTGGATATCAAAATGGGGTCCCCATGTCTCTATGTGAGGTCGTAGAACCAAATATTTCAAGAAAAAAGTTGCTAATTTACTAGATTAAAGTGGCAAATCTACAAGAAAAAAGTTGCAGATTTAAGAGATTTAAAGTGGCAAATCTGCACGAAAAACGTCGCAGATTTACAAGAAAAAGGTGGGGGAAAAAGCAACATTTTTCTCACAGATTCACCACTTTAAATCTTGTAAATGTGCACATTTTTTTCTCGTAGATTTGCCACTTTGCCACTAGATTTGCCACATCTCGTAAACTTTTCCCTCAAAATATTACCCCCCTCCTCCAGGTCTGTATGGTTTTTTTACACAGTCCACACTCCGTATGTAATATCCTTTGCAAGTATTTTAACCCTCTGGAGTCCATCTATTTATTGAAAATACACATGTTTTATTTACAGTAATAACTTAATTTATATATGATATGTAGACAAGCTGAGAAAGCCAGTTGAAAGTGCATCATAGGAGCTTTCACAGTGTGTCATTTATGTTTCTAGACCATTTTTAAAATGTGAATTTTCCTTCTACAATGAAAACTACTATTATTTTTTAATTTACATGCAAATAGACTGTTTTGTAGTTTTATTATTTATTTTTTCAGCTGTTTTTGTGTGTATAAATGGTTTTTAAAAATGGCACATTTCCATAGACACCTATGTCTTTTATTTGTATTTTCAGTATTTTCGGCAGCTTTATACTTTAATTAAAATAAAATGAAAAATCTGACTGATAGCCAAGTTTATGTGGAGAAAAAGGAGCCATGCATGTGATGTAAGGACAGACTGAAAGATGCTAAACACAGACAGAAATTAATGCATAGGAAGTTGACAAATTTGAACCAAAATCTCCTGGACTTCAGAGGTTTAATGAGTGCCCTATTAAGGTTTAAACATGAAATCAACAGTGCTAGTATCCTTTTACCATAATATTAGAAAAAGTTTCACCGTATTTATTACGGTAAAGTTCTGGCAACCACAGCCGCCAGTTTTTTACCGTAAAAACACAAGTTTTTTTTACAGTGTGTATCAACCCAAACACATGCAGATCCCAGTACCAACAGACATATTTAACCACTGCACCACATATAGGACTTCTAAAAATGATACAGTGATGATAAATGAAGCTCACCTGATTTCTGAAGGTGGTGTTGGACAAAAGTCAAGGTTCAAACTGTTGGAGCAGTTGTCTCCTAACATGGCACATTGCACTTTACAACACCTCCACCCATGGGCTGGTGTTTACCTTTATCCAAACTACTGCGTTTATTAAAGTAACCAAAGTAACTATATTTGCTAATGGGTTCTGCAGAACTAAACAGAAAGCAAAAAAGCGGTAGCAGTCAGTAATCATCCATCGTCTGGAGCCATTGTCTAAATAATAAGCCACGAGTCTGAGGTGAGAGAAGTCTCGTGGCTCTGTTTCTGACTGAGGTGTGAGGTGCAGTGTTGCTGACTTTAGGTCAGCCTCTTCAGCCTCTTCAGCATCTGTCAGCGTGGATGTGGGGGGAGGCTGGACTGTGTGGATGTGGGTTGTGCTTGTTCAGGGAGGAGAGAGACTTGAACATAAAAATAGATCTACACAAAGTCAGGAATCTATCTTATGAACCCATTTAGGCCTAAAACGCCTGGTAAAAATGCCTGGAATTTTTTTTTTAAAATAACCCCCTAAAACCTTAAGTTTTTTTTTAGTAATTTTATGTCTTTCTTGGTAATTCTGTGACATTTTTTTGTAATTTTGTGTCTTTTTTTGTTGTATTTTTGTGTCTTTTTTTTGGTAATTCTCAGGTAATTCTGTGTGTTTTTTAAAATAATTTTGTGTCTTTTTTTGGTAATTCTGTGTCTTTTTTTGGTAATTTTGTGTCTTTTTTATTAACCCATTTAGGCCTGAAACGCCTGAAAAAATGCCTGTAAAACCTATGGGCAATTTTAAAATAATAATAATAATAATAATAATAATAATAATAGTAATTTTTGGGTAATTCTGTGACTTTTTTGTAATTTTATGTCTTTTTTGTTGTTGTAATTTCGTGTCTTTTTTTGGTAATTTGATGTCTTATTTTGGTAATTGTGTGTCTTTTTTTGGTAATTCTGTATGTTTTTTTAAAATAATTTTGTGTCTTTTGTTGATAATTCTGTCTTTTTTCGTAGTTTTGTGTCTTTTTTTTTTTTTAAACCCATTTAGGCCTAAAACTCCTGGAAAAAATGCCTGTAAAACCTCTGGGTGATTTTAAAATTACGCCCTATAACCTGAAGTTCTTTTTGGTAATTTTATGTCTTTTTTTGGTAATTCTGTGACTTTTTTTTTGTAATTTTGTGTCTTATTTTGGTAATTGTGTGTCTTTTTTTGGTAATTCTGTGACTTTTTTTTGTAATTTTGTGTCTTATTTTGGTGATTTTGTGTCTTTTTTTTGGTAATTCTGTGTGTTTTTTTTAAATAATTTTGTAATTTGTTTGATAATTCTTATTCTTATTCTTATTCTTATTCTTATTCTTATTCTTATTTTGAAGTACCGTCTTTATTTTTGAAATACAAAGCCATTATTTTAAATTCAGTCTTTATTTTGAAATACAAAGTCTTAATTTGGAAATACTAAGTATTTTTTATTAACATACTAAGCCATTATTTTGAAATACAAAGTCTTTATTTTGAAATACTAAGCCATTATTTTGAAATTCAGTCTTTATTTTGAAATACAAAATCTTTATATTGAAATACTAAGCCATTATTTTGAAATACAGTCTTTATTTTGAAATACAAAGTCTTTATTTTGACATACTAAGTCTTTATGTTCATACAGAGTATCTGAATGTTGATAGGTGATTATTTCAGAGCTCTTATGTCTTCTTGTGGTCAAAGATAGTGTCTCCTTTTCAAATCCAGTACCTGTGATTTGTACAACTGCACGCTGACAACTAATATTATATAAAAAGGTAGTACTGTGAGTAAAATGAATGTCATCATAGTCTTCTGTTACTTTTTCAGCAGATGGGCAAGAATTCAGATTGCATTAGCAGCCATTATGTCATGTCTGGCTCCTGTGGTCGCAGCAGTCTGAGACACACCGCCTTTGACCTTTTAATGGATGATGATCTGAAATAATAGCACTGTCTCCCTCTCCCCTATTACATTCTATCAATTCTAATTTTCTATGTTGATCTGTTGTGTATGAAAACATCTACTGCAAGTCTATCCATCCTGGGAGGGGGATCCCTCCTCTGTTGCTCTCACTGAGGTTTCTTCTGTTTTTTCTCTGTTAAGGGTTTTTTGAGGAGTTTTTCCTTGTATGCTGTGAGGGTCAAAGGTCAGAGGGCGTCATACCCTGTACAGACTGTAAAACCCTTCAAGGTAAATCTGTGATTTGTGTTTCTGGGTTCTATAAATAAAATTAAATTGAGTTGAATGTGTGTATGTGAAGGTGGTGTCTTCAATGGATAAAAACAGAAGCATGACATGTGATGTAATTTGTGTAAGAAGGTAAAAAAGAAATGGATAAAAAGTGATTATTTACTTTGAAATGAAGAGTGCCATCGTTATACACAGTAAAAAACAACAACAACTGATGTAATAAATATGGTGCAACTTTTTCGATTATTACGGTAAAATGATATTAGCATTGTTGATTTCACATGTAAGATTGCCATTTTATTCTATATTTTACTGTAAAAAATGAAAATTAAACCACAATTAACAGAGGATTGAGTCTGAAAACAAAATGATTCCAACTTTATCGGCAACCTTCTATAACGTTTCTGCATAAAGAGTACTTTTACTTTTGATACTTTAAGTACATTTTATTGTTGATACTTTTGTAATTTTACTTAAGTAAGTTTTGAATGCAGGACTTTTACTTGTAGTGGAGTAATTATGCAGTGTGGTATTAGCACTCTTTCTTACACTGTAAAAAAAAACCCTGTTGTTTTTACGTTAAAAAAATGGCAGCTGTGGTTGCCAGAACTTTACCGTAACAAATATGGTGCAGCTTTTTCTAATATTACGGTAAAATGATATTAGCACTGTTGATTTCATATGTAAGACTGCCATTTTATTCCATATTTTACTGTAAAAAATAAAAGGTTTTCCATCAAAAGAAACGCTGTTCTGCCATATGATTGACAAGAAAATACTTTATAAATGCTGCATAAATTAAAGATTTTACAATTAAATATTAGAGTATATTTTTATTAGAGATATGGTGTTTAGTACATTTAACAGTAAGAAAAAGTAGTTTTACAAAAAATAAATGCATACATTTTAAGTCATGGCTTGTATTACAGTATATTTTTGTTACAAACACAGTGCAAGAGTATTTTACAGTGGAGTTATGTATTTTTTTTAAACTGTAAAAAAATACTGTTTTGGCTGATAAATACATTTACAGTGTTTCACTGTTAATTAAACTGAATTAACCCATTTATCATTTGAAGGTCTTTTACTGTCATGGTTTAGCAGTTTTTCACCGTAAAATCTACATTAATTGTTTACAGTGTAGGCTGTAACACTAAAGTCTAAATATGTTTTATAAAAAGCCTATAAGATTAATTTAAATGTCTCGTATGTGGACACATATACTCAGAGCTATTTATTCACGTTTCTTCCAACTGTTAAAAAGGTCATGGGCAGCATGTCTTGTGCTGTGAAAACCACAAGAGGAATGTTCTCTGATGTGACCATACATCCTATACCAGACGCACATACTGTCCCCTAATGTATCCTGAGACATCAACACCACCACGTACATTAACACACACACACACACACACACACACACACACACACACACACACATTCTTGTACTTCCATCTCTTTGTGAGGACCCTCATTGGAATAGTGAATTCCCTTGCAAGGTTATAATAGTTTGGGATTTTTCATTAGTTTTAGTTTTAATTGGGTTGTGAATTTTTGTTTTCAAATTCAGTTAGTTTTAATTAGTTTTTAGAGTGAGTTTGCTTGTTTTAGTTAAGTTTATATTTTTTTTTAAATGCTTTAGTTTTAATGTTATAGTTTCAGTTTTTTTGTAACAAGGTATTATTTTGGGTGGGAGATTAAAAGAGGTCACAGTAAATTTTATTCATCTTCAATATGTATGAAAAAAGTTTAAAAGTTTTATTTCAGTTAATGAAAATGTTTTTTCAATTCTAGTTTTCGTTATTTCGTTTTGTTTTCGTTAACTATAATAACCTTGTTCCCTAACTCCTTACCTTCACCATCACAACTAAATGCCCAACCCCAACCCTAACATAAACCTAATTGTAACCTTTAACCCTTAAAACAAAGTCTGAAATCTCAAAAAAAGCCTTTAAAGAAGTGAGGACTGGCTGAAATGTCCTTGCAAAAATGTCCCCACTCTGTTGGTTAACCCTCTGGATTCCATGAAGGCGATCTAAAGTTTTGGCTTTTCCACAAGTTTCCATGTCCATTTTAGTGCAACTTTTGTTTTTACATGTGTTTTTTGTGTATTTTTTTGTGTGCATTTTTCTGTTTGTTGTCATTTTTTGTGTATTTTTTGTGTTTTTATGTGTTTTTTTATGTATGTTTTTTGTTATTTTATATATGTTTCATGTTTTTTTTGTGTGTTTTTGTGTGTTCAAAATGTTGATCCAAAATGACAAAATAATAATCAGGCGAGGTTGTGTTGAAAAAAAATGATACCAACATTTTTTAAGTGGTTTATACAGGCAGAATGACAAATAGTCAAAACCCATCAAAATAGCCCCAAACTCCAAAGGGTTAATAAAGTGGGTTAAAGTGAAATAAATAAATAATTGTCAGATCATGCTGAAGTTGTGCTGAGAAAATACCAAATACCAAACATGAGTATAGTAAACATTATGTGGTATATCAGACCCCAGAGGGTTAAAAACGTGTTCCGGTCCTCACTATGTAGGAAGTACAAGAACACACACACACACACACACACACACACACACACACACATGCTAGTTTCATATCGAGCAGCTCGTAAGCTAAAGCACTTGTCGCTCTTCGACACATAAAACTTGCGGCTTTCCTGGAAGGCGGGTTGGTCAGGTGGCATGGTGACGGCACAGGTGCTGACGCTCTCTGTGACAGGGTTACACTCACACTCACACACACTCACACACACACACACACACATGGTGTGTCCCAGCAGTGATGTCATGCTTCTCTTTCTGGAAGGTAATCCGGGTGGCATGTGTTTCAGTGTGTACAGCCTGCAGTTGTCTTCTGCCACCTGACTGTGTCAGTGAGAGTCTCACACAGCTGTTCAGCCTTGTTTAGAATCAAAGCGCTATAATGCAGCTTATAAAATAAAGCTGCCGTAAAATGAACTCACTGTAAAGGCCCAGACACATCAAAGGACTTGCAGCAACCAAGGCTGTAGGAGCCAATATTATGTTAACCCTCTGGGGTCTGATATACCACATAATATTCACTATACTCATGTTTGGTATTTGGTATTTTCTTAGCACAACTTCAGCATGATCTAACAATTATTTATTTCACTTTCACCCACTTTATTAACCCTTTGGTGTTTGGAGTTTGGGGCTATTTTGATGGGTCTTGACTATTTTTCATTCTGCCTGTATAAATCATTTTAAAAATGTTGGTATCATTTTTTTCAACACAACCTTGCCTGATTATTATTTTGTCATTTTGGCTTACTGGATTAACATTAAACAGAAAAACGCAAAAAAACAAAACAAAAAAAAACACAAAAAACATGTAAAAACACACAAACACACAAAACTTTTACCTTTGCTGAAAAAGAGTTGATGAGCTAAATTGGACATGGAAAAATGCATAAAAACACAAAAAATTACAACAAACAGAAAAACACAAAAAAATACACAAAAACACACAAAAAACACATGTAAAAACACAAAAAAAACTGCAAAAAACACACACAAAAACCCCCCACATAAAAACCCACAAATTTTTTTTTTTACCTTTGCTGAAAAAGAGTTGATGCACTAAATTGGACATGGAAACTTCTGGAAAAGCCAAAACTTTAGAGAAAAGCCAACAAAATTATTCCAACTTTATGGGCGATTGTGTATAAAACAATCTGAGTGGTGCCTTTCTGCATAAAGAGTACTTTTGCTTTTGATACTTTAAGTACATTTTATTGTTGATACTTTTGTACTTTTAGTTAACTCCATGGAGTTTTGGGCTATTCTGTCTATTTTTTAATCCTTTTCATCCTGCCTGTATACACCACTTAAAAAAGGTTTAAATGCCACATTGATATATTTTTTTCAGCACAACTTCACCTATATGACCTGATAATAATTGATTTTTTATTCTGACTTACTGGATCAACATTTTGAACCAAAAAGAAACAAAGAAAAAACAACATAAATGTGATCGTGTGATTGTGTGTGATCCTGTCATCCAACTCTGGTTTTCATTCTAGTGGGACTCTATTTTATTTGTGTCTTGTGTGTTTACCCTAACAATTTTGGTAATTTTGTGTCTTTTTTGGTCATTTTGTGTCCTTTTCTGTCTTTTGTTGCGTCTTTTTTAGTTATTTTGTGTCTTTTTTGGGTAATTTTGTGTCTTCTTCTGTGGTTTTTTTGGGTCATTCTGTCTTCTCATTTTGTCTCTTTTTTAGTCCTAAACGTTGCAAATGTGAACAAAGGTTGCAAATATAACATATAAGAGGGTTCCATCCAGTTCTATCATTTTATACAAAATATATTTGAGCTTGTCTCCAGTTGTACTTGGTATATCATCATCAAACTGAAACTGGCCTCATGGAGTTTACAGCCAGAACTTTAGAGGTAAATTTACAGTAGGGCTCCACGCTGCTTTATTTTCTAGTCTGGATGTGATGAAGAAGTCTGGATTTGGAGCTTTTGGAGAAGTTTATTCCTTCACCTGAAAGACATCTCTCTTCTCAGTGGCACAGGTATCTTGTGGTAAAAGTACAGCCGCATTGGTAAATTGCCAAACTTTGTTTCCTGACCTCTGAGATGGGATTGAATTAGGGGAGAACAAGACAGTGTGATATGTTGTAGATAGGATTACGGCGGGCCTGTCCCAGACATATTTTGTTGTGAGTGTCAGAATGAGTGCTAATGGCAGAGAGCTGCTGTTAATGGTTCAGACCAGACTCTGTGGCTCCCCATAGTGAGGTACCATTAATGGAATGATCCAGACTGCTGGGAAGTCATTTTAGAACATGTAATTAAATTATCAGCTGAGTTACAGTTTACAGTAGCTTGGTGGTTAAATTTAGAGAGAGTATTTTTGAGACTGTACACTGCAAAAAAGGTGTGTCTAAAAACGAGATAAAAACACTAAATCTGAGGGAAAAATCTGGGTCATACAAAGCTGCTTGCCCAAAGGACCTATGATGTTGTTTTTGGGAGGAGGAAAGGCTATTCAAAAGCCACAAATGTGTGTATATGTGTGCGGGGGTGTGTGTTTAGGTGCACAATTGTTACTCATTAGTTTGGATTGGAGAAAGAAACCAAATTTTAAATGTAATCTTGCAAATGACAAATACATAAAATAGATACAAGTTATGTATAGGAATATTTTACATGTTACTTTCAGTACTATACTTTACATGTAAACAAAATCAATATATAACATTTCTTCTAAATTTTACATGCCAAAAATAGCTGCTAAACTGCAAAAAGGTGTGTCTAAAAAAAAGATAAAAACACTAAATCTGAGGGAAATGATCTTGCTGCATGGACAGATAATTTCATTGGACAAGATTTCTTAAATTAAGATTGTTAAATCTAGAAATAAGCATGTTGTACGCTTTAAATAAGAAATCAACTCTTAAAAAGACTCCATAGAGTTAAGATAATGGCCTATGTCAAGTGTGTGACTTAAGCGGATTTATTATGCCTAAGTCAAAATAAAATGTGATTTAGGCAATTTTTTGAACATGCCTTTGTGACTTAAGCAAGATATGGTAACACTTTATTTTGAAGGTGTCTACATAAGAGTGACATGAGCGTGTCATAAACATGACATGGGATGTGTCATGAACATTAATGACACTTTGAAGTAACATTAATGCTCATGATACTTGTCATGTCATGTTTCTGACAGGCTTGTGTGACTCTTATGTAGACACCTTCAAAATAAAGTGTTACCATATCTTGCTTAAGTCACAAAGGCATGTTCAAAAAAATGCCTAAGTAATTTATTTCTCTTAAGTTACATAATTTACACACAGTGTTATTACTACGCCAATAGCCATCCTCTGTTACATCCTTTCTGAGTGAAATGACCAATAAATGTCATATGATACACTTTTGGTGAAGTTTTTTGTGTTTCCTGCAAAACTTGAAAAAATGAGTTAGGCGATTATTTTAACAGGGTGACGATAATAAACGTAGGTAAGTCTTTTCCTAAACCTAGTGGTAAAAATGGTAAATGGACTGCACTTATTTAGCACTTTTATCCAAAGCGCTTTACACCGTTCACACACACATTCATACTGGTGGCAGAGGATACCCTAAACGGTGCCACCTGCCACCATTGGGAATTCATTCTCACACCGATGAACGCAGCATCAGGAGCAATTTAGGGTTCAGTATCTTGCTCAAGGATACTTCAACATGTAGGCGCCATGGTCAGGGATCGAACCACCAACCGTCCCTTCAGTGGGTGACCACTCTACCAACTGAGCCACAGACGAAAGTTTGTGTACCTAAATTCTGACAATCTGCAAATGCATTTAAAGGTGCAATTTGTAAGATGTGACCATATTTTTAGTTTAACTCATGGAGTCTTGGGCTATTTTGTCCATTTTTGAATCCTTTTCATGTCTTTTCGTGTCTTTGTAAGTCAATTTGTGTCTTTTTTGGTAATTTTGTGTCTGTTGTTGTGTCTTTTTTTAGTTATTGTGTGTATTTTTTTGTCATTTTTTGTCTTTTTTGATCATTTGTGTCTTTTTGTGTCTTTTTTGTCTTTTTGGTCACTTTCTGTCTGTTGTTGTGTCTTTTTTCAGTTATTTTGTGTCTTTTTTTGGTCATTTTGTCTCTTTTTTTAGTCATTTTGAGTCTTTTTTTGTTCAGCTTTGATTTTACGTATGTGATGAAGAAGCCATGCTTTGGCGCTTTTGGAGACTCCGTAGGGTTAAAGCATTCTTAAAAAGAGCTATAACTATTAGCAGAATGTGAAGTGACATTGTTGATGTCATGTCAAAGATGTCTGTATTGTCTTATGTACTGTCTTGCAGAGATATCTACTGAAATTAGCATGCTAACCAGTTAGCCATGGCCCATCAAACAAAACTGAAATTGTGAGCTTCAAACCAAAACAATGAGCTGAAAAATGTTGACACAAAAAGTGAAACTTGAGTGATCAGTCAGTTTGTCACAACTAGTGACTGGTACTACCAATTTTGTAATTTGATCCATTGTCTAAAAAAATAGCTCTCAATATTGACAAAATATCCAATATGAAAATCTTGATAGTATCAGAGTCAAGGTTATAATAGTTTTGGATTTTTCATTGGTTTTAGTTTTAATTTCGTCGTCAATTTTTTTCATTCAGTTAGTTTTAATTCGTTTTTAATGTGAGTTTGTTAGTTTTAATTCGTTTTTTTTTTTTTTTTGGAAAATGCTTAGTTTTACTTTCGTTTTTATTAGTTTTAGTGTTAGTTTTAGTTTTTTTGTAATGGGGTATTTGTTGGGTGCGCGATTCAATAAGGTCACAATAAATGTTGCCTTTATTTCCTTTATCTTATCCATCTTAGCCCCAATAAGTTTATTAAGTCATTAAACCAAATAGATGAAATAGGTTTCATATGAACCAAAAAGGTTTACGTATGAAAAAAGTTGACAAAGACGAAAACTAAGGACATTTTCACTATAATTTTAGTTAGTTTTGGAACCACAAAATACAGTTTCAGTTAGTTATCGTTTTTTAAAAACTCTCCTTTTTATTTTTATTTCAGTTAATCCGTTAGTTTTCATTAACTATAATAACCTTGATCAGAGTCAAATAAAGCTTTTTCTGAGTACACCAGTATGCTGTGAGTTAGGTTATTGCAGATGTTGTGCAGAAACTTTGTCGCAATGAAGCCAAAGATCAGATGTCAGAAGTGACAGCCAGCATAGGACACATTGCATAGATTTTGCTTTCATTTGAGTGACTGACAAAAGCAGAAATTACACAGCCGAGCTTCACCTAGTGCACTGCAAAAAAAAGCCAACTTGTACTTTTTGCCTAAAACAGTGATTTGCCTAAAACAGTGATTGTTAAAACTTGGAAATAAATTATTGACATTTAGGGCAATAATGTAAGTTAGCACAACAAAGGAAGCCAGTTGTCTGCTCAAAAACAAGTTTGTGAGTTGTTGTTACTTATATATTTAAGTTGGGGTTCAAAACAAGGGACAATAGTTCTGATAACTCTTATTTCTTTGTTGTGAAATGCGGGAAATCTGTGAAATTAGGTCATTAGCGAAAGCTAGCGGCTAACTAATGCTAGCGGCTAACTGATGCTAGCGGCGCTGCTTGTTACAGCTACAAGAGTAGCCATTAGCGTATCAATGCTAACTCAAAATTGTGGTCGCAACATTAGCTGACATTTCATAGGAACGTTAGTGCCAATTCAGCACATTGCAGAAGTTAGCAGAAGTAAGGATTAAAAGTTATTACAATGTAAAATTATAAGTTAAAAAATCTGAATTCAGAGTTGAGCAAACTCAAAAACAAAACTTAAAATATTTAGTTTAATTGTCCAACTTTAAATTGTATCGAAGTTTGTTGCCTTGAAATTTTGACTTCACCCAACTTTTCTTTTTTTTGCAGTGTGGTGGAACGACAGTAGTCTAGCGCCTCGTAAACCCTCCAAACTGTTGGCCAGTGTAATCAAACACCTCCACGAACAACAAAATCATCAGAGGACTTCTCAATTCTCAAGCAAAGATTCCCCCCTTTTCATATTTGGTCAAACTGTTAAAGCTTACCTTCAAATGCTCCTGAAGTCAAAAGTTTCCTGGCTGCAGGTGTTCATTTTGTATTTTAATCCCATGGCATGCTAAGAAGTGTCCTCTAAACTGAGCCAACATGTATTATTGTGTCTATGAGGGACGGAGCAGCCCTCAGCATGCCTCCCATACTGCAGACAGAGGGACAACCATAATAACAACACTGCCCCTCGCTGCTCATATTAATAATCAGTGTGTGATGACGATGATGTGAGAGGGACAGAAACTGGGGAAGTGACCAGGAGGAGATGAGATGAGGGAGGATGAGGAAAAACAACTATTTTGGGGATAGACAAGAAGAAAAAATATCAATAAAGCACTTTAGGGCTGTAATATATGGAACTTTTTGTCATTAAATCATCAATAATTAACCCTTTGATGCACAACATGCACTCAAAAAAAGGTTTTGTTGAATGAACATAATTTTATTATGACAAGTGGTTTGATGAAATAATTTTATCTGAATCTAGATATTTTTATTATGTTGACTGGACTTATACATTTTAAGTAAATTAAAAAAAAAAGATATTATGTAATTCTTTTTCAATTATTTTGAGTTCATTTTACTCAAATTTTCTTAGTATATCAAATTAAACCCACTTTAAATGAACTTAAATAAATTGTGTATGTTTTTTAAATATATTGTACTCTTTCAAATCAATTAAAATGTTTAAATTGTACCTTTTTTTATTAAGTTGATTCTAATTAAATATTTTTTAGCTATCATACATGACAGAGAGACCACCAACTTTAATATGATACAAACAATAAAACACAAGAAAGCAGAAACACACTGCTCAGATTCTGTCAACCAGAATCATAAGGATGGAATCAAAAGTCTAAACTGACAAAAAAAATTTAAATTTGGAGGAAGTTAATTTTTTCAAGCTACATTTAATTAAATAAAATAAGATTGTCATAATTCCGACAATATATGTTGTATGTATATATATGTTGAAAGTATTTTATAAATGAAGTTAAATAACACATTTCTATTAAAATATGCTTAAATAATATATGTAACATTTACTAAGGGTCAAAATCACTTTTTTCAGTGTGGGTCTAAAGTGACCCGACTAAGTTTTTATATTCTCTATCTTTGCAATAAATTAATTTAATCATTCAGTATTGCAGGTTTTCCTCAAATAACTTGTTTTTGATCCTCAAACGTCCTCATTTTTTGTTTTCATTTCTTACTTTTTGAATAAAAACCCTTTTTTTAATCACTACGCTTATAATGCACAAAGTGATTTTTGACCCATGTTGTGCATTAGAAGATGTTTATATGTCACCAATTTAAAACCTCACAAAGAAGACACAAATATTAGCTATCCTTTTGTTAAACTGGTATATTTCCAAGGAAAATTGTTATTTGGTGGCTCTAAAAAGTCTCAAATGTTAAAATATGTGATTTTCCAATGTAATCTGGTGGTTCTAACAACTCTTTTAAAGTTAAACCTTAAAAATAAGACAAACATAGTTACACATATACTCAAATTGTTAATTTAGTGAATCACTTTTTGTATCACTACGCTTCTCATGCACAAGGTCATTTTTGACCCTTGTGTGTAAACTTGATGTAATAATACAAAAAGTATTTTTCTTCATAAAGTATGAAAGGAAAAATGTTTATAATGATTTGTTGTAATAATAATAAAAAAAGATATTCAAACACACAGCAGCATGAAATAACATGGGAAATGAATGTAATGTTGTGCATTAGAAGGTGTTTATATGTTGTGCATCAAAGGGTTAAAGAAATAACTTGACATTATTTAATATGCTACATGTAATTTACTCTCATATCGGTGTGTTTTTATTTCTTGGTGTTTTTATGTGTGTTTTTGTATTTTTATTATGTTTTTGGTGTGTTTTAAGTGTGTTTGTATGTGTTTTTTGTCATTTTGTGTGTGTTTTTGGTTTGTTTTTCATGTTTTATGTGTTTTATGTGTTTTGTGTGTGTTTTTTGTAAATTTTTTGTGTTCAAAATGTTGATCCAGTAAGTCAAAATTTAAAAAATAATCAGGTCACATAGGTGAGGTTGTCTTGAAAACAATGATACCAACACGTCATGGTAAAGATTTTTAAGTGGTTTATACAGGCAGAATGAAAAGGAGTCAAAAACCCTCAAAATAGCCCCAAACACCCCTTAACAAAGAGTTAAGTAATGTGAATGCTTACACTTCTAAGGATTAAAGGTACAAAAAGAAAATAAAAAGAAAACCTAGCAGCACCTCTGAAGCTCAGTAAATAACACGATACATTTTCGTTTTTTAATAAATTAAATGAACGACTTACTTACAGTCCCTCCTCTATTTACACCATCTAAAATATGCCAAAACGGATGTTACAGTTCTTAAAGAGTCAGCAAGCAGGTTGAACCTGTTTAATGGATGTTGACAGGAAGAGAAATAACAGAAGTATTTTTAGGAGCATTTCTTAAAACAGCTACTTGTCATTGAATATATGCCCTCATGTTTTGTAAAACATATAGAGTCCTGTGTTAAACCTCTGAAGTCCAGGCGATTTTGGTTCAAATTTGTCAACTTCCTATGCATTAATTTCTGTCTCTGTTTAGCATCTTTCAGTCTGTCCTTACATCACATGCATGGCTCCTTTTTCTCCACACAAACTTGGCTCAGTCAGATTTTTCATTTTATTTTATTTAACAAAGTATAAAGCTGCCAGAAACCCAAAATACAAACAAAAGACACGGGTGTCTATGGAAATGTGCCTTTTTTCCATTTATACACAAAAAAACAGCAAATTCAGAAAATTCACATTTTAAAAATGGTCTAGAAACATAAATGTCAAACTGTGAAATCTCCTATGATTGCACTTTCAACTGGCTTTCTCAGCTTGTCTACATATCATATATAAATAAAGTTATTACTGTAAATAAAACATGTGTATTTTCAATAAATAGATGGACTCCAGAGGGTTAACTTTTCAAATGGTCATTTTCAAGAAAGGTTAATTAAGTATACATTTTGTTATTAAAGATTCAACCTGCAAGTTATTCTGGAAGTGTTAAAAATGAGCTGATGGGTGGGCTCACCCCTGGGTGGAACAGGCGCCGGCCTCTCTGAAGCTCCGCTGGTGTAGCATGCTGCTGCTGCTGTGTTAATTTCTGATTGTCTAACTGTGACCAAGAGGACTGCCTTCACACATGTACACACACTCTCTCTCACACACACACACACGCACCACAGGATGAAGTACAACCCAAAAAGCAATCAGAGAGAGAATTGGAGGAAGTGAAGGCTTTGCTTTCTTTCCTGACGGTGGCAGAGGGAGATTAGATGTTACCCTCCAGTTCATACTGGCTCAGTTTTGCTATTGCATAAACACACTTATACACTGATGTCAACAGTACTCAAAATGTCCACTTTGCATTAGTGGTGGCACAAGTTAACCCTCTAGAGTCTCCAAAGGCGCCAAATCATGACTTCTTCATGACATCCAGACTAGAAAACAAAGCAGTGTGGAGCCCTACTGTAAATTTACCTCTAAAGTTGGCTGTAAACTCCATGAGGCCAGTTTCAGTTTGATGATGATATACCAAGTATAACTGGAGACAAGCTCAAATATCTTTTGTATAAAATTATCTTTAATGAGCATGATAGTGTTTTGAAAGTTAAAAAAATAAGCTTCAAAATCACATTTTATGTTGGACTAAAGGACTAAAAAAGACACAAAATGACCAAAAAAAGACACAAAATGACAAAAAAAGACACAAAAGACAAAATCACCAAAAACAGGAACATAATGACTAAAAAAAACGACACAAAATGACAAAAAAAAGACACAAAAAGGCAAAAAAAAAAAGACACAAAATGACTTTAAAACCCAGAGGCCAACATTTCCATATTTAACATACTTTTTTAAAATTGGTCTTTTGTAATATTCAAATTTCTTGAGATACTGAATTTTAGGTCTTCATTAAATGTAAGCCATAATCATTATAATTAGAAGAAATTTAATAAATGAGGACGTGAAATGTTTCATTCTGTGTGTAATGGATCTATATAATGTGTTTTTTCCACTTTTTGAATTGAATGACTGATATAAATAAACTTTTCTATGATATTCTAATTTATTGAGATGCACCTGTAGAAACAGGGTGTTTTTTGTTTTTTTTTAGATGCAAACTCCTCTGCAAGGACCAGTCTGTCTCCACTTGGTGGCAGCAGAGAGGCGATCTGACTGTCATGTGAAAATGGATTGTGTTTGTAACCTTGAGCAAAGCTCAGCAGGTGGCACTGTGGAGTTATACATGTCAACAAGGAGGGACGCTGTTTGTCCATAGGAGGCACTATAGCCTTTACCTTCTCTGTCCTGGTGTCTTACACACACACACACACACACACACACACACACAGAAATGCACACACACTGGCAGTGTTTTGAAACAGGGTTCACTCAGGGCTTAGCTTGGCATTCTATTTTAAAACTCCACCCTTTACAGCTCTAAATGGACTTAGTGACTCCACCCCACCCCCATTCAGCTGTGGGACTGCATGTGTGTGTGTGTGAGCATGTGTGTGTGTGTGTGTGTGTGTGAGCGTGGGTTTTAATGTGTGCGGAGGTGGGAAAGAAGAAAAGAGAGGGAGAAATCAAAGGACTGAGGCATGCAGGAGGAAATGTAGGTCATGCTAGATAGGGGGGAGGGTAAGAAGTGAAGAGAAAATGGAGAGAGAGACAGAGAAGAGATAGTGAAGACAGAGGAGGACAAGACACTTGGCCTCCCAGTTTCCCTCATTTGTCCTTTAGAAATGAACTACAGAGACAGAGAGACATACAGAGTCACAGAGGGATGGAGAGAGCAGAAGATCGATCAAGTATAATCTGTGTGTGTGTGTGTGTGTGTGTGTGTGTTCTGACCAATCAACAACAAGCGTTACATTGGGATGCTCCTTCCCTCCTCCCTTTCTCCTTCCACAAAGAGGTGACCTAAATTCTGAAGCCGCCAAAACGTTGGAGAAAAACTAAAGAAACTGCTCTGCACTGTGTGTGTGTGTGTGTGTGTGTGTGTGTGTGTGTGTGTGTGTGTGTGTGTGTGTGTGTGCGTGTGTGTGTGTGTGTGTGTGTGTGCGTGCAGGTGGGTGGGTCGGTGGGTGAGGGCGAGGGGGGGGGGGGGGGGGTTATGGTAAATGTTGCATCAGTCATGAAAGCCATAGTACTGCAGCTCAAAGCTTTATTCTCGCCTGTTGGCATAGCAACCACTGAGTCAAACCAGGATGATCAAAGAGGGCCTGATTACCCAGTGTGTGTGTGTGTGTGTGTGTGTGTGTGTGTGTGTGTGTGTTTGCTTAACACACTGTTGGATTTACGGGAAATGATTTTATGTTCCGATGTAGAAAATAGCTCGAGCTAGACGAGCCATAGAGACACTGATCAGTTCTACCTGCTACACAATAAAGTTTCCAATATGGTAACTGCAGAAAACGACTAACATGCTAAAGTCACAATGTAGATTTTTAGCTGAATAATTCCTTAATGAATGTAGAGATGTTTGGGAAGAAGAAATTACATCACTGGTTATTATAACAAATATCACATGATACTACTATACTAACAGAATAAGTGTAATTCTGAGTAATTCTTCAGCGACACTTAAGTGTAAAGACTTACTTAAGACTTACTTAAGACTTACTAAAGAATACTTTAGTGTAAAGAACAACACATGTGATAAAAACAACACTTGTTGTATGTAGAACAATACTTGTAGTATTTAGAACACTTGTAGTATATAGAACAACACTTGTGGTATATTTAAGCAATAAATAGGCCCTCCTCCATCCCCGCAGTCAATCCAACCTCATAACCTGATTGACTGTTTTATACACCCTCTGGGGTCTGAACCTATTTTGGCCATTTTTGAATACTTTTGATTCTGCCCTTCATGTATCACCTAAATTTTTTTTTACTATACCCATATTTGGTACCCATTTTTTCCTCACCTATATGATCTGACAGTTATTTTCTCACTTTAACCTACTTGATCAACAGATTGAGCCCAAAAATCATGAAATCCGAGTTGTAAAAATATACTATTTACTACAATAAAAACAAACACAAATATGCTCAATGAACTGTTTTGGAACTTGAAAATGTAAGCATATGATACAAATATGAACATATAAAAAGGTAAAAATGTAAATATAATAAAACTATATACAAAAAAGTCCCATAAAAACATGCATATGTATAGGTTTTTTTCCCTTATTAGCTGCAACTTTTTAAAACAAACTATGTTAAAGTACACAGAAAGCTACAACAACGCTCAAAAATTACTATCAAATTTAAACTAGGCCTATCATATCTTTGGTTTTACATGACCTAGAAATGTCAGACAAAAACTGGGAGAAAGTTTCAAGTCTGTACTTTGGAGTGAAGTTGATAGCAGCGCTCCATGTCACCTAGTTTTTTTGTTAAACGTCACATGATCTGATCAGGACGGCACCATCATAGACCCCAGAGGGTTAAAGAGACTGCTGCACAAGCTGTTTTTGTTGCTTAGTAACGGCAGGAAGTCCCAAGCACCTCTATAAAAAGATGAAAGCAGAGTCCTATATAATTGTGACAAGTAATCGGACGTCATAGTGGTGGTATACAGGATTTATACAAGGGCTAACAACCAATCAGATTGCTTGATTCGAGCCATCCGTTTTATAAAGAACAATATAGAACAACTGAGCACAAAACGGGGCTCAACAAGTAGGAGGCACTATTTCGTCCATCTTTTTGCAAATTTGCGTTTGATTTTTTTATGAAGTGAATAGTGGGTAAGGAAAGCAGGGAGGGCCATTAGTTTCTGATATGTCAGGTCTATGGTTAAGGTCTAGTTTTAAACAACTTACCTACTAGTGTAGATCACGATCATTGTGCAAAGTAACCCACACAAGCTGTGGTCTGGTGATAATAATCCACATGGATCTCCTCCGTTACACTTTTTTTTATGGTATTATAAAAAACTTTTCTTACCAAGGTTATTGCTGCTATTGTTGTTAGAGGGACAGTCATGATTTGCACAACCACAAAAGATCACCTGCCTGGAAAAGCTAGGTTGAGAAAATAATTTAATTTTGTGTTTCATACTCAAGGCTGGGGCACGTTTTAATGGATCACATCCAAGGCAGAAACATTATTTTTGAAGATGCATTTTAACTTATTTATGTATGAACGCACAGACGTGTTTTGGGGGTTACTGCAGCTGGAGTCTTCAAATCTAAATGTCTAAAAAATTATGTGCTGTACTGTGGGTGGTAGGGAACCACATTTTTAGAATTATTTTGCCAAGACCTAACCCCATGGAGCAGTCTGAGGAGCAACCTCTGAAGATTCCTCTTTAAAATGTTGCAAGCAGATATGTTCGATATGTTCGTGAACTTGACCCACAATCAAGATCGCTAATATTTCCTGTTCAGTTAAAACATAAACATTTGTTAGAAATGGAGGCCATTTCAGATTTCATCACGAACATATTCTATCCTTTTCCTCAGTCAGGTATTACACCAAAAGCCAGTAGATAATTAGTAGAATAATTACGATCATTTGAATAAATGAAGAATACTGCTTGATAAAGGGGTTTGTTGCCTTTGTCAGCTGGGAGAGCTGAGCTGTTTCTGTGTTTATGTGAGAGAAAACGAAGAGTGTATTTTAAGTGCATGTGTGCCATCATTTCTCAGAAACCACAGAGCTCGTTGCCATGGGAATGCTGCAGGGAGCTCCTCATCCTCCCACCAATGGGCTTCAGTGATTTGTTACCGCGGGAAACCTGGCTTGTTGCCTAGGAGACCAGAGGCTGTGTGCTCCAGCTCAAATGGAGAGTTGTTTCTGCTTGGCTGTTACTGAAGATGAAACACTCAGTGGTGGAAAAAAAAAAAGATTTTCACATATATATGTGGTTCTACTGGTGTATTGGGGAATATTGATCTGTTTACTGTAAACTGGATATTAGCCAGTGAGCGTTGTCTGCATGAATTATATATTGCAGCCGCATTGATTGTGTTTTACTATACGATTTGTAACTATTACTGTTTACTGTCTTTGTATCTTGGTCAATGCGATTTTGTGGGCAATGTGTTACAGGAATAGTTCATTGTAGTTTCTTTGATGTGAACACTTTGGATTCTGGTAGTTAGTATTAATCCATTAATAGAAACAAGTAATAATACACTTAACCCTCTGGAGTCCATGAAAGCGCCGGAGCATGACACCATGACACCATGGATTCCTGCTGTCAGCTTTTCTCTAAAGTTTTGGCTTTTCCACAAGTTTACATGTCAAATTTAGCACATCAACTCTTTTTCAGCAAAGGTAAAAGGTTTTTTGTGTGTTTTTTGTGTGTTTTTATGTGTCTTTTGTGTTTTTTATGTGTTTTATGCAATTTTTTTGTGTTTTTACATGTGTTTTTGTGTATTTGTTTTTGCGTTTTTCTGTTTGTTGTCATTTTTTGTGTATTTTTTGTGTTTTTACGTGTTTTTTTATGTATATTTCTTGTAATTTTATGTGTGTTTTGTGTTTTTTTTGTGTGTTCACGATGTTGATCCAGTAAGTCAAAATAACAAAATAATACTCAGGCGAGGTTGTGTTGAAAAAAATGATACCAACATTTTTTAAGTGGTTTATACAGGCTGAATGACAAATAGTCAAAACCCATCAAAATAGCCCCAAACTCCAAAGGGTTAATATAGTCTGGAGACCACCTATTCATTTCTCCGTAGAGGAGGCGTGGTTTACGATCCTCCAGAGCCGTTTATTGGGCGCTTTGAATGTCTATCATAAGCGTCTGTTCGAAGCTCTTAGCCAATCGTATCAATTATACCAGATGATGTATGTAGAGCGACAGAAATTCGTCAAGAAGCATCGAGGAAGAAGACGACTGATGTTTACACGATGGTGCCGAACGATTATTGCCATTTTTTGCAAGATATATATGAAGGAAGAAGGACACTCCACATAAGCACACTCTTCAGACATATATTTTTTTTTAAAAACAACGAGCATATCAGAGAGGTTAGCATTATTAGGAGAGTTATAGTCGCCCAAGAGTCGGGGCAATCAAAGAACCCTAACCCCATTAGCTTAGCCACTAACGGGGCTAGTTGGTAGATTAGGCCTTTTGCCAAATTCTGTTGGAAGCAAGGCTAAAACATCCTTTTTGGTGGTGAAACAAGAGTGTAAAGCCAAATGTTGTTCTTCTTTTAAAATAAACTTTCGCTCTAAGCTATTTAAAACGTCGTCTACAGCTAGGTCCAAAGAGAGCTTCGCGTCTTCTGCAGCCATGTTGGATCCGTAAGAAAACTAAAAAACTATAAGTTTCGGTCTGTCAAATAGTATGCATCATCGTCTTGCCGTCCCTCCCCGTTCTGTGATTGGATACCATAAGCAGGGCTAACAATCGGCCATGGACACCATGCAGCCTTGCAGTTCGAAATGAAATCGAGCGCGCAAGGCAGCATGGGTATACCCAGGCTAGCCTCCACCTGCCACAGCGGTCATATAGACCAGTGATTCCCAACCGGGGGGGCACCAAAGATCCACGGGGCGTCGCAAAGCCCTCTTCATTTTAAGGGATGTAATAAATCTAATGTGTTAAATATAGATGAGTCAGCATTTAATTCATTAGTGGGACAAAAACAACTAAATAAGGGCTACATTAAACGTTTATTCATTTATGTAAATAAATAAGTCACTATAGAAAAGTTTAAGAATAGGCTATATCGCGAGAATAAGGACATGTGTAACATCCCTCCTGCAGTATACACAGGTAACCTCACCTAGCAACAGAAACACAGAGCTAATGGAAAAATGGTGAAGTGTCAGGGAGACGAAAATGCTGAATATCTCAAAAAGAAAAAGAGAGGGTACCATGAAAGTCACATTGCGTTCGGCTTCATAGAAGCTATGGACAATGGGGGGGTCGCCAAAGTTTACAACGGTAAAAATGTGGGTCCCTCAAGAAAAAGGTTGGGAACCACTGACATAGACCAAGGTTTCCATACCATAAATGACATGATAATATTTTCCGTATTGCAGTAAATGTGCCCTCACTGTACTAGAGAATCTCCACTATTTATTACAATAAGGTTACGCAAGGTGGGGTCAAACTCATCCATGAAAATGCCATGTGGCTGCAAGTTTGACGCCCCTTGGCTACACTATTCTACTCAAAATACACTAACGTTGTTTCAGACAGACAGTAGGAGAAAAAAACGTGTTATCTTTACATTAAAATATTTAAACATGTTCCACTACAAACCCAAAATACTTGTATGGACCTAAAAATGTGTGCTGTTGACCAACTGCAAACAGTCTTGTTGATCTTCCTCCGAAATGGAGGCACTCTATGAGTTGTGCTGTGTATCCAACATGGTTTGCAAACAGTTAGACAGGAGAAAATGGTACAAATATACCTCTTAAATAAACAATGAGGATATGTTCTCTTCAGCTACTTCGCAGTTATTGTGACTGACTTGCTCGAGCATGTTCCAAAATAGCTAGCACATTGAGTGGAGCTAAAGAGGGTCTTACTATGGGTGCAGATCTGCCCCTAACCCTAACCCATTTATCCAACAAGTCCTCCAAACCACATGTGTCATTTGTTCCTACCCTCCAAAAGTAGAATAGAGATTGGCACGTTATTATACATAAGCATAATAACCCCCATTGTGAAAAGGTTGGTATTTTATTGCGTTTAGGTTCTCTAAGGTTAGGGGGAAAGTTCCTGTTAGGTGTTATAAAAGATCATTTTAGGACCATGTGACATAGTTTTATGCATCATGTTTTTACCTTATTTGGGTGCTGTTTACTTCTGTTTTCACCCAGCAACAGTGTGACCTATTGATGTGTTTTTAATAGCTTTTAGGCGACAATGGAGCTCTGTGGCAAAGAGGAATGAGATACTTTAGACTAGAATATTTAGAATATCAGTTCAGTGTTGGTTTGGCTCTTTCTAATGGAATTTGTTGAGAAGAAGACAAAAAATAATCTCCTTTTATCCCAAAACACACTACCATAAAGACCCTTATTCAGCATATGTGATACGTTTCCTGCTTAAATTTTAACAAATTTTCACAAATTTGATTTTGATTGTAAGAGTAGGAGGATGAGCTGGTTTTGACTGGGAAGAAATTATCCTGAAATTTGCTGTATTATTAATAAATCCAAAAAGTTTGAATATACAACATTGTGTTTCAAAGATTCATGTGACAAAGCTTTTCCTGAGAATCTTTTATCACGTTTCGGTGCAAAGAATAAAGTGCAAGAGAAAGTATTCAAAACATGATGAATTATTGATAAGTGAGCCATCTGGAGATGCAAATAACCTCCTACTAATTCACCAAGGACATCACCTGAGTGCACGACAGCCCCGCAATGCAGAGGGAAATATCACAAAGTTTATTATATGGCTACTTGTTGACGGCATGACCAGAGAAAAATACAATGTGGGAACAAAGCTCATGGCCTTGTTTTTAAACTTTGGTATTTCCAGTGGTGGAAGAAGTATTCAGATCCCTTAATACTTCAGTAAAAGTACTAATACCACACTGTGAAATTACTCCACTACAAGTAAAAGTCCTGCATTTAAAAACAGAAGCACTCCACAAGCACCACACACTAAAAAATCTGTCTTGACACACACATTGCACGACACAGGGGCTGCTTCTGAATTGAAGCTCCTAATTCGGTGTAATTTAACCCTCTATGGTACGCATTATGATGCCAGTTGGGAAAAAAAAGTTTTGAGTGTTTTTTTTCTTCTTAAAATAGACTAAATAAACATAATCTGAAGAAATTTTATAATTATTTTTAGTTTTGGGGGTTTGTACCATAATTGTACCATAATGGTGTACAAGTGAAAAAGAACATTTTTAAAATTAATTTTAACATAATTTATTTAATAAACATGGGTAACAGATTCAGTATCTTCAACAGGGTACAATACATAACATTTAAAATTTAAAAAACATTACAAAAGGAACTTTTTTAACAGGTTTCTTGTCTGAATGTTGCCTGTAGGAAACATTGCCCCAATGATTGTCTTCAACAGTCTAAGTGTATGAAACTATCACAAATGAAGGTTTACTCACCTATCAGTAGGAATATATTTTTCTCCAGATAGAAAGGCCAGGAAATTATGTTTTGAGTTATTTTTTTGTGGCGCAAAATGGTAAAGCTTTTTCCTTTGGAAAAGTCAAAATAGGGTTTCAATATGGCCGCCTGGAGGTCATGTGACAAATTAAAGCATTGCTATTGGTTCTCTATACTCTTCCCTCTAGTATTGCATCATTCAAAAACATGCATTGTAGAAATTTGACAGGCCAAAAATCGGTATGTGGGCAACACCGTACAATAGAGGGCTAAAGATGACCACTTTCATTTTCTGTGTAAAAGCATATTTAAGTTCCAGGACCTGAGACAGTTTCTACAATGTGGATAAGTGTTCATTTTCCTTAAATGGCACAAACACACAGAATCCAGTGTTTTATTAACCTTGTGTATCAAATAATGGCTGCACTTTATGTAACACCCTCACAGTCTTTCTGTGTTTTTCTTTTTATTTCAAACTGCACATTTGTGAAAAGTTACGCCATTGAAAAATAAAGTACGCTTTTGAACTGTCGACCTCAATCAGCTATATATATAAAAAAAAAAAGGTTTTGTTTGTTGTGAAGTTTAAGTGGTGTCATGATGACAGTGAAAGGTTGGGGTGCACTGAGGATTAAAAAACAGTTCTGTTTGTTTTGCTGCTAAGCTGCTATTATAAGGGGAAACACAGAAATGTGTAAAACATCACCAAGCAGTTCAAGAGTCATTTGGGGCCATTTATAGCCTGCTGAGTCTGTAAACAACCACTAATGAACAAGGATGTATTGGGATCTATGTAAAAAAATGCTTACTTCACCAAAAATGTTGTATTTTATAGAAATAACAGAGGAAGCAACAGTTTTACTTACTTACTTGTAGTGGAGTAATTTCACAGTGTGGTGTCGTCATGACACCACTAAAACTTCACAACAAACAAAACCTTTTTTTTATATATATATAGCTGATTGAGGTCAACAGTTCAAAAGCGTACTTTATTATTCATTGTCGTAACTTTTCACAAATGTGCAGTTTGAAATAAAAAGAAAAACACAGAAAGACTGTGAGGGTGTTACATAAGGTTCAGCCATTATTTGATACACAAGGTTAATAAAACACTGGATTCTGTGTGTTTGTGCCATTTAAGGAAAATGAACAACACTTATCCACATTGTAGAAACTGTCTCAGGTCCTGGAACTTAAATATGCTTTTACACAGAAAATGAAAGTCGTCATCTTTAAATTACACCAAATTAGGAGCTTCAATTCAGAAGCAGAATTGGCACTGGCCTCCCCGTGCCCCTGTGGTGTGCAATGTGTGTGTCAAGACAGATTTTTTAGTGTGTGGTGCTTGTGGAGTGCTTCTGTTTTTATCTTTACGAGAGAAAGAGGTCATTCTAGTCCCCTGAGTATTTTCTCGGCACTGACACAGACTGACAGAGACAGAGCAAAGGGAAAAACAGGAAAGGAAAGGTTCTGGTTAGGCTGGATCCCAGATCAGGCAGTGAGAATAAAACCACTGAAGCATCTATTTCAGAGGTTCTGGGATTAGATGGAGATACATGTTAGAGGGGTTTTTCTCTGTGCAAGAAAACACTGTGTTTGCTGTATTGTGTGTAAGGTGGATTACCTGTTAGTGGAGGGTTTCGAGCGAATACATTACATTTTCATTATATAACCCATGTATGATTAGCTGGGCAAAAGCATTTTGGTCCCATCCATTTCAATACCAAATGAGAATTTTCTTTTAGGACAACACTATGGTGTAGTAAAAATATTCGTCAAGACATGATGTTAATAGTGTAAATAATGGCATATAGATGAAAATAGAAGAACACAACAACTGCAGCACAAAGTGTCCACCGCTTATTGTAAACAAACCGGCATCAGTTACTGTGCATAGAGTGTCCGGTGCTTGTTGTACACAAACAGAGGTCGCTAACTGAACACATACATACTGTACTGCTATGGAGCTAACTGTGCAGCTTAATAGCACTGTGCTACTGCACAGCACTACTGCTGCTCTGTTGCACGCAGGCAGCAACCTCCGGGTCTGAGCAGGGAGGCAAACCAGGAAGTGCTTTAAGCTGCATTCTACTGAAAATTACAGCAGGGGGCGCTAAGTTTGGCTGCAAAAAAAATTCTGCCCATTCATTTCAGTGCAAAATGAGAAAACTTCTCACTAGATATATAATCTCAAAAAACTTTTTTAGGACAACACTATGGTCTCAATCACTATTAAAAATCTTCTTCAAGACAATTTGATGTTAATAGTGTAAATAATGGCCCCATTTAGATGAAAATAGAAGATAAAGAATCATATGATTTTGGGCGTGGCTACCTTTGATTGACAGGTTACTGACAAGGCGAGCCGTCATCAGGAGAGCAGAAAAGCAATGCAGCAACGTGTCGATAAAGTTAAAAAAAAAAAAAAAGGAGGTCTACTGGTTTGGTCTCATGACTTTGACCCTTTCACTGTATTTTCACTTAAATACAGTCTATGTTTCCAATGCGATACAAAATGCCCATCAAAAACAAAACAAATGATGCCACCGTAACTGGCATCAAAGCATCAAAGTGTTCGGTTAGAAAAACAGAATCAAAGAAATCTGCTTCAGGGAACAAGGCTGCATATCTCTATTGTGTTTCTTTTAGGGCCGGGGCTTTAACGCGTTAATTAAGATTAATTAATTACACAAAAATTAACGTGTTAAAATAATAATAATCTCACTTATTTTTGCACCGCGGAACGTTTCTCACTGGATGAGTTTCAGGCGGACCGATTATACTGGAGCACCAACTAGTGTTCATGAGTTCAGACAACAACAAACCACAGTGAACATGAAGGAAGAAGCTGATGAGACGCTTTGGTTGGCCCCGTGGATGATGGGACATTTTGTTACAAAAAAACAACGGATGCAAGCGTCGATAAGAGCATGGTTGTGTTGCTATGCAACAAGGAATTCACATATCACCGCAGCACATCGAGCCTCAAGTATCACCTCAATACAAAACATATAGCAGCTAGCGGCTAGTGTGGTAGCTAGCGTGGATTGTGTTTTGCTTAAAAAACCAAAGTATTCTAGTTTACAGAAGGTCTACCTACCTATAGGCTACCTGAATTTATGAAATGTACTATATTTCTAAATATGCTATTGCTACACTTAATGGCAAAAATTGCAGTGGTCTGTTGGACTTGAACAAAAATAAACAATATTTTTGTTGCTTAAGCTTATGTATTCAGTCATTATTCAATGGTATACTAAAAATCCATGTGAAAAAAATGACTTCTCACTATTCTCAGGTCAAATATTTATGCGATTAAAATGCGATTAAAATGCGATTAAAATGCGATTCATTTCGATTAATTAATTAATTACAAAGCCTCTAATTAATTAGATTATTTTTTTAAATCGAGTCCCGGCCCTAGTTTTTTTGTTTGCTTACTGGCAGGATACTACAATTCAAGGTTACCTTGCAGTGAGTGGGTGGAGGCAGGGGTGCTTTGATCATCATTGGGTGTCAGGAGGAACTCTCTCTGTGGTTACACCTCCTACCATTAAAGGTCAATTAAGGTCCTAAAATTACTGCAAGCCTTTTAGACTTCACTTGACCCTTTCAGACGGGAACAGTGATCGGGGGCTTTACAACACAACCTGACAGTTGGAAACAGCTAATGATGCCTTAACAGTTTAACCAGAAACGCACCAGGAAAGCTTTCTAACACTCACCTCCTCTCCTCCTTCACTCGACCTCCTTCTGGCTCTCTGCCTGCCTCCTGTTGAATATTTCAGGTTATCACTAATGAAGGAAGTTATCTGTCTCTCACTGCGGCAGGAGCTTTAAATAGAACTGGAACATCAAGTCACTGTTAACAATCTCAGAGCAGTGTGTGTGTGTGTGTGTGTGTGTGTGTTACACAACCTCACCAACTGGTCAGGCATGATTCTAAAACAGAGAAATGAATGGGAATGTGAAATAGATTTCAATGTAGGGCTGCACAATTAATCAAATTTTAATCGTGATCAAAAAATAGGAGACCTTAAGATAAAGTAAGTCCATGTTAGACATTTGATAACAGAATAACACATATTATACCTTTAAAAGTGGTGCTATGATGCACATTCTTTCTCAAACATTTCTGCCAACTGCAGAGGAAAAAAAATACCACTGTGTAGTGCAGGCAACTTAAAAAAAACATCAAAAAGAATATAATGAAGATGTGAAATGATTTCAGTTGGAGAACAGTGAAGCCTGTGCTCAAAATCACCCGCTGTGATGGTAAATAAAGCTGGCTTTTACCTCAAAGATCTTTCATGTCTGTCAAATGAAATCCCCTGGCTATTCCACTGATTGAAAGTTGCAAGAACCAGAGCAAATGTAGCAATACACAAACAAGAGGTGGGTAAAGAACTACTAGCCAATGTAAAGATGAATATATAAAGAATGCAGGCTTTGCAAATGTTTTATGACAAAAGACACATATGTCTTTGTTATGCCTCAAGGATACATTCAATAAGAGTTTTCAGACAGGGGCAACTTTTTCAAAATTCTAAGAACATAGTTTAATGTATTCCTCTTTCATATTTGATGTGTCTAAAAACGCAGCAGGTTCTCTTCCATCACAAGAGAAACGATTGCACAGTTTTCCCTTCATTCGGGGTCTTTCTTCACTTTGACCGCTGAATGGCCTTTTCTTTGCAAAGAAAATAAAAAACTTGTCGGCCTGCAGAAAGTCTCCATTTCATTCTTCACCAGCAGCAGAGAAATTTCCACTTCAGCACCGTACGGTGTCCGATGTGGGATCACAGTTACTGTAATTAAGTCAATGCTGCGTTGAGGCTTTAGTCATACAGAAATGGTTGTGCTTTCATCTGAAGAGGGACAAAAAAACAATAGACACAATCGGCTTAAGTCACTCCAGCATTCTTGGTCCTTGTTTTGGTGTTAATGCAAACTGAAAAAACAACCTGAAAGTATATACAAAAACTGTTTGGTTCTGAAAACATCAGATGTGTTTAGGTAAGAACACCGACTGTAAACTGTATTGCGTCAACTGCTGTATTTTTGCTTAATTTTGATTAGATTCTGCATAAGTTCTTCAGCAAGGGAAACCTACCTGAACCTGAGGTGCATAAATTGATTTTCAAGAAATAAGACTTGATCTGAAATGGACCTGAGGATAATAGGGCCTGATCCCAAAAGCCGTCAAGCTGAACAGGCCTTAATAGAAGGGCTGTTTCCACTACCGGGCAATACTCGCTCGCTGAAACGCGCCTATTTTGAATATGAGCAGTCTGGAGCGGGCTTTTGTCGGGTCTTTTTTCTCCTCTGAAAAAAGCCTGGTTACTGATTGGATAGATCACTGAGCAGGATGTGATGTAGTACTTGATGCCACAACAACACGCGCCATTTGTAAAAGCCAGCGAAGCAGAGTTGCCAACTTAGCAACTTTGTTGCTATAATTAGCAACTTTTTGGCTCTTCTTAACAAGCTGCGAGGCCGGCGACTCATTAAGAGGGGTAAGAACGAGTCGAAGCTGCACATTCCTCCTGCAGCAGTCTCTCCCAGCTGCAGTCACAGAGCCGGCTAACAGTTAGCTCTGCAGCAGTACAGTGTGTATGTGCTAACAGGCTAACAGTTAGCGATCTCTGTTTGTTTACAACAAGCACCTGACACTCTGTGCACAGTTAGCAATGCCGGTTAATTCACAATCACTATGTTTATGATCAGCGGAGAAGCTGTGCATAATTAGCCATGCTGCTTTGTTTATGATCAGCTGCTGACTTCATGCACAGTTAGTGACGGCGGCCACAGTTGCGTCTCCCGTATTTAATCCATCATGACAATCGAAAACCATACGTCACCTCCGGAGTCTCGTAAAATCCCTCTGGGGGCCTTTTTTGTAGTGGAGACATGCAGAGTGAGCGGACTTTTGAGAGGGGTCTCAAACTCAAATTACCTGGAGGTCGCTGGAGGCAGTATCAAAAATGACAAAAAAAAAGACACAAAATTACTAAAAAAAGACAAAAAATGACCCAAAAAAGACACAAAATTACTAAAAAAAAGACACAAAATTACCCAAAAAAGACACAAAATGACCAGAAACAACACAAAATGACAGAAAAAAACTAAATTACTTTAAAAAAGACACAAAATTACAAAAAAAAGACACAAAATTACCCAAAAAAAGTAATTAAAGGGACCTTCCACACACACCACGGTAAAGTACCATTCATATAAACTCACATTAAACTTTCATATCAAGGTGAGGGCCACAAAACATCATCACGAGGGATGCAATTGGCCTGCGGGCCGCAAGTTTGAGACCCGTGCCCTAAAGGAAACACGGCCAGAGAGAGAACACTATCACTGGCAGCAGCATGATGCACTGCCAATTAACAAGCAGGGGAGAACTCTAGTTGGGCAGATGTTTTTGTGTTCATATGCATAAGCTCAAATAGCATTTAAATTCACCATCATCCTCCTGGTTTTCAACAATCTGAAACATCAGTGAAATATACAGCATGATCATATATAAGTGAATGTTCATTTTAAACCCAGTTTGTCAGTACCCTTCCTCCTCCTTACCCTCAGATTCTCTCTGTTTCTCCCTGCCTCGAGAGACAGAGGGTAAGAGTCTTCAGAAGTGCTCAGTATCCAACAGAGAGACACGCCGAAGAGACACATAGAGGATTACCAGCCTGCAGAGATGAAGACAGGCAGAGAAGAAAAGATGGCTAGTCTGTAACAGACAGATTTCCAGAGGAAAAAAATATCGAGAGATGATTAAAAGAGAAGCCTGGCTACATTTAAGTTCAAGCTAAGTTAAGATGTCAAAGAGATGTTCAGTGGAGCTCAGTCAACTGAGATGCCCTGATTTTTTCCTTTCATACTGCATCATAAACTGCAGCTTCACACGCCACATTTTGATCTCTAGTTTGTCACTGTACAGAGACTGAGAAAATGTGTTATTCTATCATCTGGTACAAAGGTCTACAGCCTAGCAGTTCAAACCAATTATAAATGTTTAATATTTAAAATGTAATAATAAGAATACAGTCACCAACAGCTGAAAAGTGAAGATATTATTATGCACTGAGTGTTCTCAAGCAGGACTTTCATTTGTGTGTGTGTGTGTGTGTGTGTGTGTATGTGTGTGTGTGTGTGTGTGTGAGCTGTTAGCACTCTAGGCTACATTCCTATTTATAACCGACATTGGCAGAGTTGCATAAGGACACAACAGCACGTCAGACTGTGGAAGACAGTGAGAGAGATGCAGAGAGAGAACATGTTGGCAGCGACTGGTTAATTGTAAATGCTCTATTACATTTTAATCATGATTAATAAAATCAGTACAGAAATCATTATCACCATAAGGAGCCATTGAAACTTACCCATTTCCTAAAAAAAAGGCTGAGATTTTCCATTAAACTTCATATTTACTGTATTAACCTTTGATGCACAATATATTGACACCCCTTCTAATCCACAACATGGGTCAAAAATGACCCACATTAATTTCCCAAGTTATTTATTGCTTGCTATGTGTTCCTGTGCTCAATCTTTTGATATCAACTTATTGTATGATTGAATATTCCAAGTATTCTTTAAATATCTTGTTTTTGATAACAGCAGGTCATTATTTCCATTTTGCTTCTCATACTTTATGAAGAAAAACGTTTTTGTATTATTACATAGCAACTACTTGGCTAAGTAGCTTGCTAAACTAACTACTTAGCCAAGAAGTTAGCTAAGTAGTTAGCTTAGCAAACTTCTAAGCTAAATACTTAGCCAAGAAGTTAGCTAAGTAGTAGCTTAGCAAGCTTCTAAATACTTAGCTAGGAAGTTAGCTAAGTAGTTAGCTTAGATTTTTTAACTAAAAAATGGATATGGGTCATTTTTTACCCATGTTGTGCATTAGAAGAGTAGTGACACAAAAAGGGATTTTATTCAAAAATGAATAAAGGAAAACATAAAATTAGCATGTATGATGATCAAAAACAAACTAATTGATGAAAACGTGGAATACTGAATGACGAAAATAATCTATTGTAAAGATATAGAACATAAAAACTGTCGGGTCACTTTGGACCCATGTTGTGCATCAAAGGGTGCAACCAGGCTTGCAGACTTGGTCTCGTAACAGATTTTCAGTATTTGGCTATGGTGTGTTTTGCTTGTAACAAACAATAGACAACCATTTTCTTATCTGTGTTACTTAGAAGATAATCCACAGGAAAAATTCGTGCACAGTTTGGGGCATATGATCAACACTCCAAAAAAAATAATACTGCATATTACTTAATTCAATCAGTGCAACATTTTTACACTTAAAATATTGAGATGATTTCAAAGCTCTCAAATCGGTTAAACAAAACATGAGTTATGAGTAAATTTAAGTAATATTTTCAAGTACGTCCGAATGAAATTACTTATTGGCTCAATTACCACATAAATTGAGTAAATGTAACTGAAATATTATATCCTACAAACGTTTTCAGTTATATTTACTCATTGTTTATTGATTTCTACTCAGTATTCCATATGGTTAACATGACTGCAAATTTGCTTATGATTTACTTAAACAATGTGTTGTACTGAGTGATTTTACACTTATAGTACACTTAATGTACTTAAATGTAATCTGTGAGTCATTTATTTATGAATATTTTACACAAAGATTCCTAGTGGAGTTCTACTAAGGAATTTTGATGTAGTCAACTCAAATACTCATCATGATGATATTAAGCATTTTTATTTAGTATGCAAACCTTTATGTTACTGTCACATTTACAGGCTCCTTGAATCATTTCTTAAAGTGAACTTTACTCCAGTGCCATGGAAAATTACCTGCAATGCCTCTATCCAGAAGGCCTGGATAATAAAAATTACTCATTTTATCAAATAACTTGTAGTGGACAGTATAACCATGTAATTTTTTCTAAATTAGGATCATTTAACCACTAATTACACACACTGTAGTAAGCGGGGCAGTGTGTGGGACATGCTAAAATGACGTACATCCAATGGAAAAACAATATAAAATGAAAGAAACATATAATTTTTGGAGACTTATCATTGTACTGATGTGTGTAAATGTTTGGCAATTTATAATAAGATCTCAGAGTTTCATTATTTTTGCTACTGAGTGATTGTGATGAGGACACCAAAAGGCAGCTAAACTGTTCACCACCTGGACATTTACTGTTACACTATATTTTTAATAAAGCAAACACCTCTCAGAGGTTCATTCATTATTTCAAAAGCTTGATGGGAACAAGATCTTTCTCCCAGCTGACAGCAGAGGAGAGTCTGCCGCAACATTAATCACTGTTATGCAACACACTGTATATTAAAATGTGTATGGGGGTTCCTACACACGCTCCACTAATCAATATGTCAATATTAATCATGTTAGCAATTGCTCAGGTTTGAGTCGGCCCAGGGCCTTTTTGCTGCATGTGCCTCTCTTTCTCCCCTTTCCACTCTACCAGTAGTAGTAAGGTTCCTGCTCCACCTTCTAGTAGGTCCACTAGGTTGTTATCAGCCCGCTCAGTGGCAGGTTCCTGTTTTTGTTACATTTAACTTTCAGTTTCATTAGGTTTATATGGAAGAGGATTAAGGCCAGGTAGGAGAAAAAAAATATCATTATTAACCCTCAGGAGTCCATGAAAGCGCCGGAGCATGACACCTCATGACGTTGCAACGTAAAAATGAAGCAGCATGGAGCCCTGCTGTCAGCCTTTCTCTAAAGTTTTGGTTTAGGGTTAGGGTGAGTTTCCATGTCCCATTTAATGCATCAACCCTTTTTCAGCAAAGGTTAAAACTACCTCGACCAAGTCTAGCAAGATGATTTTGTAGTTAGAAAGATTTGTGTGCATTCAGCATTTTTAATGCAATCTTTTGTGTTAACTATTTTTTGTGTGTTTTTGTTATTTTTTGTGTGTTTCTTGTGTGTGTTTTCATGTGTTTGTGTATGTGTTTTTGTGTTTTTTGTAATTTTGTGTGTGTTTCTTGTTTTTTTGTGTTTTTTGTTTTGTAAGAAAAATGTATGTTCTTGTGTGTTTTGTGAATTTTTGTGTTTTTTGTAATTTTGAGGGTTTTTTGTGTTTTTGTATTTTTTGTGTATGTTTTTGTGTGTTTTTTGTAATTTTGTGTGTGTTTTGTGTTTTTTTATTTTTGTGTATGTTTTGTGTGTTTTTATGTGTTTTTTGTAAAAAAAAAAAAAAAAATGTTGTGTTTTTTTTTGTATGTTCGAAATGTTGATCCAGTAAGTCGAAATGAAAAAAATAATTATCAGGTCATATAGGTGAGGTTGTGCTGAAAACAATGATACCAACAACGTCATGGTAAAGATTTTTAAGTGGTTTATACAGGCAGAATGAAAAAGAGTCAAAAACCGACAAAATAGCCCCAAACTCCAAAGGGTTAATAACTAGAAAGACCTCTTGTACAACCCTGATTCCAAAAAGCATGCTGTGAAAAATGTAATAAAAACAGAATGCAGTGATATGTAATCTACATCCAACTGAATACAGTACAAATATAAGATATCGAATGCTTGAACATGGGATTTTACATTATACACATTCTGAATTTTTTAATTTTGTCCCAATGCTTGTGGAACCAGTGTTGTTGGAGAGGTGGTGGGGTTGTTTTGCTTGCTGTGGCCAGGGGCCCATGCCTCTGTCTGAAAAATCACTCTTATTATTCAATGTCAATAAGCATTTGAAGCTATTAGCAGCAGTAGCTTGTATTGTTTCACTCTGACATCACAAACAAATCAATCCCGAGGGTATATGCATCAAAATGTAACAGCTACTTACTGGAGGTAAGTGGCACAAATTGATGGATGTGGACAGGTCTTCTAGAGCAGATGGAGAGGTCTGAAGGGGTCAATGGATTTAAAATGACATGCATGATGGATTACAAGAAAATGACAAAACAATTACACTCCATTCTGGCTATGAAAAGTAACCTTGGTCTAGTCTGAGCCAGAGAAGGTGTATGGTGAAAGATATGGATTTGTTCTCTCTGTGTTCTGTCACCTTTTGGAGAATGTAAATGTCAGTGCAATCAAAGATACTCTGGACAACAGAGGAAAGCTAATGTGCGATAATAACTACCGTATTTCCTCAAATAGTAGCCGGGGCTTCTATTAATAAAAAAATCCGTTTGGGACCCGGCTAATAATGGGGTCAGGCTATTATTTGAAGGAGGCTTTTATTAAAAAAAGAAAATCAGAGCAGCTCTGACCGGCACTTTTTAGAGTGTTTTTCACAGCGCATTGTAGCCAGTTACCCGGATGTCGGCCATATTGGAAGTACTCGGATGTAAACAAACAATGAACAGCACGCTGAATGTTCATTTTAAGCAGGATTTAAAATGTCTAAACTACTAAAAAGCCCAGAAGAACGTGCATAAACGGCTCGACTTTACAGAGAATGACTAGGACAGCGGGAGAAACAACCATATTTACCTACAGTACTAATTTGTGTGGCCAAACTTAAAAAAAATAGGTGTTGTGTCGAAATCTGTTACCCGTCAAATGATGTTTCCTGAATGGTGTTCTCCGTAGCATCACCTCCGCGGTTGGAGTTAGGATTTAAGTTTAAGGTTAGGCCTTGTAGAGAGAACTGTTTGGGGTTAAGGTAAACTTGGGGTCATGTTAACAACTTAAAGGAGGACTGGTTGGGGTCAGGGGTCAGGTTGGTGCAGGTTAAGGTAAGGGGGACACATATCGACGGGGGAACAGACTTTGACATAACACCGGTAAGACACCCGGCTTATAAAAGAGGCCGGCTTTTATTTACTAAAAATAGTTTTTACACCCGGTTACTAAATGAGGCCGGTCATTAATAGGGGCCCGGCTTTAAATTGAGGAAATACGGTACCTGTTTTCACCTGAACTAGTGTGTCTCTAATCAGCGTCCCAATGGGAGCTCCAAAGGAGGAAGTACAATTTGTCTTTTGATATGTGCTCTGCATTCAGAAAGCAAAACTTCATTTGGAGTCAGGAGCCAACTTTTGGTCGGAGCGGTAGCTGAGCTGTGAGACACAAACAGATAGACAGGAAATGTTCAAAAATAGAACGAGTTGATCCAAGGTTCAACATACAGGCAGCACAGAAAACTTCTTGCAGCTCAACGCTGAGAAGACAGAGGTTCTGGTTGTTGCTCCAGAGAAGATTGTAGATGTATTTGGCCCCTTTCCTCTGCCGGCCACTCACACTTGCATAACTTAGGGGTACCGACACACGACTTCTTCTGGCGTTTAGGTTGGAGAACTTGTTGTGCGGTTGTCACATGTAACTATGAAAATGTTGCAGGTGTTAACATATTTTTGGTCCAAAAATGTTAACATATTTGTAAAAAACATTGGTAACACTTTACAATAACTAACTAAGTGATGTTTATAGATGGTTTATAAACCAATTATCAACCATTTACAAAGTGCTATACATATTTAATTGTTAAATGTTTTCAACCAATTTCTTAAAGGTATATGAATCATTTCAAAATCATTAACATACTTAATATGGTGCTAAAAATGTTAAAATGAGTGCAACTAAAACCATTAATAAACTATTAATTATAATGTAATTGTTTGTTAATGGTAAAGTAACTATAAACTTACATAAATATATCATCTATTAGCCATTTATAAATGATTTAGTTAGTTAAACATGAATAAATTATGTATTTACCATTTATAAATGGCCTCTATATGGTTTATAAATGATGATTAAACATTAATAAACTATCTGTTTACCATTTATAAATGATGGTTATTGTAAAGTACCAAAACATTTATTCTGACGACAGGGTTGTCTGTGTTCAACTGCTTGAAGGTGATACTGAACCTGCACAGAGCAACGGCAGAAAGATTGGATATTTTTTTTAAAAAGGAGAAAATATATGTACTTGTTTCATGGAAATGTAATTCATTTCTAAGATTAGGATATGGCTACCCTATTTGTCTAATACAGTATCTATGAATATTGTAATTTAATACAATGATACAATATCTACAAAATCTTTTCCAGAAGTTTCCATGTCCAATGTAATGCATCAACCCTTTTTCAGCAAAGGGAAAAAAAAAAACCCACCTCGACCAAGTGTAGTAACATGATTTTGTAGTTGGAGAGATTTATGTGCATTCAGCATTTTTAATCTTTCTTGTGTGTGTTTTCATGTGTTTTTGTATGAGTTTTTTGTAATTTTTTTGTGTGTTTTTTGTAAAAAAAAGAAAAAAAATTGAAAGTATGTTTTTGATGTGTTTTTTGTACTTTTGTGTGTGTTTTTTGTTTGTTTTTTTGTTAAAAAAATGTATGTTTTGTTACAAACTATATTTGTGTTCATCTGTGTCTCCCTGAGCAGGTTGGAGGTGTTGAATGAATTCTCCTGCTGTGACTCTTTGGCTCTAGCTCTAAGTCTGAAGACATTAATCATGCAGAGAACTTGCCTCAGGTTGTTTCAGTGCCCTCTGTGAAACCGTACAGGCTCTGTGACCTGAATGCAGCACTCCCTTACAGATGTGAGGACATAACAGAAATCAGTGTGATAGTGTTGTGTCGTGCATGAACATGCAGCGTGGGAGAGGATGCATGTGAGTGCCAGCACATGTACACACACCATCCTGTCTGTGCTGCAGTGTTTGTGTTATCTGTGCAGCTCCACTGTTAATCCCAGGATCAATAACTGGAGCCACCCTTTCATGATCGCTTCACAGTGGCCTCGATCTGTCACACAACATCTTGTCAGTGTCTCTAAACACATTTCTCTATAAAGACAACTTGGCTTTATTTATATTGAGGCTTTTTTTTTTCAAATATGACAGATTTGATTCATGATGTGTTTATTTCACTCCTTATTTTCAGATGGACTGACGATGAAATTGTCACGCTTACACCATCTTTCACTATCATGCTCTATCCCATGGGTCTCAAACTCGCGGCGCGCGTGACGATATTTTGTGGCCCCCACCTTGATATGAAAGTTTAATGTAAGTTTTCTATGAATGGCACATTACCGTGTTGTGTGTAGAAGGTCCCTTTAATTACTTGTTTTAGTAATTTTGTGTCCTTTTTTTATATATTTTTGCGTCTTTTTTGGTAATTCTGTGTATTTTTTGGTAATTTTGTGTCTTTTTTGGGTCATTTTGTGAATTTTTTGGGTCATTTTATGTCTTTTTTGGGTCATTTTGTATCTTTTTAAAAATAATTTTGTGTCTTTTTTGGTAATTCTGTGTATTTTTTGGTCATTTTGTGTTTATTTTTATAAGTCATTTTGTGTTTATTTTTTTAAGTCATTTAGTGTCTTTTCAGTCAGTTTGTGTCTTTTTTTAATAATTTTCTTTCTTTTTTGCTCATTTTGTGTCTTTTTTGTGTCATTTTGTGTGTTTTTTTAAAATAATTTTGTTTCTTTTTTGATAATTCTGCATATTTTTTTTTGTCATTTTTGTGTCTTTTTTTAAGTAATTTAGTATTTTTTTAGTCAGTTTGTGTCTTTTTTTGTAATTTTGTGTCTTTTTTAGTTATTTTGTGCCTTTTTTGGTCATTTTGATGCAGCCTCCAGCATACCCCAAGGTAATTTGAGTTTGAGACCCATCTATCCAGTACTAACATATCTTTTACTATTCCTATGCTGCAGCATCTTTAAAGGCACCTTGACTGTAATATTGGTGAGAGAGTAACTCATTCACTTTCCATGCACACACTTTCTCTGGCAGGCTGGAAATTTGTCCTGGCACCGTTGCAGCTTGAATCATTCTCTAACACTTGGGCAGACTAAGGAGAGAAAAAAAGCCACCTGGCAGGCCCTGCACTCTCATTACTTTGCTGACAAATGTAAAAAAAAAAAAAAAAAAACTATATACATAGAGATTGAGGAACATTACTTAAGGCATCATGCAGGTATTAAACAAACTAACAATTAATTCTTATTTTGAACCAATTAAATAAATAGTTGGTGTTTTGTGAACTTTTGTTGGCTGATACTGAATCTCCTCCTGCCCTGTAAACTCTACACGTTACATTAAATAACAACTCCATCCTTAGCAAACGTTAATAAAAAGTAACTAAGTACATTTACTCAAGTACTGTACTTAAGTATAATTTTGAGTTATTGTATATTACTTTTTGAGGAAAATACTGGACTTTTCACTTCACTACATTTAGCCAACAGCTTTAGTTACTTTTCAGGTCAAGACTGAACATAAAAAACATGATACATTTAAAGTGATGAGACAATTTTTTTATTTATTAAACCCCATACCAATGGTTAATAATGGATGAATGTTCAGTGTTGTGCAACAAAACACAAAGGCAAATTTCTTGTATGTGAAAATGTACGAGGTGTCTATCTACCTATTGCTGTCTCCCCTGGTTTTGTCTTTATGCTATGCTAGGCTAATCAAGGGGTCATCCCTGGGTCCTATGTTTCCACTTTTTCCCAAAAAGGGTCCTGTGTTGCCCGTTTTTCCCAAAAATGGTCCTATGTTCCCCTGTAGCAATACATACCGGGGAGCAAAGGACCCTTTTTCTGAGACCACTGTTGCGGGGTTAGGGTTAGGGTTAGGTTTAGGGTTAGCTCGAGACCTGCAGGTTTGCCACCCCTGACCTAATCTTTCTGCTGCCCTGCAAATGTCCCGCTACATTGCCAGAAAGATCAGTGCCAGCTTTTCGGCTTAGGGCATTCATAGTGATCCCGCGAAGGAGTGATATTCGTGCCCTTTCTTAGTGCAGTCTGGCGTGGTGACACGAGGTGGGAGGAGACCATAGTGACATGCAACAAAGCAGCAGTAGTGCTGTGCAGTTAGCACAGTGCTATAAGGCTGCACAGTTAGCTCTGTAGCAGTACAGTATGTATGTGTTCAGTTAGCAACCTCTGTTTGTTTACAACAAGCACCGGACACTCGTGCACAGTAAGTGATGCCGGTTTGTTTACAATAAGCGACGGACGCTTTGTGCCTCAGTTGTTGTCCCCCTTCTGATCAGTGATTCGATGACTGTCAAACCAAGTGAGAGGCGTGTGTTAGACGTCACGTGCAACATCAAATATTCCTTCTTGCCGGGATGGCCTGTTCATAATGGTCCTACTTCCAACAGTCCTACCAGTTTTCCGCCTCTGTGACAACCACCAGTGGCGGAAAATTGGTGGGATCACTTGATCTCGGCATCCTGCTTCTGGCACCTTCATAGTGCAGGTGAGACGTTACAGAGCCGTAAATGTCCCTGCATGAAACGGAACTATGAAAGGAGCTTCAGACTGAAGGAGAAACGTCACAGAGCCCTTAATATCGCTTGAAATGGCCGTCTAATGCATCCCCAATCTTCTCATGTAACTCTACAGGTCTGTTTAGTTTCAAATCATTAAGAAACTTCTGAGCCACGTGTGTTGAGTGTAGAGAGGTATTTGCAGAATTTTCACATGGCTCTTTCCAAAATCAGATAGCTTTCTGATGTCATCAGGGCTGAAGAAGTGCCAAACAGCTGCAGCAGCACTTCTCTTTTTCATTCCCCTCAGCTTCCTCTCTCAGTGACTCTTTCTGCATGATGACTTTTGTCAGAGGGAACAAAAAAAAATGGAGCTCTAGCCCTAAACTAAAAGTGGCACTTTGGTGAACAAAAGTCAACAGCTCACATAAGCCTTGAGCCCCGGGATTTTTCCGATTCCTTCATATAATACACGGATACTGCCAAAGCACAAATGCTGGATATGAAAATGATTTGATGACAGTCTGCGTGAGCTTAGCTTTCTTGGCATGGTATAGCTTCAACCTCAGTATAAAGCTCGTCTATCATGACAAATACTCACAAACCTCTTATTTTCCAGTATTGATACAGACTTGTCTCTGCTGTGGCACTGCTGGCACTGAGCTCATCTCGACCTCTTTCACATACACACTCTGTTCCACACTTGCTATTTCTGGTCTTCTCTGCTTCTCCCCCTCTTCAACTGTGTGTGTGCAAGTATGTGTATTTGTGTCTTTCTCACACACACACACTCTCTCTCTCTCTCTGCAGATTCATCATTAATTCATCCAATTTCTTAATGTTCCTTCTCTTCCTCGCCTTCACATGGCCTCAGTGTCCCCACCTCCTCAGCCACCCACTGGCTCCTCTCCATCTGCACTGCTTTTAGATTGAAGAGCTTCTCTACCTCTACTTTATTGTCTTCTGTGTCATTGAGTTCCTCCATAAAAACAGATGACCGAGACACTTGTGCCTTTGGGGGAAATGGAGGAAGGATGTTAGGATTATCCTCTTCTGCACCACATGCTTGGCTGGAACACTCTCTGCTTTATATCATGCAATGAATGAGCAGAAATATATCTGTGATTTTTTAAAAATAGAAGTCACTGATGCGATCAGCTGGACCTGTGCGTGTGATATAGGATGTCCCTGTCATACTTTTATATAAGAGTATAAGTGCTTCAATATGTGTGTGTTTGTGTGTCTGTACATAAAATTATAAATTGTCTTTTTTTTCCTTTCTGTTTTTGCCCTTTTTTATTTATTTATTTTTTATTAATTGCATTTCCTATTCATTTTATTTTACTTATTTTATTAATTATTTATTCCTGTAAATTGCGGTTTCATTTTCATTGTGATGTGTTTGGAGGAGATTGGTTCAAAAAGTTCTGAGAATTTATACACTTTATCTGTCAAGAATAAATTACATTGTCACAATCATTTCATGGAAAGATATAAAAAAAAAAAAAAAAGATTTGTGTCTGTACATAAAAGTTTGATTGTCTTTTTTTTCCTTTCTGTTTTTGCCCTTTTTAAAAATGTATGTATTTATTTGTTTTTTATTAATTACATTTTATTATTTCATATTCATTTCATTTTACTTATTTTATTAATTATTTATTCCTGCCTTGTGAGGGGTTGGTGGGTGGGATTTGTTGTTTAATGTTACTGTTCTGTAATTTGAAAAATCTATAAATAAAGTGCTTTAAAAAAAAATAGAAGTCACTCACTGATATTTTCACAACACATACTTATGTTGGAATTACAAGATGTATATTCTACCATCAGGGGATGCTGTTATGTTCTGTTTCATCACACACTGACAAGATATAAGTGTGTTTGTATTTTCACCTTTACCTGATTGTTTTTGTTTCAAACGCTGTCAGCCAGCTCACTGTCTGGCATCAAAGAAGACCTAACATGAATCCCAGCTATTATAATATGCTGTCAACATTTCCACTGTGCATCGATGAAGACTATAAATGCACACAATGAGTTCAATTTGGTGATTAGTGACAATTCCACTGTCTTGAAGTAACATTCAAATGAATCTATAAAAACAATTATAAGAAAATCACGTTCGATAGTAACTGCTTCAGTTTTAAAAATGACATTGTGTAATTGCTTTTGTGTAATTGTCTTTAACTCTTGTACTCTTGTTTTCTTTGTTTCCTTTATTTTGTATCAAGTGGTTGCAGGATTTATTTAGAAATACAAATTATTTACTCTGCATTAAGCTCAGTTTTCTGTTTTTTGGCCATTTGATAGCTTTATTGATAGTTGAGAGAGAAGGGGGAGACAGAGGGAAAGACATCAGCCGTGTTTTCTTTAGGGGGAAGAGTGGCCAACGGGGAAGTCTCAGGCCATGCCCTGTCAAAAGTCCACTCACTCTGTGTGTCTCCATTACAAAAAGGTCCAAAAGGGATTTACCAGACTCCAGAGGTGGTGGGCCATTGTTGCGTTGTGAGCTGTGCCGGTTGTGGAAGTGTTGGCTGTTGTTGAAAACCCATGAGTGCTGCCTGGGAGCTGGGGAAGGAGAACCCAGTCGGTCTTTGTATTTTGGTTTGTGTTTTCAGAGAGTGCTTTAGTTGGAGGATATTTTGGGTTATTGTCGCTGTCCGTTGGATAGTAGTTTTGTGTTCACCATCTGGAAATAAATCATATTTTTCTTTAACCCTCTGGAGTCTCCAAAAGCGCCAAAGCATGGCTTCTTCATCACATCCAGACGTAAAAACAAGGCAGACCAAAAAAAAGACATAAAAAGACCAAAAAAGACACAAAATGACCAAAAAAGACACAAAATGAGAAGAAAGAATAACAAAAAAAAAAAAAAACCTACAGAAGACACAAAATGACCAAAAAAAGACACACAATGACAAAAAAGAGACACAAAATAACAAAAAAGACATAACAACAGACACAAAATTACCAAAAATGACACAAAAAGACACAAATGACCATAAAAGGTCAAAAAATTACTTACAAAGACACGGAAAGACATGAAAAGGATTCAAAAATGGACCAAATAGCCCAAGACTCCATAGAGTTAACTCAGCTTACCTGGTTTCTCCCTGTTTTTTTTATATAACATCAGTGGTTACTCCTGAACCTTAATTTAACACTATCCAGGAGTCATTTCAGCAGTTAAGCACAATTATCACAGATAATATAACAGAACAGCGAAGGTGCATTAATTACCTAGGGACATTTTTTGATTTACCAATTCGGCATTGGCGAAACAGACCACCTAGCCACCCTGCGTCCATACTACATCAGATTTCTCCCTAAAGACGCTCGTCTCTAAACTGGGAGTAAAAAGTTTTCTGTCCATATTATCTCCACCTAACCAGAGTCTAAGTAATTTACACTTTGGCTTCACTCTTCAGACCAGTTGGTTGCTGCTGACTGGACTGCTGTTGACCATCATGAAACTGAAGGCTCCAATATTGTTAATGGTATCAGCCTTCAAAGGACTTTATAAAGAATCCCAGCAGCATGCAGAGGGGTCAGTTGGAAACCTCAAAGCTTTACTGCATCTTTTCAAATTTCGTTGAGATTTGTGTGTGCTTGCAAGTGTGTGTATTCTGCCCTCCCTGACCATGTTGTGTGTAGTTTGGCAGATAGCAAACAGTTCTCCAATGAGAGGCAAAGTTTCCTTTCTTAAAGGGTTTATTATCACTCCCAGCTGAAGTTGACTGTAAAACTGAAATAAATACAAGAAAGAAAATTAAAATATTATCCTCTCACATTATATGTAAACATATCCTTATACATCTCTATATCTAAATATCAAAGGATGTTCAACACAGTTTGCAACAGCACTCAACACACCATTATAATAACAAATAAGAAAGTCTGCTAGCTTAATGCTAACGTATAATGCAAAACCCAATATACAGGCTAACAAATTAGCATCGCCATAGCGGCGAAAACATAAAGAACCATCATCTTACACTGTTGAAGAAGGCTGCAGATGACTACTTCTTCTGACTTTTTATTAATTTGCTCTACTATTGTAGAAGTGTGTGAATCCACAAAAAACAGCAAAAAAAGAAGCATTTTTTATTTATTGAGGGCAGTCTCCACAAACAACAGCTGTTAGATTTATTTAGATGGAAAACAAAGTGCACAAAAATGACCTGAATACTGGTTTTAAATCAGCCATGGAAGAATTTTCCTGAGATTTAGCCAAATGCAAACGGTGTGGCATTCAAATTCGAAGGTTAGGTGAATGTTGGCTTTGTGGGTAGCAGCAAACACTGTTTTACAATGATGTTACTCATTGTTGGTGTTGTGGGTAAACTGAGCTTTATTCGTAGGTGTCACTGCAAAACATTTAATCAGTGTAATAATACTAACAAGCACATGGCTAAAAGCCCTGGAGTATTAATCAGTGAGTCAGAGCGTTTCAGCATGAGCTGTTCAGATGGGATGGAGGGTGAGAATGTAATGTGAGACTTTGTTTTCACACTGCTCAACTGACCTTGGCACTGATGATCTGCTTAGAGACAATGAGGAGAGAAATCAACAGAAGGATGGAACACAAGAGAGGACAGTTTGATTTCATTTCCTCTCCTAACAGTATCCTACCGTGTTTAATTAAGTATCTAGTTCTGAACTGACTGTGCTTGTATTATGTAATGAGTAAGTACTGTACAGAATGTGTCCTCGTCAGTATAATTCAGTGTATGTACTGTATAAATAGTGTCTTCTACCGCTAGGTGGCTACTGTGGTTTCTTTTGGTAAATGAAGGTACTAAAATAGCTAAACTTGTGTCTTTTGCTACGTAAGTTGGTATCGGTTTAACAAAGTCTGGTGTTGTAAATGTGCAGGAGTCATCCTAGGATTGTCTTTTAGAACAACTGAATGCTGAACTAGACATTTTTAGGCGACCAAATTGTAAAAATTAACATCATGCTGTATTGAGGAAGACTTAAAACTAGTGATTGAGAACATAAACTCATGACCAAAGCGTTTGCTGAGGTCATAAATCAAGTAAGAAATAGGATAATTTCCTCATAGAATTCTATGCAATCCCATTTCCTTTTGCAGTAAATGGAGTTGCCCCTGCTGGCCATTAGAAAAAATGCAGGTGTGTGGAAGCACCAACTCCCTCACTGGCTGCTTTAACTCTAGTTCTCTTTGTTTGAAGAAATTAAAAGAAAAAAGAAATTAAAATTATTTACTCTGCATAAAGCTCAGTTTTTTGTTTTTTGGACGCGAATCACATTCTTTTGCTGGGCTGGTGCTGGTGCTGGTTCACAGCTGGTTCAACTTGCGAACTGTTTCAGCTATTATTAGCTTTTCCACATGCTCGAAAGCCACGTCATTACATCACTGAATATGTCTGTGTACATCTCTGCTATTCGCAAGCATAAGAACAACAATGGCAGACTACATCGTCTCTCTACAAATGTTGTCGTGTTTGGATGCCAATGAAGGCTCACAAAGCCAGGAGCATGTACAGCACATTTGTTCTGCTCATCTTCAATGTATTGAACACCGATTTTGTTTTTAATAACACTGAACGTAAGATGTTAATGTTAGACTTTGTTGTAAGCTAACGCTAGTCCGCTTATTTTAGCCCACTAACGCTAGCCTGTATCAATCACATTGCAGTTAGACAAATAAGATAAAAGATACACATTTTAGTTGGTCTTGTTGGTCACGACAATCCCACCCCTAGCCCCTTATGTAAGTGGTTTGTAGTTTGAGGATGAGAGACGTTCTTTGGCAGTCGAAACGTGAGGAACCGGCCCTAGACCTGCCTTGGTTGAAAAGGGGGAAGTGTGTAATCCTGACACACAAAGCACCTTTTACTTCAGTTTGGATGTTTCAGGATTGGTGTTTCACTTTCAGCTAGGTACATGCATAGTGGCTTTTCAAAATAAACGTCTATGTTCACAGGAAATAGTTATCTTATGAACTGTTATTTGGTAAGTCTTGACTAAGGTTAGGGTAAAAGAACAGTGTTGGATAAAAAAAAAAAAACTACTTCCGCACTTAACTACTGGACACCATTTTACTCTAAATGGGACCAAAATCCATGCTGTAGTGAAGAACCATTGAAAGTAATGATCGAGAGCATAAACTCACAACTAGAAAATTTCCTCTGGGGAAATTCTGAAAGGGCCACGGGGGCTACTGCCGGTGTGTGTATACTATGATGAGATTCTTCAGAGATTTCAAACTATGCCCTTTAACCTCAAAATATGTGTGTGTAATTAAAATCACATAAAGTTACCTGTGTGTGTGTGTGTGCGTGTGTGTGTGTGTGTGTAATTAAAATCACATAAAGTTACCTGTGTGTGCGTGTATGAAGCCTGTTTATGCATGTGTGAGGAGTGTGCGCACTTTAGTGCATGTGTGTGTGTGAGTATCTGTAAATGTAATCACATCAAAGATCAAAGGCAATCAGATCAAAGCAATCAACAGAATTAACTGCAGCTGTTAATGCTCCGAAAGAGTGACAGCAGAGGTGGACAGACTCGAATTTCTGGCCTCGAACAGAAAGCATTTTTGGCAAAACCATAATACCTATCATTGATCCGACTTCATTTTGGGCGTCCTGAGTTCTTTCTGAACGTCTACATATGGTTTTTTTTTAAGAAAAATGAAAAAATAGCTTTGTTAGAGCGATCTAAAAAAACTTTAAAATCTCACTTTTTCCGAAATCTTCCTGCGTTTTTAATATGGGAGCCAATGAGGCTGTTGGTGGTGTTGGAGGCACATCTGTGCGTTGTACGCCCAAACTATAACTCTGACAGCTTTACCAGAGGATCGTGAGTGAGAGGACAAATTTTCCTACATTTCTATGTATAAATTATTTCTGTAGAGTGGAATTTGCGGCCTGGAGCGCAGTTTTAAAAAAAAAAATTTGACAATTTTTTCTCTTCCTCTACACTCTGGCGATGATGTCACACACTGTGACACTAACATTCCGTGCAATACACACCCATTATAATCTCAGAATTTCTCCAAAAATGATCATGGTCATTGAACAGGGATTGATAAAAAACTATATGACCTATCGAAACGCAAATTAATACGCCAATACACAAGTCTTGTGTCTACTGTTTAAAGTTTAAATGGCGTCTCTAGGTGAAATTATGTCGGAGAAGTAGACGTTTAAAAATCTCCAATTATTGTTCTTTTTTGCTCATTTTTTGTCGGCCGTCCCATTCATTTCAATGCAAAATTTTGGACAGTTTTTCGCGACTTGAGTCGCGAAATTGCGTCCGGAAGAGGAATAAGAAGAAATTCACAGTATAACAGTAGTGCTTCGCCTCGAGCACTGGTCCCTACAGCTATTGCTGTATGGGACCAGTGCTCGGTGCGATTGCCCAGAGGCCCTAATTAGAACATTTACAGAAGTAATAAATCAATTCAAAAGAAGGGTCATTTTCTCGTAGACTCTCGTAGACAGTGCAGTCGCCACCTGCTGGCCATTAGATAGAATGCAGGTTTAGGGCACTTCGGATCTGAAGGCTACGTCCACTTCTTTTAAACGGTCTCGATTCATTGCCACCATCTTTAGTAGTATGGCCAAACAATTTAATAAGCAAACATGTTGATTTGTTTTACTTATTTTGTAGAATGGACCCTAACATACTACGCAGTGAGAGGTAAAGCAATATATGAGTGTGAACAAAAGATTGTTCTGTGTGATCACAAGGAGCCAATCATCCAAATAAAGACTGGCTGGTTCAAATTTTTAAAACACCATGTGACGGGTCTGTAACCAAGCATGCAGTGACCCGAATTCTGAAACTGCATCTACTGACCCTGCAGAAGGTACACCATATCCAGAACTATAGTATGTATAGTATATAGTCAGCATTTCACATTGGAAAGAGAACAGGCAACACTCAGTCCATTATGACATTAGTCTTGAAGTGAGAAAGACAACTGAACAGTAAAACAAATGGTGTAGTCGCTACTCTAGTAGTGGAAGGTAAGGTATTAGGGTAGAGGGAAACAAAGTACTGGAAGTGAAATGAGGGGAGAGACAGGAGAAGTCATGATGTATTAACTTTAAGGGAAGTTTAAGAAAATAAGACACAAAGGGAACACTAAAATATTAGAAGACAAAATCAGTAGTCCACTAAAATAATGTACGGAGCCAAACTGGCACCTCACCCTTTAATATTCACTCCAAAAGCAAAGCAATTCCTGCCAATTTCATTCCATTTGTTCCTGCTGCTTTCCCTTTCATTATCTGCTGAGAGGGAAGTGAAAGACTAAGTGTCCTTGAGATGGATATTTCAGTTGTGGTTTTGTGTTAGGAAATATATTTCTGTTATAAAGCCTTCTTCACAAATTCAAAGTCCATTGTAGCTACTGCATCAAAGTCACACATCATTAGTACAAACACATTGCAAGATAACGGTTCACTCGTCTACACAGTAACCATACAATTGTAGGTATAGTAAATTGGCATTAAGGACTAAGGATTGCATGAAATTTTTCTGTATCAGTACTGCCTGCTGTGTAGCCAAGCCTCACTCTTTAGTGGTTGTTCTGTTTTGTGAGTGTGGAGGTTCACCTTCAGAACAAATCTCAAGGCTGCTGATGCTAAATGAGGCTGTAGAAAATGTTAACATTTATGATAAAAGGCAATAAGTAAGGTAAAAGTGTTATCACAGATTCTACCTGGCATTGACCCAAGCTCTCACCACCATATATATACTGTATAGTGGTCCAGCCTTTCAGCGTCTGGCAATAGTCTGTTTTGACATTTCTGTACAAGAAGACTGGGGTCAGGGCTTACTTGTAAACACCCACTGCAAAAAAGACAACAACAACAAAAAAACAACCTAAAAATCATCCTCTTTTTGGATATAAAACATTTTATTTTTGCCAGGAAGTAAAGTATTGCAGTGCACAGCAATCCTCAAGTACTCAGTTGCACTAGAATGCCTGATAATAGCTACCGAGGCTGTTTTAAATAAATTATTTCAATGCCAAGAAAAGTATAATAATATTCCAACAGAACTGTATTTTTTGTATTTCTACAGAACACGTCGACGTCAACTGAATTCCAGTCTAATGACTTAAGCTCCTCTACCAGGTTTTTGAAAACTGATCCTCCTATTACTCATTCAGTCACTCCCTAAGGTGTGTCAAACCATAGACTGTATCAAAAATAATGGAAGTACTCACCATGATGTCACCCGTTGGTTCGTGGACTTTATGGCCGTCACCATATTGTTTTCTTTTATAACCAGTGCATGCGTAGAACAGGTCGGGTGCCTGAATGATTCTATGTTTTAGCTTAATACTTGCACTAGCTAACTAGCTTGGTTAGCAAGGGGCAATCGTTGTTCAAAATGAACAGCCAACTCCTTTGATTGTTGTTTAGTCCAACCGAAGAGTGAACAAAATATTTTTAAGTGACCAAATGTTACAATGTACCTTGATAAAGTAAGAACACACAGTGAAATGGTCAAAGTTCTAGACTTATTGAGCCAGCTTACGGAAGGAATGCGACTTCGTCATCCTGGTTTCTTAAGTACACCCCTTCAGTAAGCTGTGCAGCATGTTACGTTGGCCATCTAGCCAAGTTAAAAGAGAGCCACCTTTCTAACTTTATGCCCTTTCATAGTACGGTCCCACATATGTCCTGCTATATTGGCGGAGGGATCTGTGCCGGCCTTTTGCCTTTGGGCATTCATAGTGATCCCGCAAAGCCGTGATACTCATGCCCATTTATTGTGCAGTGTCGCGGAACAAGGTGGGAGTAGACGGTAGCAACGTGAAACTGAGCAGCAGCAGTGCTGCTCAGTAGAACAGTGCTAATAGGCTGCACAGTTAGCTCTATAGCAGTACAGCGTGTATGTGCTGGAGCAGTATGTGCTCATTTAGCGACCTCTGTTTGTTGACAACAGGCACCGGACACTTTGTGTACAGTTAGCATGCCGGTTTGTTTACAATAAGCGACGGACGCTGTGCACAGTGGCTGCCGCTGTTGTGCAGCTGCTGAACAATGATTCGATGACTGACGGATCAAGTGGGAGGTGTGTGTTAGACATCATGCGCAACGTCAAATATTCCGGCTTAGCGTTATGGACAATTCATAGTGGTCCCGTTCCAACAGTCCCACTAATTTTTTTCCGCCTCTGTGACTTCCTCTGAAGGCGTAAAATTGGTGGGATTACTTGATCCTGGAATCCAGCTCCTGGCACTTTCATAGTGCTATGAAAGTTATAGAGCCGGAAATGTTTTGGCATTAAACGGCACTATGAAAGGGCCTACTGAAAATTCTGGTTTTAGGAATGACATACTTGGCTAACGCACTGATCTCATTTCATGATACAGCCCTCTGGTCAATCAGTGTGCTCATGCAGCCTAAATTGTCAGTTTATCCTTTGTCTGAAGCATTTTAAAGCCTTAATACTTATTTGCTGCACTTAATATGAGGACTTCTGTATGTGTATGACATTGAAAGTGCCTATTTCCCTGCCGTAACCCTAAACTAGCAAAGAGGACTGTCATAATATAGTTTCCCCATCTTGATATGCTTGTATTTGTTTCTCATAAGGACACAAATACACACACACACACGCAGATGCCCCTCTCTACTGAACCGGGAATAACGTGACTATATTAAGGCTGATAATAGCGCAGGTCTGCAGTGCTGCTGGACTTGTCTTCCTTTGCCTGTTTCCACAGATCTATAAATAGCAGTGCTGATCATGCAGCACTGCCTGCCATCATCCTGCGTGTTCTCCGCAGCTCACACACACCTACACACTTCTCACCATGTTTCCTCTCCTATCCACAATTTCACACTCATTTTCTCTGACTCCTCACTCCTCCTTCCCCCACTCTCTCTCTCTCTCTCCCTCTCATCTTATCTCAATTCCCTCATTATGCTGCCCTCATTTCCCTCTATAACTCTCTAATTTCTCTCTATGTTAGATTCTCTCTCACTACCCCTCCTCACCCGTGATGCTCTCCATCCACCTCCTCTATTCATTTAGTCTCCTCTCCACCCTTTCTCATGTTTCCTTCTCCCTCTCTCATTAGCTGTTAACCCAGCCAGTATCTTCTTTCATCTTCACACACAGATGGATGGAAGAACAAGAAGAAGTGGCAGTACTGACTAATTTAATGACAGATATTGGGACTTGACTGAAGTTGTAGATTCCACTTGCTGCACTCCATTTCTCTTAACTGCCAGTGACTCTTGGAGGATAATGTTGTCCACAGGTATGGGTGAAATAGATATTCAGGCATTGGTCCCAGAGCATAATAATGTGGGCTGACTATAACAAGAGAATGGCAACATCATCCAATGAAGCTAAATCAAGGATTAAGGTGAAATTACTGAAGTGCCGATACTGAAGTGCCCTAAACCTGCTTGCTATTAAATTGTCGTTACAGGCCAAGCTACTAAAGATGGTGGCAATGGATCAAGCCTGTGTGAAAGAAGTGGACGTAGCCTCCGGGTCTGAAAAGTCAGGCCGATACTGAAGTGCCCTAAAGCTGCATTCTATCTAAAGGCCAGCAGGGGGTGACTGTATAGAAGTCTACGGGAAAATGGCCCTACTTTTCACTTGATTCATTATTTCTTTAAACGTTCTAATAGTGAGTTTATGCTCTTAATCTTTACTTTCATTGGTTCTTCAGCATGGATTTTGGTCCCATTACTAAAATTTTGGAAGACAAGTCCAACAGTCTATAGCCATACTAACATGGCTGTAATTAGGCACAGTCGTGCTTTGGGCCAATGTTAACGTCACCATGTTACTATGCTTTCAATCACAATGATCACTTGCTAATGTTGTCATACCATTAAAAGCCAGGAATGTATAAAAAGAAGTGGATATGGTGGATGTGGATCCTATTCATTCGTATGAAACTTGCGCATGAAGCCAAAAAAGGGAAACTTTATTGTATGAAAATACAATACACAGATCTTCTAGCCTGGCTAACACCAGACTAATCACAAATGAGATTAGTCTGGACACCAGCCATTCATTTCTCTGTAGAGGAGGCGTGGTTTACGATCCTCCAGAGCCGTTTATTGGGCGCTACGAATGTCTATCAAAATCGTCTTTACGTAGCTCTTAGCCAATCGTATCAGTTATACCAGATGACTCTCTACTCTCTACTTTGAGACTAAAATGCTCAATTCTGCTTCTGCAACGTTTTTCTGCAGCATGTTCTGATTCTGGCTGCTCACAGTCTACTGGCAGTGTTGGTGTGTGTGTGTGTTTGTGAGAGAGTGTTGCTTGCTGCTTCTCCAGTTCTCCCTTTCTGCAAGATTATTTATTTTTACGCCTTATATCCCCCTCATGTAATTCAGCCTCATCCACTGGTTTTATGGCCAATAGACGAGCTGCTGCAGGTCTCTGGGTGGCTCCGCTGTCCCCCGGCTCGTAGCGAGATCACCGGCGTTACAGTAGTGAGCGGTAGCGGGGCTAGTTGGTAGATTAGGTTTTGGCCAAATCCTGTCGGAAGCAAGGCTAAAACATCCTTTTTGGTGGTGAAACAGGAGTGGAAAGTCAAACGTTGTTCTTTTTTTAAAATCAACTTTCGCTCTAAACTATTTAAAGTCTTGCCTTCCCTCCCCGTTCTGTGATTGGATCCCTAAAACAGGGCTAAGAAACGGCCTTCGTTGCCAGACTGCATGCAGGTTCGAAATGAAATTGAGCGTGCAAGGCAGTATGGGTATACCCAGGCTAGTGAGCTGCTACTGTACATCCTTGAACTTGAGTTCTAACATGTGAAGTGTTCTCCAGTGCTGGCAGCTCACTGTGCAGCTACACTTCAGACTGAATGAGGGTACAACATAAATTTTGAATCTACTACACTCATCCATTTCAGTGTGGAAACTGTTCTGTCTGCCTCTGTGGTCTCAATACTTCACCTGACAGCTGACAGATGTTTTCTGGTTCCACATTTTAAATCAAATTACTTCTCTTTTTTCACTTCCGGACAATGTTGTGTGATTCAGCATTAACTCTGCTCTGTGAGTTGCTCAATCTTGGCAAAGATTTATTCTGTTTCCACTAACTGTAGCCTAATATCTCAGAATTAATGTGCTTATTCTTTATTGATGGTAAAAAGACATTTTTTTAAAGTCCTTGGCTTCTTTTTTTTTTTTTACTCAAAGTGGTACCAGTTGTATTAGTGAGCTCACGTGAGCTGAATGATGAGTGCACTCTTGACAACTACCAGTCATGTCTTGGTGGAAGTAATGGTCCAGGGGGACATTATCCATTAACCCTGACCCAGCGCTCACTGTCTGGATGTCTACTCTGTCTTCTATCCCTCCTCTAATATCACCCCATCCCCCCATAAGTGCTGGCAGAAAAAAACAAAAAACAAATCTTTTTCATGTTTGGTAAGTACTGGGTCTGCACGGATATTCCAGGAAATAGCCACAGCCTGGTCCCATGAGTCAAACAATGGCAAAAGCTCTTACCTTCTCCCACCTACTAACTGTTGGTGAAAGGAATGGGAGTATTACACCTTTAAACTGTGTTACAGACTCACAAAGTTTAGCTCTCTTTCAGCAGGTAGTGACTGACACATTGTCCTCTTAGGGCTTATCTTACCTGTATGCTCAACTCAGCCTGACCCATACATACTTCCATACTTGTATGTGCAGAACTTCTGCCCGAAAATACCAAAGATAGTGCCTGGGGGAGTTCAGCCTTGCTTTATTCATTCATGTATCAAAGTTAATGTATCAGCTTGGTGCTCATTAGACCTTGGTTGCTATTCCTGACTACTTGAGTTTGACCACCTGAAGTGCATGTCAGTGTTCATGTATTTCTGCCTGTTTATTTGAATGGTCTAACCTCTTTAGAACCCAATTATGTTCCAAATACACTCATTAGAAATAAAAAAAAAAACATATATATATATGAATATCCTTATTTTTGTTAACCCTAATTTCAGTAAATAAAGTGATGCTTTAAAACACATTGCATATATTTTGTAATATTTTAACAAAATTTAAAGAATGTAGTTCTCTGTTTAAAATCTACTGACTTGTATATTGTGTGTATTTAATGTATAATAACATTATATTAAGCTCATTCTATCATTAGAAAATCAAATCAGAACAGTCATAATTCATTCTATTCATTCCCCCCATTTCCTTCCTGTTACAGTCAGATTACCCATCCATTCCGATTTAATCCTGAGTAAAAGCTATGACATTTTGACATGCATAAGTCATATTACATCTCATGTTTACATTAAACACATCCATCCATCCATTTTCCTCCGCTTATCCGGGGCCGGGCCGCAGGGGCAGCAGGATAAGCAGGGCATTCCAGACGTCCTTCTCCCCAGCCACAACGTCCAGCTCCTCCTGGGGGACCCCGAGGTGTTCCCAGGCCAGGAGAGAGATATAATCCCTCCACCGTGTTCTGGGTCTCCCCCGGGGCCTCCTACCAGTTGGACGTGCCCGGAACTCCTCTAACGGGAGGCGCCCGGGAGGATCCTTACCAGATGCCCAAACCACCTCAACTGGCTCCTTTTGACGCGAAGAGGCAGCGAAGAAGATCCATTCTGGATCTTTGCCAAACAGCAACAGAGGGACGCTTAGTTAACAGCTAGCGCTAGCCCTATTTAGCTAGATTAGTTAGTAGCCGGTGGTGTATTTTTATTTTTATTCATATTTGGCCCTAATTTGCCGTCATAGTCAAGTTCTCCTCGTACAAGTCACTGAAGATTAGCACGACTGTTTCTTTCAGACTTTTTTTCTAAATTTTTCATTTTTACAAGGTCAATAAAGTTAATATTATTATATTATTATCATACTGAATGGTCAGATGTCATGGTGTCACCGTCTGTGACGTAGCCTGATCTTTGCTGATTAGCTGGAAGAAATCCATGTGGTTCTACGACCAAACAGAGAGACATGGGGACCACATTTTGATATCCACTGAAGTTACCAAATATAGTTCTTCGCCCGATAAAGGGTTAAGGATACTGACACCTTCCTGTATTTTGACACGTCCATAAACTTTGCTATCTTCTTTCTCGACTATTTGGAATAGGCCTGCCTTTGGCCGCCTATTTCAGATGGAATTCTCCTTCCTTTCTGCTATCTATTTTGCAGGGGCACCATCACTGCATCCAGGGCTTAGCACCACCCAAGAAGGATAACAGCTGGAGCCTTTTTCCATTGTTGACACAGTGCTGTGGAGGTAGGTCTGGAGACTAATCTGTCTGGACAGTTTTTGTCACTGAGATAGCATCAAATCCGTGCGAGATGCAGTCATGAAACTTTACAGGTGTATAGTTAAAATCAAAATAATCTCTGAATATGAAGACGGGTGTGGTCCAAATAAGGGCACCAGGGGGGTTAGGAAGTAGGTACCTGGCCTGATTTGGTGTTGGGGCTTTTCTGGGCTCTGCTGAGACTACAGCTGTTGTTTCACATCCTGTAAATCTTGGAATTTTAATGTGATTTATTCGTAAGCAGCATTTCAATCAGAGTCAGAATCACTTTATTAGTCCCTTGAAGGGAGATTAGTTTTGCAGCAGGACACAACAATACAAGACAAGGTACACAACGATAATAGAATAAGACCCAATAAAAGTCTAATAAAACACAACTTTCAATTCAATAATTCTGACTCTTTATATCATCCTTTGTATTATATGTCCCCATGATCCTTATTTGTTTGTATTTGCAGCCTTTTTCTCGGTGTATCCGGTTACCATTTTGGTCCTGCAAAAGCCAGCTCTCCCCCCAATGGGAACCATTAAACATTCATCCAGTCTCATCCAATCCATCTATCTACCCATGCTGGCGTCTCTGTCAACCCTCCCTCCCCCTTTCTTTTTCTGTCTTTCACCTCTTTTCTCTTATCTCCATCCATCCCCTCTTCCTTCCATCATACTCGATGATTTGTTTGTCTCTTATCCCCTCCCCTCCACACTTCTCCATCTCTCCTCATTATCCTTCCCTCCCTCTCTCACACACTCCTCCTGTTTTATTAGGACATGCACTTAAGGGAATCACTTTCTCAAACCATTTATGCCTTCCCCTCACTCCCTGAACCCTACCACCACCACCACCACCATCCACACCACCCCAACCCCCACCTCACTCAAAAACATGCTTGATAGAAAATGTACACAGCAGGTTAATGTATACACCCTGCATTTAAGGGGAAACATGAGAGTATTTGTTGGATGGTTTAAATTCTGTTCTGCTAAATTTCAAATTTTACTGTCACTAAAATTTGTAATCAATTTTACTAAACGAAAAACAACATTTTTAGTTTTGTATTCAAACCCCAAACCAATTCTCCACAGATGGACGATGAGTCTCAACTTCCTCCCACTGTACAAAAGTGAAGCCAAATTATCTGGATACTGGAGCCACCATCTTGCACATTTGGAGCCAGTTTGCGGTCGTGATTGGCTGGTGGAGCCGCGGTACCAAAGTCCCACCACTATCCCAGTGTTACACACCAATCACAGCTTTCAATCATGATGTCACTCCCTCATAGCATAAAGACCAACAAGTTATTGATCTCAGTATGTAACGTAATTAACTGCTTTTCACATTATGTAACTCTAATAATGTAATTAGTACCACACTGCTATCTAGAGATCAGTGTTCCCAACACCCCCCGCGTCATTAAAACAGTCACATTAAAGTCACCCATTGGTTTTTGGACTCCAGTTTTTTGGCCGTCCTATCTTGGTTTTTGGCTGTTGACATCCTGGATTTTTGCAACCGAACAGCAACAGGAAGACGCTAACTCAACAGCTAACACTAGCGCTATTTAGCTAGATTGGTTAGCAAGTGGTAGTGATGTGCCAATGAAGCCTCAGGAAGCATTTTCTTTATTTTCTGAGCCCACTAGATGGTGCTCTTAGTTTAAAGAAAAAGGCTCACGCAATAGTAATTAATTGTGCTTTCAGTGCTTTGTTGAACATTGAGCGCCATCTAGTGGGCTCAGAAAATAAAGAAAATGCTTCATGAGGCTTCATTGACACATCATTAGCAAGTGGTGTCCAGTATTCAGATGAACAGCTGAATCCTTAGTGTCTTTTTGTCAAACAAGTTATTTTTAAATGTTAGTTTGATGACTAGAAAACAGTGTGAAAGGGTAAAAGGTCCAAAATGAAAATTCATAGGTCGCCGTGGTAACGACCTGTCAATCATAAGGTAGCCTTGCCCGAAAGCAAGGCTATCTTGCTTTATCTTCTATTTTACTTCTACGTGATCATAATCTACAAAATTAATAAATGATGTATTGAAAAAGCCTTGAAACTAACAATTGAGACCATAAAATTATTATGAAGAGAGATTTTTTTTATTTTGACTTCAAAGATGAAAATACACAGTTTCTCCTTATGTAACGCTGAAAAAATAACAAGTAACCACATTGCGATCAGTGTTGCGTCATAATAAACTTTTTTCGTTGTGCCACTAGAGGTCATACATTTGACATGGTAGCCTTCTTGTTAGGGTGGCCATTCGTCTGGCTTTAGGCCAGACAGTCTGGCTTTTAAACACCCTGTCCAGCTGCAGACGCAACCTTAAGCCGGACACTAATTTGTCCTCCTTTTGAGAAAATAACAAAAAAGGTCCGCCTTTTGTTACCTTGTTAGTTAAATACTTATCGGCTAAAAATGTGTGTCAAAAAAGCTGTGTCAAAGTAGAAAGATAGACCACCTGGCTGTCAATCAAGCTCTCAGACTGAAAGTCTCAAAATGCCAAAGCGAAATACCTCCTTTAACCCGGAATGGGCAAGAGAACACAGGTTTGTAACAAAAAGTAAGAGGGATGAGTTTCATTTTTTTTGTACATTATGTCGAAATGATGTCGATGTGAGCAGCAAAGGTAAAGCAGCTATCGAGAGACATGCTAGCACTGACTAGCATCGAGCTAATCGGAGTACAACTCTGCTTAAAACCAGATCATACCAAACAAATATCTGCTTGTTTGTCCCTTGTATGTGAAAGTGTCCTCCTTTTTTATGTGAAGGAAATGGCCACCCTACATCTTGTTAGCAAAGCTTTTGGCAGCTACAAGGCTGAACACAATGTGGAACTGAACAACAATATTCTCCTTCAGTACTTCCTCAATTAATAAAGGTTTTATGATATTTCAGTTTGTGTATGTTGCCCTCTGTTTAGTAATACTGTTTTCATCTGCCTATTCCTGTGAGACACGTTGGCCTAAAGTGACCTCAGCCTTACTCCTCTACCTCCTTCTCCCTCTCTCCAGTCAGCAATTAATTATCTGACCTAACCAAGCACACAGGCCCTGATTCATTTCCCTCCTTCCCTCTCTCTCTCTCTCTCTCTCTCTGTGTTAAACCTCCCCCACCACCACCTCCTTCACCCCCACGACTGCCTGCCTGTAATTGTTGATTGTCCTTTTCAGTTTATGCCTGCAGCAAACTCACGTAGGCGCCCACACGAACGCACACACTGAATCTTTATCTTTTTATAGCTCTGTCTTGTTAGGAAGTGAAAGCAGCTTTCTCCCCAGTGAACAGTAAGCATCTCCTCCAGCCAAACTCCTCTGTTATATAACAAGGGACTTAAAAGTATGCCACAAAAGTATGAACAGTTCATTTAAACTCCACTTCCAACTCCGATCTTATTGTTGGTGTTGTGGAAAGATGAAATATGAATGTTAATGTTATGTTTAGTTGTGCTTTTACTTTTCTTTCTTTTCTTTTTTTTTTTACAGTTATGAAACAGCTAAGAGGAAGCTGTTTCGGTCTGACAGGGTTTTATTTAAAACACCACAAGACCAAAAGTACAAGGTGTACTGTCATCCACTGGACAGAAGTGAATAAACACATATAATCCAACATCCAGGATGAGGCACAGAGGGCTGTGTGCTCTGGTGTTTCAAAGAGAAAGTACACATACTGACTGTATCTGTTACTGTCAATATACAGTCAGATTAGGGGTAAACATTGGAAAAATCATAGAGATCAACAACAAAAATCTGTGGTTCTGTCGAGCCAATCCCGGGGCACTAAACCTAAATATAAAAGCCTTGTTTAGACAGAGCTACAGTAGAGTGTTAAAGGTTTTAAGAGGGAATTCACACACCCCTTGGCAGTCTTGTTTTTGATGATCTCCAGCGGTTTAACTCCTGACCTTGTTGCAGTGCTGTGGTGTATATGTGTACATTGGGTGCAGTTACAGGTGCAACAAAGCATGAACAATGCTGAGCTTTGCATCATCACTGCTGCACTGCTCCCCTTAGTTGTACAATTGCATAGCTCTGTAGCTCTGTCTAAAGGTTGCCTACCCCTGGTCTAGTCAATCGGCAGTGTGTAGGATTTAGAAGGGATCTTATGGCAGAAATGGATTATAATCAGTGGCGGTTCTAGAACAATTTTACTGTGGGGGCCAAGGAGGGGCCAGTGTTTAAACATTAGCACATGAAAAAATGGCAAAGATGATATTTAAGCATTCAAAATCTTTGAATGTCTTGAAAAAGACACAAAAATGACAAAAAATGACACAAAATGACCAAAAAAGACACAAAATGAGAAGACAGAATAACAAAAAAACCCCACAGAAGACATAAAAATGACCAAAAAAGACATAACATAACTAAAACAGACACAAAAAAACACATAAATGACACCAATGACAAAAAAGACACAACATGACAAAAAAGGCACAAAATAACTAAAAAAGACACAACAACAGACACAAAATTACCAAAAAAAGACACAAATGACCAAAAAAGACACAAAATGACCAAAAAAGACACAAAATAACTAAAACAGACACAAAAAAGACACATAAATGACACCAATGACAAAAAAGACACAAAATGACAAAAAAGGCACAAAATAACTAAAAAAGACACAACAACAGACACAAAATTACCAAAAAAAGACACAAAAAGACACAAATGACCAAAAAAGACACAAAATGACGTACAAAGACACAAAAAGACATGAAAAGGATTCAAAAATGGACAAAATAGCCCTATAAGACTCCATAGAGTTAAACTATTATACAATGTATACATTCTGGGTTCCTTTTGTGTACAATGACATATTGTTTGAACAATTTGACACAGGGGCCACAGCAGGGGCCAAAGGCTTCTTCACAGGGGCAGTGGCCCCTGTAGGCCCCTGTGTAGAACCGCCACTGATTATAATAATCATAATTAAGTTTTTACGAGGGTTACACGGTGGTGTAGTGGTTAGCACTCTTGCCTCACAGCAAGATGGTCGCCGGTTTGACTCAGATCTGTAGCTCTACTGCGTGGAGTTTGCATGTTCTCCCCATGTAGGCGTGGGTTCTCTCCGGGTTCTCCAGCTTCCTCCCACAGTCCAAAAACATGCAGCTTAGGTTTAATTGGCCGTAGGTGTGAATGAGAGCATGAATGATTGTCTGTCTCTGTAGGCCCTTTCATACTGACGCTTCAAGCCGCGACATTTACAGCTCTGTAACGTCTCTGTAACGCCTTCAGAGGTAGTCACCAAGGCATAAAATTGGTGGGACTGTTGGAAGCGGGATTACTATGAGTCAGTCATCCCAGCAAGGCAGTATATTTAACGTATCATCAGAAACACTGAATTCGACAGTAATCAAATCATGTTCAGCAACATGCACAACTGCAGCCGCCGTTGCTAACTGCACAGTGTCTGCCGCTAATTGTAAACAAACCGGCTTATTGTAAACAAACAGGCTTATTGTACACTGTTACAACCCCTCCCAAAGGCTCCCAATGAAGGCATCTAAAGTACACTGAAAAAAAATTATATTGCTTTTACAGAAAAAAAATAGCAGCTGTGGTTACCAGAATAGTTCTGCTTTACAGAACAACTTGTACATTTTACTGGTATTCAGTGTACAATAAATAATAACTGAATGTTAATTCACTGGTATTCAATGCACAATAAGCAAAATCTGCATGTAAATTTTGCTTAAATAATTACTACAGTTTTCGGATGTAAAATGTACAAGTTGTTCTGTAAAGATGTTGACATATGTACTGTATTTTTTACGGAAATATTCTGGTAACCACAGCTGCCAGTTTTTTTTCTGTAACAACAACGGGACATTTTCTTCCTCGATACAGAGGCATCACATCGTCTAATATGACTCACATTATAAGACCTTAAGGCGGGGCTTCTTGAAAACCGCGATTCTCCCGATCAATCCAGCTAAAACTGGTTTTCCGATGGTAACCGTAACTCTTTCTGCAAGTGTGCAATAATGTGCTGAGTAAGCAGTTTGTTAAGGCCCAACCAGTTCTTTTAACCCTTTAATTACCTTCAATTTCTTCACATACTCTTTTTTTGTGATAATTATGTAATGTGCATACTTGTGGTGATTAATACTTTTGATAGAATCATGACATAATAAAAGTTTTATTTCTGTTGTCATGGCAATCGACTACAACCTATAATATATGAAAGACTAGTAAATAATCCTACATACTGTCTTTTTTTTCTATCTTTCTACTTTGACAGCAAATAGCTACTACATTCACTTATTGAAAAATCATTTTACGATGTGGAGGGAAAATACAGTTTGTATAACAGCAGTTGTATAATAGCACGTTAAAATGACACTCCACCCAATCTATTTTTGTAACAAATACCAACCCCATGAATCTGTTGATGCATGAGTAATGGTGCAGTGTCGGCTCTGTAACAATGCACAATGCATACTACAATTTTCAACAAACAATACAGCTAAATAAACAACCTCCATGACACATTCTCACACTTTATGTGCAGGCAAGAGTTTAAGCATGAGCCCATGAATCCATTTTCACCAAACTGAATGCAGCTGCTGTTCTCTTTACTGACTTTCAGGGCTACAGATGTGAGTCTGACAAGAAAACTGCTTCAGAGTCTAACAGAAACCGCCGCCTTTACTCGAAAAGTTAATCAAGTGGCTCAGTATCTTTCTCTCTCTCGCCGCCTCCCTCCCCTCCTCCTCCTCCTCCTCCCACATCGATCCACCTCTCCACCCCTCCCCCTCGGGAAAGATGGCGGGGGAGTGTAGATTATAGCTTATCCCTGCTCTGCTCGACTCTGCACTGCCTCGCTCTGACAGCAAAGCCCTTTCACCTACATTCACTGAGAGTCTGCCGAGCCACACACACACACACACACACACACACGCAGTCTGCCTGCCTGATCTTGTCATGCAGAGTGCAGCAGTGCTCTGCAGTCTGACATGGCTCCCTACAGGAGGGAAGTATTTACCATCTGTCTCCATTTACATACTCTCTTTCTTTTCTCCTTTACCCTTGTCTTCCTTTCTCTCCTTCAGCTCCCCTTCTCTCTGAAATAGATACAGGAGGAGTAAAAGAAAGCAGAGCTGGGTGGAGGAAATGCTGTAGGAGGAGACCAGATGTAGTAAAAGGAGTGGAGCTGTGTGCTGTTGCATAAGCAAAATGGTGATTATTCACCTTAATGGTACTGTACAACGTGACTGATACACTCTCTAGGTACAGAGCCAATATTTGCTTTGCCAAAGATGATTTCTCGGAGAACACAACATAAAATTTCAGTTCATTTCATGGCAATTAAATGGTCAAATGTATAAGCTGAGTCTCAAACTCGTGGCCCGCGGGCCAATTGCGGCCCTTGTGACGTTATTTTCTGGCCCTCACCTTGATATGAAAGTTTAATGTGAGTTTTATATGAATGGCACTTTACCGTGTTGTGTGTGGAAGGTCCCTTTATTGCGCAAGCTGGAGCTTTGTTTCACTTGTTTCTATGACGACGTTAACAAAAAGAAAGGCCGCTGCTACCGGACCGTTTATTATCTGCCTTGTTGTTGTTACCGGATTTTTGGTAATTTTGTGTCTTTTTTAGTGATTTTGTGTATTTTTTGGGTCATTTTGTGTCTTTTTTAAGTCATTTTGTGTTTTTCAGTCATTTTGTGTCTTTTTTTTTTGTAAGTTTGTGACTTTTTTTGGTCATTTTGTGTCTTTTTTGGTCATTTTGTCTTTTTAAAGTAATTTAGTGTTTTTTAGTAATTGTGTGTCTTTTTTTTAGCAAGTTTGTGTCTTTTTTTGGTAATTTTGTGTCTTTTTTGGTAATTTTGTGTCTTTTTCTAACAATTTTGTGTCTTTTTTTGGTCATTTATTTGTCTTTTTTAAATAAATTGGTTTTTTTTCTGTCATTTTGGCTTTTTTTTGTCATTTTGTGTCTTCTTTTGGTCATTTTGATACTGCCTCCAGCGGCCCCCAGGTAATTTGAGTTTGAGACCCCTGATCTACAGTAATATCTACAAGGTTTAGTTTTAACACAATAAACAAGCTGTCCCCTTGGAGCCTCTTTGGAGAGTAGCAGTAGGATGTGTCATCTCTCCGAGTTTGATCAGAATCAGATGGGTGATGTTGCAACAATGTACTTTTCAAAGTTAGAAATCATAATTATAGACATTAAAATATGCCAAATGAAATTTGTAAAGGGTGCTGAATGTGTTACCTTTCATTTCAGCAAAGGTTGCAGTCAATTCAGAAGTTTGAACTGTAATTACAGAAAACTGTGAATAATAAATCTGCAGTGCCTTTACACAAAAATCGAAACTTTTGTAACAGTCAAGGCTAACATCCCTGTGTGTATATACTTAGGTCAACCTTGGTTGCTATAGTTTTGTGATAACAACAGTCAGAGCTGTAGCTTTGATGGAGGACACCAAGGACATGTTTTCATCACTAAGCGCTTTTCCATTAGGGCAGTATCAAAATGACCAAAAAAAGACACAAAATTAATTTAAAAAAAAGACACAAAATTACCAAAAAAGACACAAATTGACAAAAAGACACAGAATGACCAAAAAATACACAAAATGACAAAAAAGACACAAAATGACCAAAAAAGACACAGAATTACCAAAAAAAGGCAGAAAAGAATTTAAAAAACAAATAAAAAGACCAAAAAATACACAAAATGACAGAAAAATAATCAAATGACTTAAAAGAGAAACAAAATGACCACAATAAAGACACAAAATTACTAAAAAAGACACAAGAAGTGGCCGCTGGGAAAGTTTCAGGCCACGCCCTCTCAAATGACCAATCACCCGGCGTGTCTCCATTCCCAAAAAAGGCCCCAGAGGGATTTTTGAGACTCCGGGGGTGACGTATGGTTTTCAATCATTGCATAATCGCTTAGCAACAGTTTCCACCGAGACTTGCCAAATGTAAACAATAAGGAAGGAGACACAGAGATGGACAGAACAGAGCTGGCTTTGTTTCTTGTCGCTGTGTTCATGCCATAGACTGTATATAAATAATGGATGTAGTCACAGTGACGTCACCCGTTGGTTTGTCGCCCGTTGGAAGCCTCGAGTTCTGCGTTACACTCATCGCCATCTTGTTTCCGACTACACGCCTCTCTACACCTCAACCTGACTGAGAGAAGCTGCTACTAATTCATGTTAGCATTAACTGGAGCATTAACTGGGATGTTAGTTTTGGCTAGCAAAAAACAAAAACAAAATTTATCTTGCTTACCTCAGAAAACTGACCAGTGACTCCTTGGAGTGTCTGTTTGTCCAACCAAACGCTGAACAAGACATTTTTTACTGAACAAAACGTTCAAATAAACTGTCATTAAGTGAAAATACAGTGAAAGGGTCAAAGTTATAAGACCAGACTTTTTTGACATGTTGCCGTGGATACGCATTGTTCTGCTTCTCTCCTTGTTAGTGACTTGTCAATCAAAGGTAGCCACGCCCCAAATCATACGATTCTTTATCTTCAATTTTCTTCTAAATGGGGCCATTATTAGAACTATTGACATCAAATTGTCTTGAAGAAGATTTTTTACTAGCGATTGAGACCATAGTGTTGTCCTAAAAAATGTTCTGAGGTAATAAATCAAGTGAGAAGTTTTCTCATTTTGCACTGAAATGAATGGAAAGATTTTTTTTGCAGCCAAACTTTGCGCCCCCTGCTGGAATTTTCGGTAGAATGCAGCTTAAGGCACTTCCTGGTTTTTTTTCTGGTGATAAGGTTTTTCCTAGCATGTTCACAGGAACAGGATGGGTTTAATGTAGAGGTTGAATTTCCCCATTGTTGGACTAATAATATAAGGCAAATCTTAATAATTAAGTTTGGAATAAGTGCATCTCATGTTTTTCATTTACAGATAAAATCAAGCCATCAAATGAATAATAACACCTTGTCCTTCATGTGTCATCTTACATGAAAGTAAATTTTCACTCCTGTGAACACAAAGCGTTTCATTCTAGAGGATGTTGAGGCTTCGCTGCAGTGCCTCTTCTCTGCTAATTGGATTCTGTGCACATTCTTTGTGCTCTTCTTTCTTTTTTTGGAATGATGAAAGTCAGTGTGTAATTTCTACCACAGAGAGCCTCGTCTCTTGTGTAGTGTTGTGCACATCAGAGTCTGCAAAAGCCTCTGAAGTCCCTCAATCTTTCTCTGAGTATTTGGAGTACATAAAACTACAGTAAACTAGATCCAGTTTACTATACAGCACTAGTTCTTACAAGGAGCCAGTAGCACAAAAATATTACATCAGTTGATTTTTATTGATTTTAACGCCCTCGACGAGAGAGGAAGAAAAGAAATACAAGAAAGTAACAAAAAAACAACATTCTGGCAGTTTTTGCTATTTGAAGAGGTGTACCAGCAGAGGAAGATATGTTGACTGATTAAATTTAAAGGAGATCATCCACTCTACAACATGAATATAATCTGCAATTTTCAGTGCAATCTACCTTATATATTATGAGATATTTTGTGTAAAATATCAATTAATTCTAACCTTACTTTGGGGTTTTTTCACACTGTACTTTAATCAGTAAGATGTGATCCTGCGATTCTCACGTGATCTTGCGATATCGTGCACTGCAGAAAAGTGTCTAAAAACAAGATAAAATCACTAAATCTGAGGGAAATTATCTTGTTGCACGGACAGATAATTTCACTTGACAAGATTTCTTGAATTAAGATTGTTAAATCTAGAAATAAGCATGTTGTATGCTTAAAATAAGAAATTAACTCTTAAAACAAGATTTATCTAAAACTTTTAAATCTAAAGTTTTTTTTATCTTGGTAAGGAAAAAATAATTTGCAGTGCACTCTGCTCGGGCCAGTTCATCGCTGCTTGCAGCTTTAATTTATCTTGTTTTATTTCTAGATTTAACAATCTTAGTTTAAGAAATCTTGTCAAGTGAAATTATCTGTCCATGCAGCAAGATAATTTCCCTCAGATTTAGTGTTTTTATCTTGTTTTTAGACACACCTTTTTTGCAGTGTGATAACCCAGCTGCCATGCAAGGTAAGAGAAAATAGTTTCTGGGTTGAGAAATAAAGAAGTTTCTCTTTAACAGATCAGTATTTGCAAAATGCAGCCTCTGCAAACGTTGTGTGTGGCTCCGAGTCTGCAAAATACATTAAATGAATACAGGCAACCATCTAAATGCTGCGAGATGTTACCCGAGGCTGAACAGTTTGTCGGGTTTCATGCCCTGCACATAATAACCACGTAGGATGGTGCAATTTGGAATAAATATCACCTTTTCTACACTCCTGTCTTCCAGCAGGGCCGCTGATTGTTAGCTCTGTCTTCATTAAGGTGCCGCAGGGTCGGCTGGGACTGAAATTAGACCATGCTGATTTGGCCATCCTCCACATCTCTCTGGCTCGCAAACACACGCACAAACACACACACACACACATGCACAATTATGTTATCCTGCTAAAGCTTCCTGTCAGCAACTCAGAATATAGTGTGACTGCTTATAGTAGCTTCCAACTCATATCTGTTATCGCTCTCATTCACTATCAATCCTTCCGCGTTGTGCTGCAAATATGCAAAACGGCATCTTATCAATGTACTAATGAGAGCACATTGCACGAATTGAGGACTATAAATGGAAATATCCCATTACCAAGTAAAGCACCCAATTCGTCATGCATGCAAATGATTTTTTTGTTGGAGAAGAAGAAGCATAAATAAAAAAAAACACAAGCACCGAAAGCAGCCAAAGTAGTGGGAAGTAATTGTCACAGCAGAAGTAGAGGTGGTGCTTTTAATCAGTGCTATTAATCTGTAAAATCCCCTGGCACACATTTGTCTAACAGTAAGACACCAGAGAGCACCGGTGATACTCAGTAAACAGTGATCAGTGGCTGTAGTGTCAGTTTAGGCCCCGTTTACACGAAGGGAAAACGCAGATATTTCCATGCGGTTTGGCCTCTCATTTACACGAAAACCCTCTTTTTATCACGGAAAACGATTATTTCTAAAAACTTCGGGCAAAGTGGAGAATTTGGAAAACTCCGGTTATGTGTTGTCGTGTCAACTGAGAGAAATCGGGTTTTAGGTTCTCACGCTCATTCTACACTGCAAAAAAGCCAACTTGTATTTTTTGGCCTAAAACAGTGATTTAAGTTGGTAAAACTTGGAAATATAAATGATTGACAATTAGGGCAATAATGTAAGTTAGCACAACAAAGGAAGCCAGTTGTCTGCTCAAAAACAAGTTGGTGAGTTGTTGTTACTTATATCTTTAAGTTGGGGTTCAAAACAAGGGACAATAGTCTTCTGCTTACTCTTATTTCTTTGTTGTGAAAAGCGTGAAAGCGGTTAAATTCGGTCATTAGCGAAAGCTAACGGTTAACAGATGCTAGCGGCTAACTGATGCTAGCGGGGCTGCTTGTTACAGCTACAGGAGTAGCCATTAGCGTATCAATGCTAACTCAAAATTGTGGTCGCAACATTAGCTGACATTTCATAGCAGCGTTACAATCGTCACATTGCAGAACTTAGCAGAAGTAAGGATTAAAAGTTATTACAATGTTAAATTATAAGTTAGTTCAACTTACAGTTGAGTTGACAAAAATCTGAATTCAGAGTTGAGCAAACTCAAAAACAAAACTTAAAATATTTAGTTTAAACTTCAAATTTTATCGAAGTTTGTTGCCTAGAAATTTTGAGTTCACTCAACTTTTCTTTTTTTGCAGTGTATGCGCCAGAAAATGCTTCACGTCATGTGAGCGCCCTATGTTTACAGTTTGGCTATCATGGATGCTGTTAAGGTGGTAGCCTACTCATTTTTACGTTTGTGCAAACGCTTTTGGTCTGTTTGAAATTGAAAATACAACAGCTGTACTACACTGTAAAAAAAGATAAACAGTAGCTACTCAATAAAATTTACGCAAAAGATTGTACACAATATTATTAACTAAATCTAACTACATTACAAGTTCAGTGAATAACAACTTAACCGGAAGTGCCTGTCAATTAAAAACACAATTCTATTGTGTTGGATTCTGCAACACAAATAAGTGTTGTCTAGTTGTTTCATTTTGTGTTGTTGTCTTGTATTTATTGTTGTTCGTTTGTTTTTAATTGTTCAAGGGTTCTTATGGGTTAAAGCAGCTGAAATGGTAGAACTGGAGCTGCTGAAAACTGAGCTGGACAACAGCTACGAGGCATTGTGAGTACATTGTCATAAATGTGATAATAAATACTGTATCCTGAGCTCAAATTCATCAAAACAAGAAGCACATGAAGACAGATGTGGGGCGCTGTGATAAGCCTCTCTTTGGCTGAGAGCTGCATCCTGCTTCCTTCCTCTCTCCCTTCCTGTCTGCTAAATAGGAAACAGCGGCAAAAGGAGGTCAAGCTAACAAGCTACGAGCTCATGGTGGAAAGGTTTGGCAGAAATGGTGAAATTCTGTGTGCAACTGTTGTTTCTAGATTGTCTGAATGTCCGAAACAAGTCGGAATAAATGTAACATCTTAATGCAAATTGTCACATGGATTAAAGGTCAACCTTTCACCTTTCAGTTAGACTGGTCTCACCTCAAAAACACCAATATAAATCGTTTGTACAGGCAGCAAAATACGACTCACATTTACATTTCAGACTGTCCTCCGCTGCCATCTTGCAGACGTAGTAGAAGTAATGATAGACAGCGATGCAGAGTTTAAATGTTGCAGGAGAATGGGGTTTGTGTCCCATTAGAAAACAAAAGTAAATTACTTTTTACATAACTAACGTTTATTTACATAAATAACGTGAAAAATGTCAAGTCAAGTCAAGTCAAGTCAAGTCAAAGTTTATTTATAGAGCACATTTAAAAACAACCTCAGTTGACCAAAGTGCTGTACAGTTATTAAAATACAATAAAAACAATGAAAACAACAAAATAATACTAAAACATTAAAATAGTCATAAAAAACTCAATTTAAAAACAGAGTTAGAGTTAAAAAGGGAAGAGGAAAAAGCCAAGAATTCTTGCCTAGCTGGGACTAAACACCAAGGAGGTGTTTTTAATCATGTTTTAAAGTGCTCAACAGACTGTGCAGCGTCTTGTTTTAACAGTTAATTTCTTATTCTAAGAGTACAAAATGTTTCTTTTTCTTTATATAATAATCTTAATTTAAGATATCTCCTCAAGTGGAATTATCTGTCCATGCAGCAAGATAATTGCCCTCAGATTAAAGGAACACTCCACCGTTTTTTCATATTAAAACATGTTATTCAGGTAAGTAAGACGAGTTGATACAGACCTCTTGCGTCTCAATGCGTGCACTCAATCGCCCTGGCGCGCGGCGCCACTTGGCTAGCACTTAGCTTAGCCCAGTTCATTCATTCGGATCCAAACAGATGGACAGTTAGAAGCGACCAAACTCCTCCACGTTTTCCCTATTTAAATAAATAGCTACACGAGTAGTTAAACGACCAAGTATGGCGACACAAAATAAAACGTGGCGCTTTTCTAAGCCGATAAAAAGGATAACTATAATGTATGTCGGAATAGCACTTACTGTAACACACAACTGTATTATAATGTAATTATAGCAAAGGCATGTGGCTTCGAAAGTTTAATGTTTGTTGTTGCGTAATTATTACAACTGTGGCCAAAAGAAGTGTATAGTTTGTAGCGAAATCAGACATGGCAACTACGTGATAGACACGTCTATTTCAGTTTTCACCTCGCAAAAACTGATTGAAGGCATAGTATAGTTACTGAGAGGTTATTTCTGCCTAAATATGACTTGATCTCATTCATGAGCTTCATAATGTAAACACTAGAGCTCACAGGACAGCTTGGAATCCCTTTAAAGCACCATTACAACACAAAATAGGCATTTTCACCTGCCAAAAATTGATTGAAGGCCAGATACAGTTACTCAAAGGTTATTTCTGCCTAAATATGACTTGATCTCATTCATGAACTTCATAATGTAAAGATCTGACCGCTCAACGGGCTGCCGTACGCGCTCCCGCGGCCAGAAATCAGATTCTGGCAGGCAATCACGTTTTGGCACGACACCTGAACTGGCGTGTTTGCTCCGAGCATTTCACACAGGAGGACTATACATCCACAGGATTACGCCTAAAGGATGCGGCCAAACCGACAATACTCAAATCACGAACACAACAAAGTGGATCACCCAACACTGTAAGTATCCTTTTGTATGGTATTTGGTTGTCCTGGAAGTGGCCATAACATAACGTTAGCTTATCCAACTTGAGTGTTCAGCCCGGGGAGAGGGGGAGAAGATTTTTCAGGAGTGATGATATTACTGCGCCGAGTCGAAGTGCTCCCAAGTGCTATTCCGACATACATTATAGTTATCCTTTTTATCCGCTTAGAAAAGCGCCACGTTTTATTTTGTGTCGCCATACTTGGTCGTTTAACTACTCGTGTAGCTGTATTTAAATAGGGAAAACGTGGAGGAGTTTGGTCGCTTCTAACTGTCCATCTGTTTGGATCCGAATGAATGAACTGGGCTAAACTAAGTGCTAGCCAAGTGGCGCCGCGCGCCAGGGCGATTGAGTGCACGCATTGAGACGCAAGAGGTCTGTATCAACTCGTCTTACTTACCTGAATAACATGTTTTAATATGAAAAAACGGTGGAGTGTTCCTTTAAGTGTTTTTATCTTTGTTTTTAGACACACCTTACCTAAGTTGGAGATCTTGTTCAGTTTTTAAGGTGAATTTTTTTCGCTGGGCAAAGCTAGCTAGCATGTAAACGGGCATGCTGCTTTACTCGCCCAATGAAGAAGATTCTAATGGTTCTTTTGTGTTTGCTCTGCCTCCATGCACTATAGATTGTCAAACATATAAAATAAAATGATTTAATATTCATGTTGCAGTATATTTCAAGGCTTTAACGGTCATCCAACATGATAGCACCGGTGGTATTAATGCAGCTATTTCTGAAATGACCCTGGAGCAGATGTGGAACAAAGAAAAACAGAACTGTACATACTGTACATGTTTTTCATGCTTTTGATTCTCCTGGAAATAGCAGCCTCATTCACAGCAAAGGCTGCTATAGTGTTGCCAAGGAAACTCAGGATATGTCTGTTATTGGCTCAGCTGTATCCAGGCAGCTTACATTATGACAGTAGACACACATACAGAAACATAATAATGCCCTTCTCTCTCTAACACAAACACAGTGCACTTGCTCTGGGGGTGCAGCAAAATCCAGTTAACAGGTCCACTCAATTTGTTCTGCTGGCATCACGTTAAATAATTTAAATTTAAATGTATAGTGTTATCAAAACATGATATTCAGAATTCTTTCTTTCTGTAGTGACACAAACAGGCACATTGTATTTTAACTAAAGCTTGAGGTAAATAAAAACTGTATTATATATTTAAGTAAGTTAATAAAAGCCTATTAATCTATAATATGTGTTCTGTGCTGTAAATAAAACAGCATGAGTAGACTTCATTCATTAATTTTTTTTAAATGATTATTAATTTAAACAAAAGACAACATAAATCACCAATGGACCAACACAGTAAAAAATAAAATCTTTTTTTTTTAAATCACAAAACCAACCTAAATAAATAAATAAAACAACAATAATAAATGAGAACTTTAACACATTAAATAACATTAAAACTAAACTAGACACAAACAAACATCAAAGATAATTACCACATAAAACATACAGTATATCGGTAAACTTAATAACCTAAGAGAAAATAATAAAGGGTTAAGTTAAATGCAAGCCATCCACTTCAATAAACCTTTCCCACCTTTCCAAATACCGTCCAACATCACCATTCCTTTTAGCAATATAACCTTCCAAAACAAAATAACGTTTATAAGCATCCTAAATTGATTAATGTTCAAAGAATCTGCATTGACAGCTTTAAAAATAAATCTTTTTCCCAATAAGATCATTAAAATGAATAATATAACTGCTACTTCATTCATTCATTGTGTACCCTTTAAGATTCATATCTGTAGTGGTTTTCTAAACGGTTTAGAATATTTCATCCATTTAAATCAGTGTTTGAGGAGAAAAAAAACACGACCTGCAGGCAAAATATTAAAGTCACAGGTGGAGGCCAAGAGATACCTGATAACATTTTCAAATGAGAGGAGTTAACGGCTGCCATCATGTGCACCGTGTCGGTGTGTGTCCCGGGTTATTAAACCAAATTAATTATGATCCCTGCACCTGAAATATCACACCGACTCTCCTGCTCCCAATAGCCATATATCACTTGGTGAATGAATTAGGAATCCATCTTCTTTACTGTTAAAGATAGACTATCAGCTCTACCAGAACAGGGTTGAGGCTTCTGATTGCTGATAGACTCGTTTAAATGGACTGTTGCCATTAAAAAGCCATTATCTTCACTAGGGATGGCTCATTGACGTATGTTTGGTTTTAGGTTGGAAACGTAGAAGTCGAAATGTTATAATATACATATATGTAATGCAATCAGTGGTGGAAGAAGTATATACTGAAGTAAAAGTACTCCTGTACTGCACAGTACTGTGTGAAATTTCTCTACTACAAGTAAAAGTCCTGCATTCAAAACTCACTGAAGTAAAAGTACAAAAGTATCAGCATCAAAATGTACTTAAAGTATCAAAAGTAAAAGTACTCATTAGGCAGAATGGTCCACCTCAGATTGTTTTATATATTCTAAATGTATTATTAGCATTCATTAGATACATTAAATAATTAATTAAAAAATAAATAAATAAAATAAAAATATATAATAGTAATAATAATAATAATAATAATAATAATAATGCATTTTATTTATAGGCGCCTTTCAGGACTCTCAAGCTCACCTTACAATAAACATTTAAAAATAAAACAATAATAATAAAAAACAGCAATGGCAGTAATAATTAACAACAATAAAACAAATAAACTTCTGCATTCAAAACTCAATGAAGTAAAAGTACAAAAGTATCAGCATCAAAATGTACTTGAAGTATCAAAAGTAAAAGTACTCATTAAGCAGAATGGTCCAACTCAGATTGTTTTATATATTCTAAATGTATTATTAGCATTCATTAGATACATTTTATTATTATTATTATTATTATTAATAATAATAATAATAATAATAATAAGGTTGCCTTACAATAAACAATTAAAAATAAAACTATAAAAATAAAAACAGCAATGGCAGTAATAACAAACAACAATAAAACAATTACAAATAAGAACAATAAAAAAAACAATGGCAGTAATAATAAACAACACTAAAACAGTACAGACAAAAATTGGCAACATTAATGAAATTATGAATTTATACAATTTTGTATTGATACGGCTCATTTTAACTACTTCATATACTGTTATGAGGTTGTTGGGGTTTTATTTAAGTATAATTACTTTAAATTTATCATGTTTTTTATGTTAAACCTCGACCAGAAAAGTACAGTACTTTAGTAAATGTACTTAGTTACATTCAACCACTGAATGCAATACATAGTTTGATGGTGTGGCATGAAAATGTGTGGTTTTGTTAAGCTTCGTGCTGCATTTGCTAGGTTCTTAAAACAACCTAAATATTATATCGGAAAAAAATGAATTGATGTTTTTTGATTAATCAACTTGTTTTTATATCAGCCATCACTTCACAGTCTTTTTGTTTTTTTCGCTGTTTTGCTCTAAGACACCACCATCAAGAGATATTGTTACTCAATGAAACTGTTTATTTGATTCATAATTCTCTAAAAATGTCAAAAAAGAGAGGAAGTCAATACAGCAGACAACAAACAGGATTTCTCAACCTTCATCTGTCACCTGGCACACACTTGCATAAGAGACGCAACACATGGTCCTGCCAATGGTTTCACATGATTCCACTAGTCCTCATGTGACTCTAATGAGCAACAAACCTAGTTCATCCTGAGGGGAACATGACTGTCTTCATAGCAATCAGTCTAATACAGGGGTCTCAAACTCAAATTACCTGTGGGCCGCAGGAGGCAGTATGAAAATGACCAAAAAAAGACACAAAATTACTAAGAAAAAAGAGACTATTTCGAAAAAAAACACAAAATTATTTAAAGAAGACAAAATATGATTTAAAAAAGACACAAAGTTATTTAAAAAAACAACAACACAAAATTAATAATAAAAAAAGACACAAAATGATTTAAAAAAGACACAAAATTACCAAAAAAACACAAAATGATTTAAAAAAGACACAGAATTATTTTAAAAGACGCAGAATTATTTAAAAAAGACACAAAACTAATTTAAAAAAAGAAACAAAATCACCAAAAAAGACAAAAAAATTATTAAAAGAGGACGAAAAATCATTAAAAAAGACACAAAATTAATTATCATTAAGGGTGGAAAAAAAAAAAAAAGTTAAAAAGTAATTAAAGGGACCTCCCACACACAACACGGTAACTTGCCATTCATGTAAAACTCACATTAAACTTTCATATCAAGGTGAGGGCCACAAAATATTGTCACGAGGGCCGAGATTGGCCCATGGGCCGCGAGTTTGAGGCCCATGGTCTAATAGTTGTCTGGACATTTCATTCAAAACCACAAATGTGATCCTTGTGGTGGTGCTACTGGATAAGTCTGGATCATCATCGTCATTAGGGCTCATCCTCTGGGGACCATGAAGTATTATCAAGTACATGTTGAGATATTTCTCTCAACAAATGAACACTTTGAAATTGTTTTATGATGAAGGAAATGCATTCAGTACCCTCAAAAATAGACACAATGCATTGGCATGCAGCCCTGTTTCCTTTCCATTGTGGATTGTATATTAAGAAAACTTTTAAGGCCCATTTCCAACAACTAGATTACAACATAGTTTAATCAGATGTTGGCACTATATGTTACATAGCCTGGGTATACCCAGGAGATGGTGTTTTAAATAGTTTAGAGCGAAAGTTGATTTTAAAATAAGAACAACGTTTGACTTTACACTCCTGTTTCACCACCAAAAAGGATGTTTTAGCCTTGCTTCGGACAGGAAGTCTAATCTACCAACTAGCCCCGCTACCGCTCGCTGCTGTAACGTCGGTGATCTCGCTACGAGCCGGGGGACAGCGGAGCCGCCCAGAGACCCGCAGCAGCTTGGTTATTGCCCATAAAATCAGTGGATGTGTCTGGCTGAATGACATGAAGGGGGAATAAGGCGTAAAAATAAATAATCTTGCCGAAAGCGAGAACTGGAGAAGCAAAGCAGCAAGCAACAATCTCTCACAGACACACACACACACACACACACACACCAACACTGCCGGTAGACTGTGAGCAGCAAGAGCCAGAACATGCTACAGAAAAACGTTGCAGAAGCAGAATTGAGCATTTTAGTCTCAAAGTAGAGATGGGCTAGTCTGGCTATGTAAACATCAATTTCTGTCGCTCTACATACGTCATCTGGTATAACTGATCTGATTGGCTAAGAGCTACGTACAGGCGCTTTTGATAGACATTTGTAGCGCCCAATAAACGGCTCTGAAGGATCGTAAACCACGCCTCCTCTACGGAGAAATGAATGGCTGCTAACCAGACTAGTATATTCATTTGTGATATAGTCTGCCGTTAGCCAGGCTATATGTTACTCATCCAAATGTAAACAGAGTAGAAGAAGTAGCCCATGTATACTATCTAGGATAAAGATTTGGAGAGAGTTCTTCCTGACTCTTTAAGTTTTAATTGTTCATCTGTGTTACAGGGAAAAAAAATCCTTCCCTTCTAAGTAGTCAGTGCCTCTAAGACTCATGGTTTGTCGTTGAAGACATGATTGAGTGTAGAAAAGGAACAGATTTGTTTGCATACAGAGGAATCCTTAACTGGCCATCCTGGGTTTGAAGCATCCCAGACAATCACATTCAAGTGCCAAATAAAAGCCCAAGGCTCTCTTCATTATTGGCCTTCAGAGAGAGATCTAAAACTGCGTCCTAATCTCCCCTGTGCTTGGGAAATGATGAGCTGTTATGTAAAAGAATTTGGAGCTCTCTGGAGATCCTCGGGTTTGTGTTGAAACCACAGTAGCTTTGCCTGGATAATCTCGCCCCGTCGTTTTAATGTTGGATGCTGCAAAGGGGCGAGGGGCTGGTGAGAGACACAAAGCAGGAGAAAGAAGGAGAAAAAATTAACGAGGGCGAGGTGGATGGAATGGGGGGAAATGTTAATTAGATCAAAGCTAAAATCATGCACACAGGGAATGCTGTGTTGTTGTTAAGTGGAAATGTTATGTAATGTAGTTTTGTGTCTTTTTTTGGTAGTTTTGTGTTTTTTTGGTAATTTTGAGTCTTTTTTGGTAAATTTGTGTCTTTTTTTGTAATTCTGTGTCTTTTTTGGTAATTTTGTGTCTTTTTCTAATAATTTAGTGTCTTTTTCAGTAATTTTGTGGATTTTTTGGGTCATTTTGTGTATTTTTTGGGTTATTTTGTCTTTTTTTTAGTAAGTTAGTTTTTTATTGTCATTTTGTGTCTTTCTTTAAAGTAATTTTGTGTCTTTTTTGTAATTTTGAGTCTTTTTTGGTAAATTTGTGTCTTTATTGTAATTTTGTGTCTTTTTTGGTAAATTTGTGTCTTTTTTTAATAATTCTGTGTCTTTTTTTAGTAATTCTGTGTCTTTTTTAGTAATTTTGTGTTGTTTTGGGGTCATTTTGTGTCTTATTTTGGTTATTTTGTCTTTTGTACTTAATTTTGTGTCTTTTTTTGGTCATTTGGTGTGTTTTTTAAGTAACTTAGTTTTTTTTTATTGTCCTTTTGTGTCTTTTTTAAGTAATTTTGTGTCTTTTTTGATAAATTTGTGTCTTTTTAGTAATTTTGTGTCTTGTTTTGGTAATTTTATGTCTTTTTCTAGTAATTGTGTGTCTTTTTTAGTAATTTTGTGTATTTTTTGGGTCATTTTGTGTTTTTTTGAGGGGCGAGGGGCTGGTGAGAGACACAAAGCAGGAGAAAGAAGGGAAAAAAATGAACGAGGGCGAGGTGGATGGAATGGGGGAAAATGTTAATTCGGTCAAAGCTAAAATCATGCACACAGGGAATTTTGGGCATCTTTGTCAGTCACACTTATTCAACCTCCACATGCATGCATGCACACACATACACACAGCACTAAGAAGGTGTCAGAGCCAAGCACACACAAAGGGATTCTCTTGTCAAAGAGAAGGGGTTGTTGAAACACCCGTAGAGATTTCTCCTAATCTGCCCTTACAGATTTCAAATATTTTCCGTGTGTGTGTATTCATGAAGAGGCAGCAGAAAGCGCCAAGGGAAAGACCTTGTCGCTTCCAGTTTGATGCTGATATTTCACATCCCTCTGTCTGTGTGTGGATGCGATGATGCATTTGGATGTATTTGTGGTTACAGAGAGCGGGAACATTTGCATGTGTGTGTGTGTGTATAAATACTTTGATCTCCAGAGCTCCCTAGAGTTAAGCTCTTCTCTGCCTGACTTCTGAAAACAGGCAGTCAGTCATTGCAGCCTCTTTACTGAGAGCTGCAGGAGAGAGAGAGAGAAGAACGGCTGGTATAATAGAGATACGGTACAAAGAGAGGCGGGTGGGGAAGAATTCGGTGTGTCCTGCCAAAATAAATTCGACACTCATAATGACAGTGGAATTGAGGATAAAATTGATGAGGGCAAATGAGATATGGCAGGTCACTGAAGGCCATTTTTCTTTGTTAAATGCAAAGCCAACAGTGCATAACTATGCAGTGGAAATGAGGCTTCTGGGACAACTCTCATGAAATAACCAAAACTGTTCTACTTTTGTAGTACGCTATTGCTTTTAGTAAGAGGTTCATTGACAAAAGACATTTTCAGGGCCTTAAAATCTCTTTTTTTTAAAGAAACTAATACTCCTGTACATTTACTCACCTAAATGTCAATCACTTCAGACTGCTAGAAGAATTCCAGTCCATAGACACTTTTAAAAAAGGACTTAAAACTTTCCTTTTTAGCAAAATCTTTGGTTCCTCCCATCTAGATGTTTTTTAGATTATGTATGTATGTATGCATGTATGTATGTATGTATGTATGTATGTATGCATGTACATGTATGTATGTATGTATGTATGTATGTATGTATGTATGTTGTATGTATGTATGTATACTTTTTCTTCTGTTTTTAGCTGTTTTTTTCCTTTTTTACCTTTTTATAATTAGACTGTTGTGCTTTTAACCTGTAGCACTTTGAGATTTCCTGTAATGTAAAGTGCATTACAAATAAAATGTATTATTATTATTATTATTATTATTATTATTATTAAGAATTGGTAAGGGCAGTCTAGTAGTGCCTTGACATTGGGATGGCTTCCAACTTACTTGTCAACAAAGAATGCCAATACCAAGTGACAAAGTGCAACCATGTCTGATATAGAGCTCCAGACGTCACATGAATCATTTTGAATGCTGCCATTTTGGCAAGAAAAGTGAGCAAAATGAATGGCGCCAGCATTGATTTTTAGGCCATCGGGGTTCACTGAGCACTTTAAATCTAAGGACTTTGAACGCTACATTGCAAAACTTGTTGGATGAAATATTACTGACCTTTGCCATGCCCCTGGGGTGATTTTCACTTGTTTTGAAAGAGCCGGAAAAGGAAGACACTCCAGACCTGCAGTATTCAGACTATCTATAATTACCGGATCACCTTTACCCTCTGCTATTCTCTTGTATTTGAAAGCCTACAAAAGTCCAGTGGGGTATAAATGGACGATATCTGGATTAATTTAAAAAGTTCTGCTTTGGAGCTTACTAGTTAGAAAATTGCTCTGTAATGTAAGGGTAAGCATAGGGCAACATCACTGATTGAATGTATTTCAAAAGGTACCGCCACATACATGAAATTACCTTTTTTGATAAATTGCAGTTTTTCTGACACTGCCATGAATCTTTTATTGCAGTTGAATCATTCCTAAAGATTAAATTAGCTCTTGGTTGATTATATAAAGTCGATTATTAGATATAAATGTTGATACGCGTTGTATTGTCTTTCATATGAAGTGGTCAATCCACAAACAGAATCCAATAATAAATTAATAAAATATTCCCTTTTTTACACAATCCCTGATTATTCTGGGATCCAGGCACACAACACTTTTCTAGCAAGCTCACCCTTAACTGTGAAATTACAGCAGGCGGAGAAACTAGTTGCTACCAATCATTTGCATCATTCAACTTTCCTGCCAATATGGCGGTGTTTATGTTTTCCAGTGACTGTGTGGCATTAACTACTGGAGCTCTATTGAAATAGCTGGTATACATCTGGGTCAGTAGGGGTAACAGTGCACCATTTCAAGCCATATGAATGTTTTAAACCTCTGAAGTCCAGAAGATTTCAGTTCAAATTTGTCAACTTCCTATGCATTAACCATTTGCAGTTTGGGGCTATGTTGTTGGTTTTTGACTCTTTTTCATTCTGCCTGTATATGCAACTTAAATCATGATCACCATGCCATGCTGGTATCATCTTATTCAGCACAAAAAAATAAAAAACACACAAAAAAATTCAAAAAACATGTAACCCCCAAAAACACATCAACAAATTACAAAAAAAACCCATAAAAACATACAGAACACACACAAAAAAACACAGATAAAAAGACACAAAAATATTACAAAAAACACACAAAAAATAGCCTAAAATCACAAAAAAAAAAGAAAAAAAGATTGCTTTAAAAATGTTGGAACGAACACTGCAAAATCTGCAAAATCTCTGCAAAAAAAGTAATATGTTACACTTGGTCGTGGTGATTTTAACCATTGCTGAAAAGGAGTTGACACACTAAATTGGACATGGAAACTTGTGGAAAAGCCGCTTTCATGGACTCCAGAGGGTTAATGAAACTGGGACCCTGACCTAATCATTTACATAATCTGTTGTACAGTAAGCAATGTATGTATGTATGTATTCACTGTGGAATGCATGTAGGCTTTTGTTGCTTACAATGAACTAGATTTGGTGTTATTTACTCACTTTCATGGACAATAGTGAGTCAGCTAACATAATGAAACAAAAGAAACTCAACACACATGCTCTTTTTCAGGCTTGCCTTGGCACTCTCTCACATTCTTCTCCAGGACTCGTTTTCAGACTGAGCCTTTTAACTGAGGGTGTGTTCACACCAAGCATGTTGGAGCAGATTATATGACTGGTGACTGTGTTTCATAACTTTGGTTTGCTTGGCCAAGCGGGAACAATGCCAGTTGAACTTGGGTGGCACCAAGCACTGAAAGACTGAGAATGATTGTCTCTGTTCACGTCCAAGAGAACTGCAGTGTGGTTTGTTGAAAGTGTTAGGAGGAATTTGGGAGAAATTAGACCAACATACAAGGATTTAGAAGTATAAGAAGACAGATGTTGACATCTGATCGTCTGGGGTTTGTCATGGTTGGAAAGCCTGTCATGGCAAAACGAACTGGGGCATACCACAGTCTGGACTTAATAATTCTCAGATATTTCTTAGTATCGTCTTACCTAAATCAACATGGTCTCACAGGAATCCGCGAAATAGCTACGGATTTGCTTAACTCAAAATCCGTGGAATAGCCACGGAATCACTCAAATTTCCGTGAAACTGACATGGATTTTGCTACAATGCAAGTTAATGACAGTCATATCCCGTGGCTATTCCAACATGCAAAGTGATTATCTACATTCACTGAGTGAATATTTCGAAAAAAAAAACATATATTTCTCGCTAGAAACATGATCAAAATCCATTTTTATGCAGAAACTAAGTCAAAATATTGTTTTTTTCACTAAAAATGAGAGAACTGTCCGCCATGTTTTTTGTTCTGACCGCCGGGACCTTGAAAGTCACGTGACTTGGAACAAACTAATAGGAAAAAATATCCATGGAATAGCCACGGGATATGACTGTCATTAACTTGCATTGTAGTGAAATCTGTGTCAGTTTCACAGAAATTTGAGTGATTCCGTGGCTATTTCACAGATTTTGAGTTAAGCGAATCCGTGGCTATTTCACAGATTCCTGTGACACATCATTCCAAGTTCCAGTGATGGGAGTCAGATATGTTTTGACTGAAACCATCTGGCAGGATATCAGGATAAAACACTCATCAATAAAGTTTTGACAATTTTGTACGCTTGTGTTTTCTTAAGTTGGTATTCAAATGTATTAATAACCTTGCACCTGAACCTCTTCACAGATATATTCAAAGACAGGACAGTAACAGAGTAACAAGAAACACAGTGGAGGGAAACTGCAGAATTCAACACCGTAGAACCAGTTTTGGACAGTCAAATCTCTCACTTAAAGGTTGTAAAATCTGGAATACATTACCAACTGAAATAAAATTAATGACTAATCTTGAAACATTCACAAAAAACACTAAGTGTTGGCTTAAAGCAAACCAGAGCTGTACCCCATTCTTAAAGTCTTATAGTCAAAGTAGTTATTTTGGATTGGGTTGCAATATTTTTCTTTCTATCCTTTGTATTATCATTGTATATATTTGTTTGAGTAGTTACCTTGGATTGGTATGTAAGATTGTTTTGGTTTTTTTCCTTTTCCCTCTTTTCTTTCTTTCTTTCTCCTTATTGTATAGATTTATGAGGATCTTAAACTCTAAGCTATATTTATACAGGGTTTATTTTTTAATTTTTTTAGCTATTTTTTCTCAGGGTAAATGTATATTGTATTTTTTTGTAATTTTATGCTATTTTGTAGATGGGGTAATTGTATATTGGATTTTTATAGTATTGTTATTTTGTATGTAGTTGTAAAAGCCCAACTAGGGACAGGAGTTGAAAATTAGCTGAAGCTATATCTCTATATGCAGCACATCGGATGCATGTCCTGTATCTATGTTAACTGCATTGTCCCTATCAAATAAAATAAAATAAAAATAAATAAATAAAAGCTATAATCGTTAATCCCTGTAATTTATGTTTACCAGGGTGTTTGGTTCTAATCTAATTGGAAAGTGTGAAGCTGAATAAATTACATTTGAGAAAAGAAAACAAACAGTGGGTGTGGCTTGTTTTCCCCCTCAGATTATCACTGTTCGGTACAACTGGGCACTGCATTGTTGAGGTGGACCCAAATAATCGTTTACCACTGTTGATGGCCTTGGTTTCCAACCAGTCCCAGAGTACCACATGTACCATATAAAGGAGCCCCTTCTCTCTTTCCAGTCTCAACCAATCAGAAACACGATGTCTGCTGGAAGTAGGAAAGCAAGTTGAAAAGAAAAAAGTCCATGTGCAGCAGGCCACAAGAACCACAAATCATAATGCCTGAAAAGAAGCAGCTGACGTTTGTTTCCCCCAAATGAGCCACTTCTTTTTAAAGCGTGGGTTCTCTTGAAATTCCACCCAATCCTGATTCAGTCGAAGGTGCTCACTAAGGAGAACCATCTGTGACAAAAGAATGTGAGGCTTGGATAACAGGACGAGTTTTTTCCCTTTTTCCTTGAGAGGGTTTTATGGAGGTCCGTGTTCTGCCAACATTCCTGCCTGCATGATTTCCAGCAAAAGCATTTCCCCGGCCTGTCGGCATTTAAAGACACCTCTGTCTCTACGTGTTTCCAATTGGCTTTTCTTCTTCTTCTTTTTTTAAATCAAAATATATTTAAATATCTTCCATGTGTTTAGGGACTACTTGAGGTGTGTGAGACGAATCGTATAACAAACCTCCTAAACTCATAATTCAGCGATTAGCCACCACAGTGTCTCTTTAACCCATTAAGGCCTAAAACGCCTGGAAAACCTCTGGGCGATTTTGAAAGAACCCCCTAAAACCTGAAGTTTTTCTGGAAATTCAACAGAAGATTTGCCAGCCTCTGTAGCAGATAGAAATTAAATTCAAAAAGTATTTGAGAGCTTATACCCGTGGCTTTCATGAGAAGTTGAGTTTATTTGTCCAAACCTTCACTAAAGTTTTTTTTAAAATCAACAAACTCAGCAAATGTTACATTTGACTGAATAAAAATCCTATGCATAATACTAATACATGCCCATTAGCAAGATGCAAACATGATATGACCATTGGAAGAAATAGACATAGTTCTCATTAGCCTACTGTAATAAAACATAATAACAATCATAATCATAATAATGATAAATAATAATAATACATTTTATCTATATTGAACTTTTCCAGGGTAGTCAACGACGTATAAAGTAATATAAGACATAAACAGTCATGATTTCTTATATCATCATTACAATCAATTTAATTTTATTATTGTTATTATCTCCAGATGGCAACAAATCTGTCTGTTCTTCGATGAAAATATGTCATCTAAAAACATATTCCTCATCCATAAATCCAGGTCGATTCGTTCCGGGGGTTCAAAGTCCGGATCAGCAATAAAATCGCCAGCGCTGTTTTCATTAAGATCGCTTCCGTCACTTACTTCTGAGCTCCCTCCGCTATAGTCGTCTTCCGCCATGCTTTCAAAGTTCTGGAAAAGTCCCATGTTGCATTGCGACACTCCCAAATGTATTCTGATGCATTTCATTGGCCAAGAGACCGAAAAAAAGGTGGAAAAAACTACAAATACTACAAAACGACATATCCGCTTTCCCAGCCTTAATGGTAGAATAACGCAACAGCGCCCCCGGTTTTAATAGTAGAAATGTGGTAATGCTTTCCCGACTTAAATGGGTTAACCCTAAATAAAATCCAAGCCTACTCTACTGCACAGGCCAAGGAGGTCAAACTACTCCATGTACCAACAAAGACATCACCATTAGACTTGTTCCTGCACAAATAAGTTGACATTGTTTTTGCAGGAGAGCTAATCCAATTTGGGAAATCAGAGCTAGCAATAGCAAGCTAATTTAGTGGGAGGTGAGGTGACATCGACAGGGGAGACTCCCAAAACTGCTATAGCCTCCCTATTGGTGGGAGCAAAGGAGGACTTAAATTCACATAGTAGAAAGGTGATGTAATATATAAGTGACGTAGTATAAAGAACGACAAAGTCCACAGTTGGAGGAGGTTGGGGTGGATAGATTGGACTCTGACCCAGGAGAATGCTATTTATGTCCTGTGTGAAACCAAAAGTCAATGTTTAGTTTCTTAATGTAACAATGTAATTCATGTTAACTAAATATCGATCACGTTCTATGTCATGTGCCTGCATACAGAAGGAACGTAATGAAACAAATGTACACTGCAAAAAAAGAAAAGTCCAGTGAATCAAAATTTCAAGGCAACAAACTTCAATAAATTTTAAGTTGGACAATTAAACTAAATATTTTAAGTTTTGTTTTTGAGTTTGCTCAACTCTGAATTCTGATTTTTGTCAACTCAACTGTAAGTTGTACTAACTTATAATTTTACATTGCTTTTAATCCTTACTTCTGCAATGTGCTGAATTGGCTGTTTGTAACGCCGCTATGAAATGTCAGCTAATGTTGCTATACCACAATTTTGAATTAGCATTGATATGCTAATGGCTACTCTTGTAGCCGTAACTAGCAGTGCCGCTAGCATCAGTTAGCCGCTAGCTTTCACTAATGACCGAATTTTACAGATTTCCCGCATTTCACAACAAAGAAATAAGAGTTAGCAGAACTATTGTCCCTTGTTGTGAACCCCAACTTAAAGATAACAACAACTCACCAACTTGTTTTTGAGCATACAACTGGCTTCCTTTGTTGTGCTAACTTACATTATTGCCCTAAATGTCAATGATTTATATTTCAAAGTTTTAGCAACTTAAATCACTGTTTTAGGCCAAAAAATACAAGTTGGCTTTCTTGCAGTGTAGGCTACTCATTTTAACCTAAACCGTTATCTAAAATGTAACCAAGTAGTTTTGCTGCTAGCCTAAACAATTTCTACTTCTACAGCAGTATAGAGCGGTTACAGTCCATAACTAGGTCTGGAGATGACAACAGAGAAAATACTATGCTTTATATTTATTCTTAAACTGAGTTTGGTGCACAGTCTACTAGGCATTCATTTCCAGTGCAACTACTTTGTTATTTTCTCAGTTTGAAAATCAGAAACTAAAATCAGTTGCAGCCTGGTGAGTGGTGTGCTAATCCAATGAGAGAACTGTGAATAATATTATATAGCTTCCTTGAAATTCTGCATCAGTGTGAGAAGTGAAAATTAGGAGAGCTTGTGCTGTGAAGCTCATAAGGGGAAAGTGAGATAATTCAATAAAATAAAAACAGGACACATATATACCTTGCAAAGCAAATATCCCACAGCTTTTAGACCAGTTGTTTTCTTGGTTTTATTGATAAGACACTGGCATCCAGTCATTCACCCATAACAGAAGTCAATGCATGTTTCCCCCTAGCATGTATGCAAGAAAATATCAGCATTTCAGGATACCAGCACTGTTGTTATTTGGTGTGAAAATGAAATCAGCAGAAAATAAGCCCACCCTGGAGAATGATCTGAGAGGGCTTTTTTTATAGACTGGGGGCTGATCAGACAACCAAGGGGTTAAGGGTTTGGTGAGAGATGAACTGAGCTCATCATCAGTCTGGCAAGGGAAATATGAGCTTCAACCTGGCAATACCAACAACAAGCTGGCTTGCAGATCTGTTTTGAAAAAAGGAAAATATTGATATTTGGCTGTCAGATCGCGCAGGGCCAATTTATTTTGCTGATATTAAATATTAATCAGAGCAGCTTTAAAAGCAATCATGTCATGAATAAATGGAAATTAGGAACATCACCTTTGATAAGGGTGTGACAAAAATACTTCAACCTTTTTAACACAGCTCAAAATGCAAAGTCATGCTAAATAGACACTGACTGAAGCTAAACTTGACCCTTACTGTTGTTTAAATGTTTAAAATCACTCATAAATGTTGTGTAATTGCTCCCTTTTCCATGTGTCCTCCAGGAAAAACACACATGCACACACATCCTGTGTTGCTCACTTCTTCCAGTTGGTCTTTCTGGGTCTATGTAGGTCACTGCTGTAAGCAGGCCATCTGGGCTGTCACTGCCCTGGCTGAGGTATCCATTACTTGGCACTCTGTATATGTGTATGCGTGCGTGCAAGAGTGTGTGTGTGTGTGTGTGTGTGTGTGTGGGTATCTGTAAGGTGTTACGCCTCTAAGTAGTTGTATGTGTATATCAGTGACAGTATATGACTCTATACTGTTGTGTCTGGAGGTTTTCAGCATGATACATTGGAAAAACCCTGGCTCTGGTATTCAAAATTGGTGTGATGAGTTTCAAAGCTTGTGGATGTATTTCTCAAACCAGACTTCCTTCATAAGGGCTGTTTCCACTACAGAGCAATACCCGGAATAAGGCAGGTCTCACTAGCCGAAATGCCCCTAATTTGAATATGAGCAGTCCGGAGCGGGCTTTTGTGAGGACTTTTTACGTCCCTGTGGAAGAGCAGGGTCTTTTTTCTTCCCTTGAAAAAAGACAGGTTACTGATTGGATAAAACGCTTAGCAGGATGCGACGTACTACTCGACGCCATAACAACACGCGCCATTTATAAAAGCCAGCGAAGCAGTGTTAACAACTTAGCGACTTTGTAGCTATAAGCAGCAACTTTTCGGCTCTTGTTAATGAGCTGGGGGCAAGAGTAAGAACAAGTCGAAGCTGCACATTCCTCCTGCAGCAGTCTCTCCCAGCTGCTAACAGTTAGCTCTGTAGCAGTACAGTGTGTATGTGCGCACAGTTAGCGACGACGGCCACAGATGCATCTCCCGTGTTTAATCCGTTGCGACAATCGAAAACCATACGTCACCTCCGGCGTCTCGTAAATCCCTCAGGGGGGCTTTTTGTAGTGGAGACACGCAGAGTGAGTGGACTTTTGAGAGGGCGTGGCCTGAGACTTTCCCAGTGGCCACTCTTCCCCCTAAATTAAATACCGCTATAGTATTTCATCACCGGTCCAGGACCTGAAATTATGGACCTATTTGGGAGCTAGCTCCTTGCTCTCTGCCTTAACAGCGGCTCTGTATTTGCTCTGAGCACCTGGTTAGCCTGATATTGGACCCTTCTCTAAGCTCCACCCCCAGAGGCATGTCTAGAGGGTGGGAATGGTTGGCACTGCAGCCTCACCCCCCAAAATTTGATTGGTCCCTTAACACCAATCAACAGCATTGGGCAAGAGTATATCAGGTTGTATGCATTTCCACTTTTCATATACCACCTGTATTAGGGCCTGATGTTTTCTAAGCCAATTTTCAAGTCTGTTTTTTAAAATGTTTTATCCCTGATAGAATATTGTGATTTCCCTTGTGAGTTATTGGTTCAATTCCAATGTTGAAAGTCATTGAAACAAGTTATTGTTGAAAGAAATGTTTTTTTAAGCATAGCCCTGTTCTTTTTATGTAACTTCTAGCTAATGATCTGCTCATTGGCTTTGGATGAAACACTATGTAACTACTGTAGCTAACAACGCTAATGTTTGCAGCTCAAGCTAATCCAAACACTTTAATCCATTCATCTTTTTTCCTCTAGTGTTACTTGTTTTGGATTGTTGCTGTAGTGCTCGATGCACACAACTTCCTCATGTAAAACTGCCTACTGCTTAGTCACTGTGATTGAACATTTGCTGTTAAATTTGTTCTTTGTTCATCTTCTAGGCCAGCACCCACACCTTGCCATACACAACAGCAAACAGCTTGGTCGAGGACAAGAAATAAAAAACTGAGAAACTCTAAAGTTTGTTTATTTAGCAGCAGTTCTGGCTTTGTACACAGAGCTTGACAAAGTTTCCCAAATGTAGAAAAGAACAGAAACCATTCTTGAACCACAGCAGACAATGGAAATTACTTTATCCAGACGTATCTGTTTATTTAGACGTTATCCACTGCTGGTGAATGTGATCACCACACTCACCATGTAAGGAGCCACTGAAGCCGGAAAGGGTTTCTGTTCTTTGATAGTGTGACAGTTGGAGAGGTTTTTATTTCACAGGCTCTAAAACGTGAGTCTCAAGTGTGAAACATGAGACTTGACACTTATTAACTGTGGGGATATAGTCACCTTTTCAATGCGTTCTCTCACAAGGTGTTTCTGCTATGTTTATTCTGATTAAAGGGGCTGATTGTGACCTCTTTTGAAAGATTAGATCATTCTGGAAGGATTTTGTGCAGTTTGTTTTATTATATGGTCTATGTATTGCATATCTGATAAGCACGGCATGTTTGCAAAAAACCCTGTCTTCAGGCTTTAACGCCTTACTGGTGACAAGAAATAATGCTGGAGAAAACCTGAATCCTTTCCATAGAGTGTATAAAAGAAGTGAAAGTATACCACCGTGATGTGATCCATTGGTTTGTGGGCTAACATTTTGAAGGCCTGAGTTTGCACATTATTATGGATCAAATAAACATCATTAAGTGAAAATACAGTAAAAGTTATGAGACCAAATTGGTAAACATCATTTTTTATATCTATATAACATTATCTATAACTTTATTGACACATTGCCGTGGATACACATTCCTCTGCTTCTCTCCTGATGACGCCTTGTTAGTCACCTGTCAATTAACACGACATTGTCTTGAAGAAGATTTTTTACTAGCGATTGAGACGATATTGAAATTTTCTGGTATTAAATCAAGTGAGGTTTTTTTTTTAAATTTTGCACTGAAATGAATAGACATCATTTTTTTGCAGCCAAACTTAGCCCCCCCTGCTGGAATTTTCGGTAGAATGCAGCTTAAGGCACTTCCTGGTTTGCCTCCCTGCTCAGACACGGAGGTTGCCGCCTGGTATGGAGGGATGTTTTGTCAACTGTATGGTTAGCTCAGGATGGAAGTCAGGAGGCTATCAAATGTGGTATTGCGGGTTTGACTCCAGAGTGTGGATTGGTGGAAAAATGGTAAAAGTTGTTGATCGGTTGTTAGTTAGCAAAACTAACGTCTAATGAGTGACGTTAACTTTAGGGTTAGGGTTAACTTATAATTATGCATGGTCACTTGTAGGTTTAATAACCGTTAATAAACAACTTCTTATGAAAGCTATGGTTGCGTTTTGCTAGCTTGTTCCAAAGATGACACCCATCAGCTAAACAACACTGTGTGATGCAGGACGTAAGGCACTGTGTTGACCAATCCCAGCGTTGAAGGCGTGACTTGTTCGGAAGTGGGATCCATAGCAACGCAAGTTTGTAATTTTGGATGTCACCATATTGGATTGTTTGGAGCCAGAAGTAACCATATTTTGACAAGAAGGTGGTGCTAAATTACCAGCCAGTGCTACGTAGCTAGCTTTGTTAGCAAGGTGCAAAAATGAAAAAAAAAGTGTCGTTTACTATCAGCGAACACTGAATAACATTTTAGGTGACCAAACTGTTAAAGGTCTCGGACAAAAACACAGACAATACACAGTGCTATCAACTTGTCAACCACAAGGTAGCCCCGACCTGCATACCATGCTTTATCGCCTATTTTACTCCATTTTTGCAAACCAGTAGAGTCACCCCCAGGTGGCTATTAAAAAGAATGCAGGTTTAAGGCACTCAAGCACTGACTTCACTACTCTGGTCTGTAGGTTGCGGCTTGATCCTTTCATTTTTTTATCCAGCTGAATGACATTAAAACAGTAGCCTGGGTATACCCATACTGCCTTGCGTGCTCGATTTAATTTCGAACTGCCAAGGGGTCTGGAAACTAAATCGGTTTCTTAGCCATGTTTTAGGGATCCAATCACAGAACAGGGAGGGACGACAAGACGATGACACGTACTTCACGACAGATGGAAGATTGTAGTTTTGTAGTTTTCTTAAAATTCCAACATGGCTGCAGCAGACGCAAATCTCTCTTTCGATCTCGCTGTAGACAGAGGTTTAAATAGTTTAGAGCGAAAGTTGATATTAAAAGAAGAACAACGTTTGACTTTACACTCCTGTTTCACCACCAAAAAGGATGTTTTAGCCTTGCTTCTGACAGGATTTGGCCAAAGCCTAATCTACCAACTAGCCCCGCTACTGCTCACTGCTGTAACGCCGGTGATCTCGCTACGAGCCGGGGGACAGCTGAGCCGCCCAGAGACCCGCAGCATCTCGTCTATTGCCCATAAAATCAGTGGATGTGTGTGGCTGAATGACATGAGGGGGGAATAAGGTGTAAAAATAAATATGTGACACACACTCACACCAACACTGCCGGTAGAATTTGAGCTGAAACTATAGAGCAGCCAGAGCCACAACATCCTGCAGAAAAACATTGCAGCATTTTAGTCTCAAAGTAGAGATGGGCTAGTCTGGCTACGTAAACATCAATTTCTCTCACTTTACATACGTCATCTGGTATAAACAATACGATTGGCTAAGAGCTACGTTCAGGCGCTTTTGATAGACATTCGTAGCGCCCAATACACGGCTCTGGAGGATCGTAAACCACGCCTCCTCTACGGAGAAATGAATGGCTGGTTTCCAGACTAATCGCATTTGTGATAGTCTGGTGTTAGCCAGGCTATTAAAACAGCACAATAAAAAATATATTTTTCAGTGAGCAGCGTAAACTGTAAAATATAAGTATTGTAGCTGATAAACACAATGACAATGAGATTGTATGTTGTGTTTTTTGCAGCAGTCTCTGCCATTCACAGTAACTTGTACATTTCAGTGGCTCTACTGCAACAGGAAAGCAAACAGCTACAAGTCAGCTCCACTTGGCCGTGAAATTACCTTAATTTTGTCCACTGTGCAGCCCACAGCACACACACATGCACACAATATACAGACACATCATCATGTTCCCAGCCACGGCTGAACAAACACACATCACTATCTCAGTGTTTCTGTGAGTGTGTTGGAGAGGCTGATGGGGATTGTGTTTACTTTTTATTCTTTTATATGTAGGTACATTTTATATATGGGTTTGCAGTCATCCTAGAGGGTTGTAGTGTATTTGGGCTTGTTCAAGTATGACATTTTAAAACCCTGGCAAGCAATACTCTTTACATTTATTTTATGATGTATACAGTATTTTGTTCAGCCAACCACTTCTCATGGGTTGAATCTCACAGTGCTTATTATAGCCAAACTATATCAAATAATAATGTTGATATCAAATTGTTTTACACACTTATTGTTATCTAAACATTCTGTGGAAAACATTGAGGTAAGAGAGTCATTTTTCACTTCTTTTCTTTTTTTAATTTTCTTTAGTTTATAGGCTGTTAGGTATTTGATAATCAAACACTGGTTAAAAAGAGGAAGCTTTAATTTTAGTCACCTTTTCCTTTTGAGTTGCTAGTTAGTTGTAGCTACTGCTAAATGATTGTCCTATGGTATGAGGGTTGGTTGTTACACTTATCACACGCAATAACAATGTGTGATCACAATGAATTCTTATTAAACTGTGGCTCCAATAAATTCTAGAATGATTTCAACACCGTACATTACTTCACTATACCTCTCATTACACAGGATAATTCAAACAAATAATCATGATTCAAATGATGGCTTAAGCGAATACAAATGGCATTATACTAATGCCTATACTCATTATTCTTGCATTTTGGAAGGGCTTGGGATGCTTGAAAACTTAGGAAAATTGGCGCACACTTCATGGCAAAAATGGTTAAGTTCTGCACTGATTTGAAATTTGGTACATACATTGCTCTCACAATTTTTAGACATTTTTCACATTTCGTCTGCAAGAAGGTGCAATTAATCACTGCCTGCAGCTTTAATTGGTCTCGATTTTTAAGGATTATTGGGCATAATTATATTGTCAGAAGGTTTTAGAATGATTGACTCTAGTGTTGTTAGTGTCTTCTTATAAGAAACATAACAAAGAAAAGAATGGTGATTCTTTTTTGTGTGAAGATATTTAACCCTTAATAGGGCACTCATTGAAATACTTGCAAATTTCAACCCTAGAGAATATTGGAGGATATTACATACTGCCAGAATGTGTAAAAAACAACAACATATGAACCCGGGGGAGGGGGGGAATATTTTGAGAAAAAAGTTTACGAGATTAAAGTGGCAAATCTACGAGAAAAAAATGTGCAGATTTATGAAATTTTAAGTAAATCTGTGACATTTTTCAAGCAGATTTGCCACTTTAAATCTAGTAAATTTGCAACTTTTTTCTCAAAATATTACCTGAAGTTACCAAATATAGTCCTTCGCCCGATAAAGGGTTAAAAGCCTAAAACACTAAGATTTGTTTAGAGCAAAGCTGTGCCTACTGCCCCCTACTGGTGAAGCTGTAGCTAACAGACTTTTGACTGCAGTTTGAGGGAAGGCAGAGAAGAGTGTTGCAGCCACGGATTAGCAGCTGAGCTCAGGGCAGCTGATCTGACAGAGAAAGCCTTTCACTTGGGCCCCTGCTATAGCAACATCTAAAGCTTTGCGCGCGCGTACACACACACACACACACACACACACACACACACACACATACAGTTTCCTGTGTGCAGTGGGACGAAAGCAACACCAGGCTGGAATGCTGAACCCGAGTGTGGAAAATTGATTGGAATGTTGTGTAGGCTGTGTGTGTGTCTGTGTGCTCACATAGGCCTGTGTGTGTGTGTGTGTGTGTGTGTGTGTGTGTGTGTGTTTGTGTGTGTGTGTGCGTGTAATGGGGGAGGGCAAGGGAGTTCTGGCTGAGGCTGATTCTGTGTGTGTCTGTGTGTCTACCTTAAAGGCATTGTTGAAAATATTGGGAAACAGGCTTATTTGCTCTCTTTACGACAGTGAGATGAGAACATATATTTCAGTTTCATTTTTGCAGTAAGAAAAGAGATGGAGTGAGGATGTGGTTGGACCAGTTTAGCATAAAGAAGAAAGCAGGAGGAAATAGCAACCTCTTGCCTAACAGGCAAAATTTTGTAACCTTTACATGAACATGCAGTTTCCAGTCTTTGTGCTAAGCTAGACATGGCCCAGCTCCAGCTCTATACTTAAAGGTTCCTAGTAAGTATTTCTCACGAAAATGTATTGTGTTATTCTGCTTGTATCAACATGCTAAATGCATTTTCTTCCTTGTAAAATATGTTTTATATCCCTGTTTGCTAGCTTGCGGTTTTCTTTAATGCCTTTGTTGGCAAGTTACCACCAACTGTCTATCAGTGGAATGTCACCCATTACTCATATGCACGTGTCACTACTAGCCACTAGTAGTCAAACACTACATAAATGGTTTCATCATAGCTGTTGAGAAACAATGTGGTGCTGAATTCATCCAAAAATCTGAAGTTTCATTGATTTGACAGACATGCTGGAACTGATTGTAGCCACTCTGTTTGTGGTTCCACCAGACGCACAACAGCAAGTTTCAGTATCATCCCAGAAGTGGCACTCAAAACCAAATCATTTTACCCCCCTCCTGTAGTCTTTCAAATAGTCTAGGGAAAGAAATGCATTTGATGTGAAATATAGATGCGAAATAACTCACTATTCGCTAAACCCTGTCCCCCTCGATTACTGTACCAGGCCTGGCAAGCTGTCATACCTGAGTCAGAGATAATCCAAAGGAAATAATAGCACATTTCTGGAATAATAGTTCTGAAATATCAGAGACAAAAATACAAAAGGGCTACACTATGTATTTGATGGCTACATTCACAATTATCTTGTTGGCTGCTTTCTTTCAGACAGAGTGTCAGAGTCAAAGTTGATAGAGAAACAACAGAACTGGAATGTTGCTCTGCTTCTCCGAAGACAACGATGTGGGAACATTTTACCCTCCCTGTGAGTTATCGGGTAGTTAAGTGCGTGAGCACCTACAGGGACTTCATGGTGCATTCAGGTGTAAACTGTGAGAAACTCAAGCTGTAAAGTACCTTCCTGCTATCTGGTGGGTGCTTTTGTAGCTTGTTTGTTATTGTGAAATAAGTTGTTGTTGTTATAAGACCTTATTTGACTGCGCCACTCAATATATCATAATCCAGAACCTTAAAAAACAAAATCGATAAGCAGAATCAGAACAAGATTCAGAATCATTAAAATACAACGATATCCAACCCCTTGGAGTTGCCATCATTGATTAAAGATGAAGAGCGCTTCCAACATTTATCTGTGGGTCGTCTAGGCTTCTAGTCTTTCCTAAGCTAGCTACCTAAGTATTAATTCCAGCTCTGGATTTAACACAAAGACATGGAAAGAAAGCATTTAATATAGATGTGTAGCCCCTTTCAGACTGCCGTTTCAAGCTGCGATATTTACGTCTCTGTAACGTTTCGTCTACAATCTGAACGCACCAGAGGCATGATGGGGGGGACCAAGTGATCCCACCAACGCGTTCGGAGGTAGTAACTGTGTGAGGTGGCATCAATGTGTCACCTGAAACACGGCTCTCACTCGAGTCCGGCAGTAATCAAATCATGTTCAGCAAAATGCAGAACAACTTTGTTGAAACGGGTAGTTCTTCCGTCTTTATTGTATTCACTTCTGCTGCAGTCGTTCCCTGCACACAGAGTGTTGGCCGCTAATTGTAAACAAACCGACATCGCTCACTGTACATGTGAATGGGTGCCAATATTACACCGTCATGGAATCAGTTTGAATGTCTTAAGGCGGAAAGCCGGCACATATTGGGCAATATATTGGAACTTTTGCTTGTGTTTGTCTGTTTCAGATTGTCATATGATAGCAAACCTCAGTGTATAATGTGTGTGCATGTAGGTATATGTGATTGCGTGTACATGTGCGTACCAGGGTGTCCCTCTTTAATGTGTAAGTGTGTGTGTGATATGCATCTTGTGTCACTGATACAGCCAGACGAGAAAAGCCAACCGTGCTGCTCCTCCCCTCCCCCATCCCGCCATTTCTCTCTCTCTCTCTCTCTCTCTTTCTCTCTCTTCCTCTCTCTCTCTCTCTCTCTCTCTCTCTGCGTGGTGTCCATCTATCTCTACCTCTGCTCTCTGACCTGCATTCGGTCGCTCGGCCCCCGGCCTCATCAGTGGCAGAGGATGCTGCTCTCTCTCTCATATGGCTGCTACAATAAAGGCAGCACTGTATCCTACAAAACCAATGATGATGTCAGCTTGTTATTGACTCTCCCAGGTCTGAATGACTGAGCAGAGGATAGGGGGTGGGGTGGAATCTATCTATTGCAGTGAGGTGACCAGCCAGGCACAAATGAGCTCTAGTGTGTGTGTGTGTGTGTCTCTGTGTGTTTGTGTGCGTGTGTGGTGTGGGGGATGGGTGGGATCCTGCAGTCCTCGTTTCCGCAGACATAATCTGTCCCAGTTGCTGCACACCTCTTACAGTTTACAATAAGCTCTCTCTCTCTCTCTCTCTCCCTACCCCTCCCCCACTTCTCCCTCTCTTTCCCTCTTCTTGTGTTGAGATGGATGATTCCATTTGAGTAGCGAGGCAGAGAGATGGACATCATGGGCAGAAGGACAAGAGAGGAAAAACTGAGAGGACCAACAATAAAAAAAAGCTCAGACACCAGTTTAGATTGAAATGACCTTGCCTCAAAGATCCCACTGCTCACTATATATTGGATGTTTCTATGGTGCTAAATCTTTAGCTATTATTAAATAAGCAGTGAGAAGTAGTATCAGTTACAGCTCAACTCAATAGGAAAAGAGGCCTGAGTTTAAAGGGCGAATTGGTATGGTATTAACAAAAGATAACGTGTACTTTATACGACAGTTAAAAACGTTTCAAATCACATTATCAGAAAGATAAGATCTCTAATCTAAACTACACAATAGGCCGTTTGTCAACACCACCCATAACGAGACATATGAGCGCTTGTTACGGTACCGCGGAGCCTTCTAAAAATAGCACACGTCATTATACATACACTTAAGGTTCGCAGTTGTAAACAAGGCTGCAGTTTCTGTGAATTTAGCCTACAAAACCATTGACCTAGGTCTTGACTTAGGGCAAAAAATCAGATTATTACAACCCATAACTGACGTTTTTTAATTAGGCGGCAATTTCTATTGGCCGTAGTAGTTATGATTGAATAATTATACCTGGCTGCAATTGATCATAGCGCATTCTGACATCTCTGTTTCTCAGTACGGTTAAATTAAGTTATCTGCATGTATATGTAGTCTTGTTAGCATGGTTAGAAACTGAAAACGCTGTTTCTGAACATCTTCTAACCCTGACCACTGAACAGTTTTACAAAAGCGCAGATTTGAGTGATGTAAAATGTTTTGTGCGTGGACAAAAGGTCAAAGGCATAGAAAATGCTACATTTAATGTGCGGACCAGGCCTTAGTTAGATGGCTTGAGCTTCACATACTTGAATTGCTCCCACACACTATTTGATATTCACCACAGAGTTCTTGGTCATGTCTTCTCTGCCTCAGAAACCTTTCTGTGTGCTCTCCATTCTAAAGGCTTTTCACCTTTTATGTCTTTCCGCTAAGACATTGTCTGCACACAAAGAGCACCTTCAGCTGTTTTGTTTGGGTCGTCCCTGAACAAATATTACCCTTGGGATGTGAAAAAAAAAAGGCAAAATCTGATACAGCACGGAAAGGATTTTGTAGAGTTGGAAATCAATGAAAGACCTTGTATTGGAAGCAGTTTCCTGTTACAAAGATGAAAAATCCACCCACAGATGTTTTAATACGAGCTGACATGATGATTTTGTGATGTTAATATTCTGTTGCTCTCAAGAGTTTCAGTGAATCTTTTTGGGATTTCTCGTCCTGTTTGTTGCCTGTAATGCACAAAATGCAAACTTATCATTGGGGGAAAAGGTGACAATACTGGGATGAAGGGATGGGGCGTAGGTATAGGCATTTCATTTGACTACATCAAACATAAAGTAGGTCTATTCTAGCCAAATGTATACATTGTTGTCTCATGTTTCAAAAGCGAATTGCTTGAATATGTCATGCTTATGATAGTATTAGCCTTGCTAATAATATCTTATCATAAAGAACCAACAGGATCTCCAACCTAAACGACAGAATAAACCTTTTATCAATACCACCCATAACGACACATAAGAGTTTGTAAACATGAGCGTTTCCTGGCTTACAGTACCCCAGAGCGTTCTAAAAACAGCAAATTTAGGCTACAAACCACTGACATAGGTTTAGGGCAAAAAACTTCCTGGTAAGGCGTTATAAAAGACAGTTTAAAAAGTAAATACATTTCGTAAATGCCGGAAGTGAAGTAGTTACGAGGGTGATGTTTGCCATAGAAGTTACGTAAACGACGTAAGTTGCGTAAACGACGTAAGTTACGTAAATGACGTAAGTTACGTAAACGACGTAAGTCACGTAAACGACGTAAGTCACGTAAGTGACGTAAGTTGCGTAAACGACATAAGTTGCGTAAACAATGTAAGTCACGTAAACGAAGTAAGTTACGTAAGCAACGTAAGTCACGGAAACAACGTAAACAACGTAAGTTAAGTAAAAAGTTATCCTGGATGAAAGTCTGCAGTTTGATCGATCACAAGTAAGCTCAGCCCTAAAGCATGCCCTGTTTCATCATCTGGGACCATAATTTACTATTGAAGAAGACTTAAAACTAGCGATTGAGACCATAAATTCATAAGTAAATGCTTACTCAAGGTCATAAATCAAGTGAGAAGTAGGGTAATTGTCATATTTAAAAATAATTATTTGTTTACTACTAAAGGAACCTCTTCATCACACTAAGATTTTTATTTTCCCAATATACAAATAAAGGTGTTCCTTGATTTGTATATTTATATTAGTGGACTGAGATTAATGCACTTTAGGAGACTGCATGCTGCATCTGCACACCTTTCAAGAGGAGATATAAGATGTGGTATAAGCCATCATACACAGCCTCTCACTCCATTTTGTCAAAGTCTTCCCCACAGAGCAGCCCTATTTATAGAAGTCAATCATAATCTTTCATACGACATGACTTGGATGTGCTAGACAGCGCCTGGAGCTGGTGCTGAAGATTATCAGACTATTTCAGACTGGAGGCAGCCTTTTTCATCATGGATTTATTGTTTCAGTCAGTTTTCAAATGTGTGATTTTTCAAGTTACAGGTTCACAAGTTGAGTCCTTAGTTAAGGTAAGTGAAATCCCAAGTCAAGTGACAGCATCAAAAATCATTATTCAACAGATAGAGAACTAGGAATGATCCACGTTCTAAGAACCCTGTTTTGAGGGACTTGTTATAAGATCCTGTATCAGAAGCCATGTTTCCTTTAGGGGGAAGAGTGGCCACTGGGAAAGTCTCAGGCCACACCCTCTCAAAAGACCGTTCACTCAGCGTGTCTCGACTACAAAAAGGCCCACAGAGGGATTTACGAGACTGTGGAGGTGACATATGGTTTTTTGATCGTCGCGACGGATTAAACACGGGAGACGCAACTATGCCCGCCGTCGATAACTGTGCACAAAGTCAGCAGCTGATCATAAACAAAGCAGCATGGCGAATTATGCACAGCTTCTCTGCTGATCATAAACATAGTGATCGTGAATTAACTATTGCTAACTGTGCACAGAGTGTCCGGTGCTTGTTGTAAACAAACAGAGATCGCTAAGTAAACACCTCCTGCAGCAGCAGCACATACACACTGTACTGCTACAGAGCTAACCGTTAGCCTGTTAGCACATACTAGCACACATGCTCTTCAACAGGGACCAAAAAAGTCCCATCAAAAGCCTGCTCCGGACTGCTCGTATTCAAATTAGGGGCGTTTCGGCGAGTGGAAACAGCCCTAGAGTCGGTCCCAGCAGAAGAGGAGTTGTGCATGATTTAAGTGTTTGGTGATTGGTTGAACTCAGCCAATGCAGCACTGGCAACAGCCATTTTTAAAAACCTGTGTAAACAACAGACAGCTTATAACAAAAAAAATTTGAGAGTAAAAATATAAGAAAACACGGACAAATAGATTTAGATTGAAGTTCAGGCTACATTGAGCACATGCAATGGGGCAAAACAACTTGATTTTGACTCGTCAATCAAGTCGTCACTTTGACATTCCTGTTGGTGCCACAAATGCAATTAGAAAAAAAGCCCTTACTTTCCACCCCATCTTTATCCATCTATGCTTTCTCAACAAGTAAAATAACAACAATGGCAGACTACATCGTCTCTTTACAAATGTTGCTTGTGTCCCACAGTTAGGACTTATTTGGCTTGGAACAGCACAAAACTTTCTTAGTTGAATAATCAGAATAAGAATAAGAACAACTGTGTGAGAAAAGATCTGGTTATCTGACAGAAAGACATTTCCGGCCCTAAAGCTGCTAGCATGGCTAAATAATTTCCACGGCTTTTTGCTTTAGAATATTTATGTACCAAAACCTCCAGTGAGCATATCTTCAAGATTTTATTATCTCTCTTCTCTGTTAGTGGGGCTTATTGGTGTTTGGAGTTTCAACAGAGGACAATTTCTCATTCTAAGCATCTAAAATCACCAGTGGTAGGTTTTATAACTCAGGTTTGTTTGCACACTCGGGATTTATTATTGGTGCTTTCCCTTCCTCCCTCTAAGATCACTCCTCTGTCTTTTCATCTCCCTTTCACTCAAGAGAGTCATTAACTGTCTGACTTGGATTTCCTTGTTGTAAATGTTAATGTGTAACGAGGTGAGCTGGGATCGATGAGGATATTAAACCGATGGTCCTCTCTATGTCTTATCAGCCTGATGAGGCAGAACACGCCATGCCTGTTTCCCATTCGCACAGCCACAAACAAGCACATAGATAAAAGATACAAGTGATTTTTTTCTCTCCCCTTGCGCAGCCACATAAAAGCCCACACACACATTCATGCAATATCTGTTTGTCTCTGTCTCCATCTCTGCCATGTTAAATAATTTAATCACTTAACAGCAACAGCCAACCCTGCTATTCCAGTCTCCACCATGCAGGGTAAATTATAGCTCTGTAGGTAGAGAACAGCCATTACTGTAAGGCCTTATGAAGACATATTATGGAGCCATGCTTTGTTGAGACCTTGTCATTGTCAAAGCACTAAATATGCCAGAGGTGGAGTGAAGTATTACATGTCCTTTGAAGTAAATATAGTATAACGCTGGTGTGGGTTTTTAAAGGCCGAGGCTGTTATTGTTGGATGTGCAATGATTGAAAAAAAGTGGCCAAAAGAAATGTGTGTGTGTGTGTGTGTGTGTGTGTGTTCTTGTACTTCCTACATAGTGAGGACCAGAACACGTTTTTAACCAACAGAGTGAGGGCATTTTTGCAAAGTGAGGACATTTTGGTCGGTGCTCACTTCTTTAAAGGCTTTTTTGAGATTTCAGACTTTGTTTTAAGGATTAAAGGTTACATTATAATGATAATTAACTGAAACTGTCTCGTGTGGTTACAAAACTAACTAAAATTATAGTGAAAATGTCCTTCATTTTCGTCTTTGTCAACTTTTTTCATGCATAATGAAGATGGATAAGACAAAGGAAATAAAGGCTTTACTGTGACCTCTTTTAATCTCCCACCCAACAAATACCCCATTACAAAAAACTAAAACTAATAAAAACTAAACTAAAACTAAAGCATTTAAAAAAAAAAACTAAACTAAAACTAGCAAACTCACTCTAAAAACTCATTAAAACTAACTGAATTTGAAAAGAAAAATTCACAACGAAATTAAAACTAAAACTATTGAAAAATCCAAAACTATTATAACCTTGCAAGGGAATTCACCATTCCAATGAGGGCCCTCACAAAGATAGAAGTACAAGAATGTGTGTGTTTGGGTGTGTGTGTGTGTGTGTGTGTGTGTGTGTGTGTGTGTGTGTGTGTGTGTGTATGTGTTTGTACAAGTATGGCCTTTCCAGTTCCCTCGAGACAAAGGAGAAGGAGACAATAGGGAATGGGAGGTGTGAGCACAGCAAATCTGAGGGGGGTACTATAAAATAGAGCCAGGCTTTCTTTGCATTAGCAGGCTCAACAAAGCGTAAAATCCCAATTAGAGATAATGAGTAGCACAACAGTAGCCGTGTTTCCATTGAAGTTGGATTGAATTTTGAAGTGAAATTTTAAAATGTTGCATTAAAGAAAATGCGAACTAGGGACGTTTCCATCAAATAAACAAAGCTGCAGTAACATACGTTGGTCAGAAGATGGCAGTGTAACATATTGCTCTGGGCTAATCCATCAGAAAACAGCAGAAGAAGAAGTAGAGATTGCGAAAGAGAGGAAATATAATTAAAAATAGGTTGCTTATTGGACAACTTTGGCCATCCATTAGAGAAAATACATCTTCAGGAATTAGATTAAATTGGGCAAATTATAATTGTTCAGCTCACCTTGACCGGCAAAGCAGAAACAGCTGATTAGTCATATGTAGTGATGTGCCAAAGAAGCCTCATGAAGCATTTTCTCTATTTTCTGAGCTCACTAGATGGCGCTCTTTGTTTAAAGAAAAAGGCTCAAGCAATAATAATTAACTGTGCTTTTAGTCCTTTGTTGAACATAGAGCGCCATCTAATGGGCTCAGAAAATAAAGAAAATGCTTCATGAGGCTTCATTGGCACATCACTAGTCATGTGAGTGAAATGTATTCGTAAAAAGTGTCCATCTCCCATTTGACACATTAACTATTCCAAAAAAACTTTGTAAAAACTTTTCTGCTTGGGGCCCCATACCAGTTGGGGGTCCCCCCGAGGACCAACAAACTTTAAGCTAAAAGTTTGCAGTGACTGTAGATCCCCTTCAGAGGGCCCCGTCTGACTCATGAGTCTGTATAAACCATGGGTTTCAAACTAGCGGCCCGCGGGCCAATTGTGGCCCTCATGACGATATTTTGTGGCCCCCACCTTGATATGAAAGTTTAATGTGAGTTTTATATGAATGGCACTTTACCGTGTTGTGTGTGGAAGGTTCCTATAATTACTTTTTTTGGTGATTTTGTGTCTTTTTTTAAATAATTTTTTGTCTTTATTTAATAATTGTGTGTCTTTTTTGGTAATTTTGTGTCTTTTTTAAATAATTTTGTGTCTTTCTTTTGTTCATTTTGAGACTGCCTCCAGCGGTCCCCAGGTAATTTGAGTTTGAGACCCCTGATGTAAACAAACAAACTTCATTGCAGGAATGAAAGCCACTCAAATAAAAAGTATTATTTAAGTATGTTGTTAATTTTTTTTTAAATATATTATATTTTATCGAGAATTATTTAAGCTTTTGTTGTTTTTTGTTGTTTATTTGTTCTTCATGTATATATTGTTGAATAGCAAGTTTTTAAATGTTAATATTAATATTTAGAAATTAATGTTAACTTTTGGAATTAAAAGAAATGCTTACATTTTTTTAAATGTTTTATTGGTGTCAGATTATTTATAATATAATGGTTATGAAAACTGGTTCAAGGGGCCCCCTGAGAGTTTTTACCGAGGGCCCCAACACTCTAGAATCACCACTGAGCTTACACAAACATCTGCATTGTGAACACCATTGTTCACATTGTTCCCTGTGTAAAACGCATGTTACTGGAGGTTTTCAATTTGCAGGATGTAATTAACAAACATGGCAAAACTCCAGGAGGTTACTATATTCAAATACACTAGATAGAAGCTCTTTAACGGTCTCTGCTGTCTGCTTTATTGTCAATTCTGAGATCAGTGCAGAAAAAATGACAGTGGAGCCATTCTAGATGATTTGTAGGGTCATTAAATCATGCATGTTGTGAATATGGTGTCTACTGCTCCTTCACTGTCCCTACCATTCATGTGTGAATTGCATCTTGCGGATGCATAATGCCCTTAATTATGAACTGTAAGCGTTAATCCTTAGAAGTCTAAGCATTCACATCCTTTGGAGTTTGGGGCTATTTTGTGGGTTTTTGACTCCTTTTCATTCTGCCTGTATAAACCACTTCAAAATATTTACCATGACGTGTTGGTATCATTGTTTTCAGCACAACCTCACCTATATGACCTGATTATTTTTTCATTTTGATTTACTGGATCAACATTTTGAACACAAAAATTACAAAAAACACAAACAAACAAACCAAAAACACAAAAAATGACAAAAAAAGCAGTTAACACATAAGATTGCATTACAAATGCTAAATGCACAAAGCTAAATTAGAAAAATATCTGCAAAAGAAGTAAAATCATGTTAATACACTTCAAGGTGTATTTTTTACCTTTGCTAAAAAAAGGATTAATGCATTAAATTGGACATGGAAACTTCTGGAAAAGCCAAAACTTTAGAGAAAAGCTGACAGCAGGGCTCCATGCTGTTGAAGTTTTTAAGTCGTGACGTCGTGAAGAAGTCGTGCTCCGGTGCTTTCGTGGACTCCAGAGGGTTAATATAAATCAAATAAGTGAGTTATATAAAATTCACCCCTCTCACAGTTGTCATAAATGAGAAAATTAGCTGTAGAAACCAAAACCATAAACATTTTTTTTTTACCAGACAGTAAACGAGATACTTTCTGCTGAGGTATTTTAACAGAGGGTTCTATGGGGCCAGTTGAGGAACTGCAGTTTTTGGCACTTCACTTCACTCTTCGGCCACACAGGCTGTCACTTAGTGCTGCCTATAAAGAATATGGAAACAACTATTACAGCAAAAAGCAAAACTATGGCTGAAAATTAGTCAAAAGAGGAATTCTGGCAACAACAAAAAATATTTTTTGGCCCTGTAATTATTATTTCAATCATTTATATAAATTCTACAAATAAACATGAATGCAATGCTTTGTTATTATGTGTCCTCAGTTTTGTATCTAAACTGAATCATTCGTTCCAAGTAATATTCATTAAACCAGTTCATTGGCTTAATTAGTTGATATTTCCAAGTAAAATGTAATTGAGGGACATCAGTGAATCTGCAATTTACTTGTGTATTTTCATAAAAAACAAGTGATTCTATTAAATAAATATGACTTAGAAACAGCCTGAATATAGATTACAAACACTTTCTGTGTGGAAAAACTTGCCTAGCTCTTTTAAAGTAAATGTCACTCCATTTTTTTCAGTGTAGCTGAGATTAGCAAGTAAGTATATGTAGTTTACCACTAGATGCCCTGTGTATGCCTACCATTTGTTTCTGACATGACAGCTAGACATTCTACAGCTCTGACAGTTCAAACTTGATGCATCAGATATAAACGTTATACTCAAGAGATACATTTAGGGCTGACACGTCACTTTAGTTCAGGAACACAACCGTAATTGCACAGCTTCGCTAATGGATGGACTATTAACTATAAAGTGACACTTTTTTTTCATTAATTTAATGCAAAACTCAACATAAACTAGTCCTGATCAGGTAACAAGCATAGCATAAGTTGTCGTAAACCAAGTTAAACACACAAACACAAAAAAACTCTTGTTGGACATCTCCTGAAATAAGCAAACTGAATCTATGTACAAAGGGGTTATTAATAGTGATGTGCCAATGAAGCCTCATGAAGCATTTTCTCTATTTTCTGAGCCCACTAGATGGTGCTCTTAGTTTAAAGAAAAAGGCTCAAGCAATAGTAATTAATTGTGCTTTCAGTCATTTGTTGAACATAGAGTGCCATCTAGTGGGCTCAGAAAATAAAGAAAATGCTTCGTGAGGCTTCATTGGCACATCACTAGTTATTAACCCTGTGGCATCTGACCAATCAGTAAATCACACAAGATTCAAGCTTTGCTTTAGCCTGGGTATACCCATACTGCCTTGCACGCTCAAATTTCATTTCGAACCTCCAGGCGGTCTGGCAACCAGGGCCGTTTCTTAGCCCTGTTTTAGGGATCCAACTTCTCTACGGAGAAATGAACGGCTGGTTGCCAGACTAGATCTCATTTGAGATTAGTCTGGTGTTAGCCAGGCTAGCTTTGCTTTGTCATTGTATTAAAAAAGTATACAACTAAATTTACTTGTCCTTCTCATATATAAGATGCTTTAAAAAAGACATTCAGACATTACACATTTGTAATAAGTAGTCTAAAAAGATAATAAATAGTTTAAAGGTAAAAGATAAAGTGGTGATGGACGCAAATTATGTGTTATTGTCTATTTCGGGTTGCTGAGGGAAAGAGACTATAATAGATATGATAATAATAATGACTCAATTGACTTCGAATTGCAATATAAAAATGAAATATTTTGCAAAAAGTCTTGTTACGTTTTCATTTCCAGGAATGCCCTTTAAAGGGTTAAATGCTGAAAACTGAAAACTACTTACTTAAAAAAAGAAAGTGGTACTAGATCTACACAAGCACAAAGTAAGTTTGCTGACACCAGCATCATGCTAGTACTATACACAGATGGCCCACTGGTCCTGGCTGCAGCTTTCTGCATATCCTTTATTCTGCAGGCACTGATTACTAGTTTCCCACAGCAGAGTGCTGCCACTCACTGCAGCTGTGAGGCAGGGCAGGACCTGCAGGAGACACAGGAGAGAAGAGAAGAAACAAAACACAGAACACAATACCTTGGCACATAAAACATATATAGACAGTTTAGTAATATATTGTTCCTCTGTTAACTCTATGGAGTCTTGGGCTATTTTGTCCATTTTTGAATCCTTTTCATGTCTTTTAATTTTGTGTCTTTGTTGGTCATTTGTGTCTTTTTGTGGTCATTTTGTGTCTTCTGTGTTTTTTGTCATTCTGTCTTCTCATTTTGTGTCTTTTTAGGTCATTTTGTGTCTTTTTTGTCATTTTGTGTCTTTTTTGGTATTTTTTTTTAGTGCTTTAGTCCAACATAAAATGTGATTTTGAATCTTTTTTTTTACTTTCAAAACATTGTCCTGCTCAAAAATATTTTTTTTAATATAACATATAAGAGGGTTACATCCAGTTCTATCATTTTATACTAAATATATTTGATATTGTCTCTAGTTTTACTTGGTGTATCATCATCAAACTGAAACTGGCCCCATGGAGTTTACAGCCAGAACTTTAGAGGTAAATTTACAGTAGGGCTCCACGCTGCTTTGTTTTCTAGTCTGGATGTGATGAAGAAGTCATGCTTTGGAGCTTTTGGTGACTCCAGAGGGTTAATCTTATTTTTAAGGGCAGCTTTCACTTCTGTCATGTGAAGCAGTATTTGCAAAACGAATAGGGACAGAAGAGAAATCATCCGTGTGAATTCCAATGTCAGGTTGTAACTACTGCTGTTCCACTCCGAGTAAACACGTATGCAAGTTACTGGCAATGTTATTGTTTTCTTTGCTGAGCTGTCAACTAATACCTCCTGTCAAATCAGATGACAGACGTTTGTTGTTTGGGACAGACGGCACAAAGATTAAATGGCACGGTGTCATTCCTTTGTGACTCGTTCTGTTGCATTCTTTTCGGTCATTACTGGAAAACACATTGTGCTTGTACATGTGCAAACAGAGACACAAGTTGAATACTCCTAGAAATCTACTGTGAAGCACAATCCTTCTAGTGTGGTGGTTAATTACATTTCTGTTATTAGTTGTTTACTTGTGAGAATATGTAAATGTCAAATATATTCTTACTTTCTCTGGTTTTAAAAGACTTGACAAACTTTTCATGACAGAAACACTAATTATATTTCATTTAGCGACATATTAAAATAAACAGTGCACAATTAAGTCCTTTTTCACAGCAGACATGTTGTCATAGTAGGAAAAGCACATGTGTTTCCTAAGCACCTAAGGACATTATGCACACATACCAATACCAGTATTAAAGATAAATGAGTGACCCTGTTAACTGGTGACTTTCAGTTAATGCGTTGGCAGCTATCGCAGTTGTGACAGCTGTTGTAATCAGCGTTTTACATTTATATGTATAATAGGGCCGAATGGGTCATCTACACGAGACATGCAGATGCAAATAGAAGTTTAATTTTGGCTTTCCAACAGCTGCCATTACTGCGAAAACTACAGACGCATTTTGCTTAACTCTGTGGAGTCTTGGACTATTTTGTCTACTTTTGAATCCTTTTCATGTCTATTTGACAAATTAAAATATTTAGTTTAATTACCACCATTACCATTAACCGCTTATCCGCAATCGGGTCGCGGGTGCTGGAGCCGATCCCAGCTGTCATTGGGCGAGAGGCGGGGTACACCCTGGACAGGACGCCAGACTATCGCAGGGCTGACACATAGAGACAGACAATTACACTCTCATTCACACCAATTTCAATCATTCCGGCAATTTAGAGTCCCCAATTAAACCTAAGTGCATGTTTTTGGACTGTGGGAGGAAGCCGGAGTACCTGGTGGGAACCCACGCTGACACGGGGAGAACATGCAAGCTCCACACAGAAGACCCTCTAGCTGTGAGGCGAGAGCGCTAACCACTACACCACCGTGTAGCCCTAGTTTAATTGTCCAACTTAAAATTTTATCGAAGTTTGTTGCCTTGAAATTTTGAGTTCACCCAACTTTTCTTTTTTTTTTTTGTAGTGCAGAGGGTTAAACCTGGCTGAGGTCCAGCAACAATGCAGCCTGCTCAGCTCCAGACTAGCTCAATTAGTTAGGCTTGAATGTCACCGCACCAATCACGACACAATCAGATAGAGACAAGCGTGTTTTGCCCCCATTAGCTAGCTCATGTTCCCTGTGATGCAGTAACACAAAATGAATCTGTTTTTTAAAAAGACAAAGGAGAGATGTGGGAAACCAGCCTGGGCCGGTAAAAGCTCCAAAGCATTTGGTGAGGAAATATATCCCTGATTAGATTACATTTGGATTCATAATGGCAGGTAGTGATGCTGAGCAAAACGCACAGTGAATGTGGTAAAATCCTGCCAAATGAAGCTCCAGAGGCACTTAAACGCTGAAAACAGCTCAATGAAAATCAGCCATCATTGATTTTATTGGTTATACCTTTGCCTTTCCTGCTGTGGCTGTCAAATGTCTCCTGTTTCAGATTCATCAAAGGTGGATGACAAAACTGTCCTTCCCCAAACATGACCCCATTGGTTGTTTGTGCAAGCAGTTTATTACAACCAAGGTTATAATAATACTTTGGGATTTTTTATTAGTTTAAGTTTTAATTTCGTTGTAAATTTTTGTTTTCAAATTCACTTAGTTTTAATTCGTTTTTAGAGTGAGTTTGCTAGTTTTAGTTTATTTTTTATTCTTTTGAAAATGCTTTGTTTTAGTTTAGTTTTTATTAGTTTTAGTGTTAATTTTAGTTTATTTGGAATGGGCTTTGTGGTGCGAGATTCAAAGAGGACGTAATAAATTTTTCCTTTTTTTCCTTCGGTTTATCAAACATCCAAACTTTACTGAGTGTTGAGCCGGTGACATGTTTGCTCAAGCACATTTAGGATTACCATAATAACTGAACGGATTATGCTATCGGAATATTTCAAATGTTTTCTGAAAGCTGAGAAGTTGCTCTTTACAGCCAACATGGTGTCATTACGGTAATTTAACCCACGTTTCTCCCAGAAGCCACAAAGCAGTGTTACGTCCTTGGGGTACATTGTGTGTGTTTTGGGTTTTGCTCTGTTTGTGCCTCAGGACCGCAGCGGCGTCATGGCCTCCTTCAGAGGGAATCCCCGCTGGGTAACGCCTCCACCGAATGCCGGTAGCAGGATCGAGTATTCCCCTGGCTCCGCCCTCTGTCCGCTCGATTGGTCTGGCGTCCAATCACCTGCCGCACCTGCCTCCAGCTCGGCCTTAAGAGCAGCTTCGCGGGGCTGTGGACGCCCTTCTTCTTTGTCTTTGCATGGCTTTGTGTAAAGTATGTCTCTTGGATTGATAAGAAGGTATTTGAAAACCTAGTGTGGGTATTGAGAAATTGAGGCACTCGTGTTGTTTGACTGTTTATTGGGCATTAGGTTTAGGTTTTCTTTTTCACACTTATTCACATGACACTTCGAGTATTACCTTTGTTAGTCTCACTAGTTTATGGGTGGTTGCATTGCTGTATTTTTGTTTGCATAGGGTAAGAGTAAGCGTAGTCAGCCAGAGTTCCTTTGTTTGTTGTGTTTTAAGTAAGATAGTTTTGGGGGGGAAAAATCGAGTTAGGAAGATTGTTTTAGTTTGTTTGTTTTATGAGTTGGCGCCACCCTTCGCCCTTTGTTCATTGCCTCACATTACATCAACTTGTATCTAGCCTGAAGAAGGTTCTCTTTTCGTTACCTTTGTTTTATTTTGCTGATACACAATAAAATCTGTATTTGCCTGAGTACACGTCATCAGCGTTGTGTTGCTTGAATACACACACTCAGCGGTGGAGAAATAGAAACTCTGGATTATTATTGAAAAAAAGTTGACAAAGTCGAAAACAAAGGACATTTTCACTATAATTTTAGTTAGTTTTGTAACCACACAATACAATTTGAGTTAGTTATCGTTTTTTTTTAAACTCTCGTTTTTATTTTTATATCAGTTAACAAAAATGTTTTTCCAATTCTAGTTTTCGTTATTTCGTTAGTTTTCGTTAACTATAATAACCTTGATTACAACCCATATTTACGTTTATTGTGGTGGCAACCTCTTACAGCTCTAGTAATTATGATGGGAGCATAGGAAGAAGTCAGGTGACGTAGGATAAAGAGTGGTAAGGTCCGCATAGGACCGATGTGGTTATATGGGCTGGAGGGGTGGCTGAATTTAGAATTGACCTAAAATGCTGAACGGTTCCTTTAATGTCAACAGATTAATGTCAAAACCACAGCATTGGGTATTCAAATAAACACTATCAACTCTTTTTTCTGTCCTCCATGTCTTAGAAGAAAAAAAGGTTCAGCTTATTTGTTATACTGAAAAAAATTGATCCGTAAGAAAACTACAAAACTATAAGCTTCCGTCTGCCGGGTAGTACGCGTCATCGTCCCTCCCCGCTCTGTGATTGGATCCCTAAAACAGGGCTAAGAAACGGCCCTGGTTGCCAGACCGCCTGGAGGTTCGAATTGAAATTTGAGTGTGCAAGGCAGTATGGGTATACCCAGGCTAAAGCAAAGCTTGAATCTTGTGTGATTTACTGATTGGTCAGATGCCACAGGGTTAATAACCCCTTTGTACATAGATTCAGTTTGCTTATTTCAGGAGATGTCCTACAAGAGTTTTTTTGTGTTCGTGTGTTTAACCTGGTTTACGCCAACTTATGCTATGCTTGTTACCTGATCAGGACTAGTTTATGTTGAGTTTTGCATTAAATTAATGAAAAAAAAGTGTCACTTTATAATTAATAGTCCATCCATTAGCGAAGCTGTGCAATTATGGTTGTGTTCCTGAACTAAAGTGACGTGTCAGCCCTAAATGTATCTCTTGAGTATAACGTTTATATCTGATGCATCAAGTTTGAACTGTCAGAGCTGTAGAATGTCTAGCTGTCATGTCAGAAACAAATGGTAGGCATACACAGGGCATCTAGTGGTAAACTACATATACTTACTTGCTAATCTCAGCTACACTGAAAAAAATGGAGTGACATTTACTTTAAAAGAGCTAGGCAAGTTTTCCCACACAGAAAGTGTTTGTAATCTTCACTCAGGCTGTTTCTAAGTCATATTTATTTAATAGAATCACTTTTTTTTTATGAAAATACACAAGTAAATTGTAGATTCACTGATGTCCCTCAATTACATTTTACTTGGAAATATCAAATAATTAAGCCAATGAACTGGTTTAGTGAATATTACTTGGAACGAATGATTCAATTTACATACAAAACTGAGGACACATAATAGCAAACAATCACTAAGTACCGTAAGGCACTACATGAAAAACTGCTATTTTAAAGTAAAAGCACTGAATTTGTATTTCTTTGTAGAATTTATATAGATGATTGAAATAATAATTACAGGGCCAAAAATCTATTTTTTCAGTGTAGGAAAGGATTACAGAATATGCTAACCCATACACACTCCACCTTGAAAATTAGATCTCTTCTATTTCACTTACAGTGCTCAAGGTAACGTGGTTTGCTTATGGAGTGCTGTACAGTAATCTCTCAAATTACATTTTATTATACTGTGTGTGCAAATACAGGAGTACTAACAGCATGCTGTGGTTGTATGTACAGTAGCCGACTCCAGGGTTTTAAAATGTATCTGTTTGAGTCCCAGTCCTGTGTTAAAGTATTAAAATGATGATTTATCAAAGTAAAAACTCATTAGTAGTGGTATAGTAGGGGTGTGTAGAACCTGATAATGTAATAAATTCCAGATAATGTAATAACCCCGATAATGTAATAAAAATCTGCACTTGAGTCCATTGAAAATGTAATAAAACCTGATAATGTAATAACTTCCCGATAATGTAATAACTTCCCGATAATGTAATAACCGTGATAATGTAATAAAAATCTGCACTTGAGTCCATTGAAAATGTAATAAAACCTGATAATGTAATAACTTCCCGATAATGTAATAAAGTGCATTTCCCAATAATGTAATACACTTTTTTTTTAACCAATAATGTAATAAAGTATAACACCAAGCACCTTTAGATTTCAAGAAGCTGTTGAATGCATTCGTGTGTTATGGATACCTCGTTTGTTAAAAAATGGATGAACGGGTCAAAAGTTAATAAACATTCAACTTTGACCTGTTGGTGGTGCTAGAGCTCTTGAGCTAGAGTTGCCCACACAGTATCACCACTTGAACCCAAGTAATGGGTGGTCTGCTGTTAATCTATTACAATATTGGGGAATTATTACATTATCAGGACTTGCGAAATGAAGGCTAACCTGATAATGTAATAACCTCCCATTAATGTTATACTTTATTACATTATTGGTTCAATGGACTCAAGTGCAGATTTTTAATACATTATCGGGGTTATTACATTATCAGGAATTTATTACATTATCAGGTTGTACAGGGTGGTTTGTTGGTTTGTCACTGCAGAGGGAACAGAGAAGAAGAAAACACTGAGGCTGAGTGCTGCATATAGATTGTGTGTTGTGGTTTCCCAGAAAGTCATTACCCAGACAGTGGACTGCTTCGCCCTGAGGTGCATCACTTCACAATTTGCCACACTGGAGCTGTTTCCACATCACTGTTTTTCTCTTCATTCATTCAGCAGTGATGGTACACAAAAGCAGCGAAATTACTTACCACTGCTGGGATAGATGCATTTCTTTCCAAAACAAAACAAAACAAAACAAGCACAGGCCAAAAGAATTTCAAATGAGAACAACAAAATGATCAAAATTGTAGGGCTCGCTTGTACTACAATCCTCCCCAGGCATGTGAAAGTACAGGCTGGGGAAATACACTGATGCCCCCCCCCCCCCCCCCCCCCCCCCCCTTCCTGTATAAAAGTCATTACCCATCCTCCACTCTCCTGTTACAGCCACGCTAAGGCTCACTCTATACACCACCCTAGGGCTTTCTGTCTGTGCGTCTGTTTGTCTCGGCTGGGCCTTAGCTGTGGTGTGTGTTTGTGTGTGTGCGTGTCAATGATCATATGCTTTCGGTTAATGCAAATATGCACGCCTGAGTAGTTATCTATTTTTCCTTGTTTATGTCTGCAGAATTTGTATCTCCACCACCTCTTATCAATGCTTTATTATGCATTGCCACTTGCATTTCTTTCGTTTGCAAAAAGCACAATATAGTTGCCTGCATTTTAGGTTAATTTAAGCATTTGAAAAAGATACAGAACATTAATTGCAATGACAAATAAAAACAGTGGAATACATACAATCCACCAGCTAAAAAATCCACTGTAATACAGGACAATTTCTTAATTAGTATTTTGCAGAAATGTTTGGGTTTTCTGCCCAATTGGCCTCCTTTGTTCTGATAACTGATGAATAACTAAACAATATTACATTTCAGTTCATTATAATGAGGCTGAAATGATTTCCAATTCATATGATTATTCAAGCATTAATTTAATATAAGTTTTATTAAACTTGTCAAAATACATTTTCATTGTTGTGACCCAGCGATTTGGGATCGCCGAAGCATGTGCTCATAAATCAGAAGACTAGAGTGTATCTATGACAGATATAATCGGTCTAATTACAACCCAGATTCCAAAAATATCTTGGACATTGTCTAAAACGTAAATAAAAGAGAATTCAATAATAAAAACTAACCCAGATACAGGCGCTGTCATCTTGCGCATTTGAAGCCACAGTCAGGGATTGGTTAGAGCTGTGTTATTGAAGTCCCGCCCATAACCAATCATGAGTCAATCGTAGCAGTCAATCATGACATTACACCCCATTTTATAGCATCAAATAACTAATTAAAACCAAACTTGTCATAAAAAATAACCCTTGTACATACACCTGCATGACAAGAACTAAAATGACAGGAGAAAAAATGATTTAATGTGTACTCTGATTTCTTAGTTTGGCCCATGTCCCATCCACTAGCTAATAAAGGGGCGGGGCTTGTGGCCTATACTGCAGCCAACCACCAGGGGGCGATCAAGAAGTTTTGGCTTCACTTTTAGGAAGCTGACATGCCGGTGGTAACGTGTTACACAGCTTTGTATTCTATTTCTGTTTTCAACAACTGCCGTAACTACGACAACCACAGGTTTTTCAGCTGAAAATCGCCAGTTAACAGTATCACTTGTTAATCCATAACATTGTCCATCTTTTGATACAGTCTATGGAAGATAGAGGTATTTTTGGTGGGGGAGGGGTGGACATTTTTACAGTTTACAGGGGATTGATATAATGAAGGGACAATGAAGCTTCGTGAACCATTTGCTGTATTTTCTGAGCCCACTAGATGGCGCTCTTTGTTCAACAAAGGGCTGAAAACACACTCAATTACCATTGCTAAAGCCTTTTTTTTTTTTAAAGCCAAGACCGCCATCTAGTGGGGTCAGAAAATAAAGCAAATGGTTCACAAAGCTTCGTTGTCCCTTCATTAGTGTATATGTTGCTGATAGGGCTGCAACTAATGATTATTTTCATTTTCGATTTATCTGTTGATTATTTAAACGATTAATCGATTAGTTGTTTGGTCAATAAAATGTTGAAAAATATCAATCAGTGTTTCCCAAACCACAAGATGACGTCCTCAAATCTCTTGTTTTGTCCACAAACCAAAGATATATTCAGTTTATTGTCATAAAGGAACAAATAAACCAGAAATATTCACATTGAAGAAGCTGAAATCAGAGAGTGTGGACTTATTGTATTTAAAAAACTGCTCAAAACAATTATTCGATTATCAAAATAGTTGACGATTAATTTAATAATCGATTATTGTTTGATTAATCGAATAATTGTTGCAGCTCTACTTGCTGGTACTTCATTTAAAGCTATTTAGCGTTCACGTCTATTATTAGCCTATTTATTCAGGCACTGATTCAAATGTGGAACATAAAAGATGGGCAGTCCGTGGCCTAGAGGTTAGGAATCAGGCTTGTAACTGGAGAGTCGCCCGTTCAAATCCCAGTACAGACAGGTCAAAGACTGAAGTGCCCTTGAGCAAGGCACCTAACCCCTCTGCACAGCTCCCGGGCACAGTAATGTGCTGCCCACTGCTCCTTGCTTGTGTGTAAAAAAGGATGGGTTAAATGCAGAGGTTGAATTTCCCCATTGTGGGCTTAATAAAGTAATAGTATATATTTTTTGCGTCACACTTTAAAAACTGAATATCTAAAAATGTAGATTTCAATTAGAACAGAAAAGCTAGCATGCCTACAGTTACAATCCAAAAATAGAGCTAAGTAGGCTATTAATCATAATGTTGAGTTTGGAGAAAAAAAATCAAATTGCTCTAAAAACATTTTTTTTTTAACTTAAAATTAGTATTTAATTTTAATTTGATAATAGTTACAGTCCAACCTCAGCCCGACTACACCATCCTTTTCCATACTGCGACACCCATTTTGATGTTTATGTGACTGGAGTGTGCTTCCTGCAGAGAGGAGCTCAGGCCTAGCTCATTTTCGCCTGGCAGGTCAGCTGCTCTGTGTTTCAGTCTGAAGCCGTTGGCTGCTACTGAACCGTTTGGCTCTTTTCTCTACTAGCGAGCAAACCTACAATCTAGACCCAACTGTCCATCCAGCTCATTTTTAAAGGGATTTATCATTATATATGCCCGTGTATCCAAAACACATCGGTCATTGGGGATTCCTAGCACCGGTTGGCGAGGTCTGAAGGCCGTTATAACGCTTTTTCGAGGTTTAATTAGAGGTAGAAAACAACGGTGGTGGAGGAGGAGGAGATTCCATATTAGGAGCACAGAGGAGAAGGCACCCCCCTTGTGTGATTTGGAGCTTTTGGTGAGTGTTTATCGTCTTTTTACGTTATTATTGCCGTTATAAATTATACCCCCGTGTAGCGTGACCACATATGATTGTGTATACGAGGTATGGGCGGGTTATTGCGCTGTTTTGAACGTTTATTTTTATATTTTCTCTCGGGGTGGGGGATGGGCAGCGTCAGCGCGTGAGTAGGCGCGCGCGCACTGTGCATGTGTTCGTTCTCGTGGTTGGTTTGTGTTTGTGAGCGCGCCCTTCCTTCCTGCAACTACTGCTGGCTTTCAATTAAAACCACTTTTGTGATTTATTTATTTATTTATTTATTTATATCTCAACCATATATATATAATGTAAAGTGTATTTCATGCTTTAGATTCAACACTTGATTAAAAAATAATTTGTTTCACTTAGCAATCTAACTTTTTACATAACTACTATTACTTGACTATTTTACTTTTTTTTTTTTTTTTTTAAATTCATTAGATTAATCATAATAGAGTAATGCTTTTATTCCTCACTGTGTTTGAATGGACTTTGTACCTGTTGGATACATACTTAAGTGTAAAAATAAGTTTGAAAAAATAAATAAAACAACAATAGTTTTGAATAGTTATGAATTATAACTCAAAGTGTAGTTTTAGCAGTGTTGGCGTTATGTCCCATGGTGGTAGTTGCCAGTTAGAGGTGTGTTGTGTAGGGCCCATATTATTATTATTATTACATAGTTTAAGTTAATATTGATGTTTATGCTTGGTTGTCAGTATATTCATAAATGTGTTTATTATTGTATTTTATTTTATTACATTTGTGTCAATCTTATTAAACGCTTTCTACAGTGCTTTGCAGCTGGTTGTTCCAAAGCCATGGGGTGGTGTGGGGGAAGGGTGAACACACACACACACACACACACACACACACACACACACACACACACGCACACCCAGGAGGGCCACTTGCCAACCTTGTGAAGCTCAACTCAATGACACAATGTACCAGTCCCAGATAAGCCTTCAGTATCTGTGCTAGCAAGGAAAAGGGTGGTAATCCAGACTCTGTTTAGCCAGAGTCAGAATTCACAGACTAATTGGGTTAGGGTATTTTTAGTCCAGTATTGAAATTTAAATCAAATAATTTGCTTTAGGACACACAACTTCTCTAATTTCTATTGAATAGTTTTCATTACCCTGTTGCCCACACGAGTCAATGTCTGTGTTGTTTTGTTCCATTAATACTTAAAGTAGGTTATCTAATAAGAATAATCCATCATTTAATATATAGCATTGCCATTGACTGCATTGACACAAATAAACCATGGCCACTTACCAAAGGGGAAAAAAGGCTGTGCGAATGTAGTGTTGTTGTTGTTGGTTGTTTGTAGTAGAGCCTGCAGTACACTGGATTTTTGAATCCCTTCCCAATATTGATATTTGGTATTTATATCACATACAGGGTTTGGCAGTATGTTAAATTTTCCAAACGGATCAATAACCAGTGATTACAGATACATCCATACAGGTTTCAGTGTGTGTTTAACTAAAAAACACAACACAACACAAAACACAACATCTGTGGTCAGTGGTTGCTTGTACTTATTGTGGTTTGTCAGGCATCATTGACTTTAGATGGCCCTTATTATCAGGCATGTAAACTTGTTGAATATATCCCATGTATTTACATTTCTATCCGACCATATGACAAACTATTCAATTGTTTAGTCTTGTGATTAGGATCTGTAACTTCTGTCAAGTGTATAACTTGTGCCATATTTCAGCTTGCTGTCAGTCTTTGCCGTGTGTTAAGGTGTAACTTTTAACAGAACCTGTGAGGCAACACATCCTCTGGTCTTTGTGCTTGCAGTTGAGGTTTCCTAAATGTGTCAAGCAAGGGCACCTGCCAAAAACACAGTTCACTGTCACTTGGCATGTCATGTGTCGCTCTTCGATGATAACAAAGAACCCATTTTGATGAAGTGAATGTTCAGATTGTTTTAGGACAGCTGTATGGCCCATTTAGTGTAGGGTATGAACAGAAACTACAGGATCATTTGTCAGCTTTTCAGAATGATGAAAGCAATGTGCTGTGTAGAATATGTTGCTGAAGGGAGGCTGTTGGAAATAAACTAGCACTGGAGTAAAGCTTAGGTGGAATGGCGATTTTGTATTAACGATCGAAGGGTCGATATGCCTTTGTGTTTTCCTACGCCGATATTTAGGCGATTGTAACTAATCTACTATTACAACAGAATCCTAGAATCTACGCCTTACTGTGCATTTAATGGTAAAATGGTAAAGGGAGTGCATTTATATATCGCTTTTATCCAAAGCGCTTTACACAACACATTAAGCTCATTCACACACACATTCATACTGGTGGCAGAGGCTACCAGAGCACACTGGTGCCACCTGCCACCATTGGGAATTCATTCACACACGGTTGAACGCAGCATCATGAGCAATTTGGGGTGTCGGGGATCGAACCACCAACCCTCCGATCAGTGGACGAACACTCTGTTACCCTGTTAATCAGCATGTGTCAGAACTTGGTTTTAAATCCTTAATTACAAACCAGTTCAATGTTTCTTTCACCAAGCCTCCCCGGCTTCCTGGTTGTTCAGAAAGGTGCTGGATGGCGGCTAACAGGAATAGGCTGTCCCCCACCACATTGGCTGGGTGAGGGGTGTTTTTGCTATCAGGGAATAAACAGAAGTATTCATTGATCTTGAGTATCAATGATTGGATGATCTGTAAGTAGGCCAAGGCTTTGGCTCTGTATTTGATTGCAACATTGTTGATTTACCGTCATCATGACAACTTTTTTTAAGCGACAACCTTATGGCCTTCCATTGTGTTTGAAATCAGAGCTGTCCCACACATGCCCAGCCTGAAACACGGCCTCTGATTGTTCGAAAAGTCTGGAACACAGCCTCTGATTGGTTGACAAGTCAGGAACACGGCCTCTGATTGGTCGATGAGTCAGGAACATGGCCTCCAATTGGTTGACAGACTAAACCCATGGCATCAAGGGATTCCCATTGAATGGTTAACAGGGACACTAACTGTTTCAAACAGGGATTATTGATAAATAATCACAGAAGACACAGTGTTGGATTTATAATTATGGATTTATTTTTCCAATGTCTCCAAATAGACACCTCAGTTCAAGGTTGGATTCCAATGTTTCTGCACAGGATATGATCAACCCGGAGCCAAAGAGTGGCTCATCGGTTTTCAGAAGCTACAGCATTGTATTGTATTATTACAACGGACGCATTGTAACTACAACTATTCTTAAGCGATAGCTCATAATGCCGCTTTGTGTTGGACCAATGCCAATGTAAACAGTTTTTATTAACATGTTCTTGAGCATTTATTCTTGCAAAGAGATAGTCCCTCCTTGCTACAAACTGCAAGGGATACAAGGCTTTTTCAACATGGAAAAAAATCCATGCCATCACAGCCCTGCAATATTAAGAAAACTGTTACATGAGTGGAATTATGTAAGCAACAGATAATCTTGAATTATCAACTGCCATTTTTCTGCTACTTTTGGATTTCCTTTTATGACGCCACAGTATTGTAGGTTGTTTTAAGTGTGAAATTGTGAAGATGAAGTCAATCTTGTTTTCAGGTTTAAAAGACAAACTATAAAATAATGGAAAGATTTGAATGGCTCAATTTAAAATGTTCCGAGCTGATGGCCAACAAAACAGAAGGGAAGTGAAGATGCATGCAACCCTGATTGGTATTTGACAGCTGATGGCCGTGGCTGCCTTTTCTTGGTGACCATCCTCACATTGGCCTATTTTCCCTGACTGTGCTGCAAACGATGTTTCTGTTAATGACTATACTGTACCTGACACCAGAATCTGAAATGGGGCAGTGAGAGTAATGTGTGGTGTCTCTGTCTGCATATAGTTGCTTGTTTTTTTTAAATGGAGCTTCACTTGGTAATTTAAATCTAATTACTGTACATTTAAATCTTCTATAGTGCAGCTAAGCGGAGACCAGAAAGGTCTGTGAAACATGATGTGAATAATACTGGATTTGCTTATTTGTTCTCAAAGTTGCTTTCCCACAGTCAATGTTGAGCACAGGACGAAAGAATATGGTTACAGAGCAGGCAGCTGAGTCATGTTATCTACACAGGACACATTGATTAGTTGGCCTTATTAAATCTCAGAGGACGAATGGTGGAGTAGTACAGTTATGTAACCAGTGCTCGTCAGTGTTGTGAATTGAAAAGGGAAAAACAAAATGGACAAAGAAGTGCAGTGAGTGAAAATGTCTGTCTTAGTTAGGTAATAGCCTGACATGAGCTGGAGAGACACACAAATACTGAACAGCTCTGGATCCTGTTTTTTATGATTTGTACTGTAAATGAGCTGTACCTTCACAATGAGTACATAGTTTGTGTATAATTTTACTAATGCTGATCATTTCAATGCTTGACTAAATTAAATTGAGTGATATACAGTGAAATACAATGTATTGTTATAGTGGTGTTTGAGGGGGAGGTGTGGCAAAAATACTATCAACACATAACTATGTCATCCTATGCAGGTCCTTATATAAATCACAATTTTTGACATAAAACAAATTTTTCTGTAGGACCTCTATGATTGAAGAGCAGCTTGTTTATATGCTACAACCTAAGAGTTTACATGGGCGCGCTGTCAGGTATATAAATGGTCGCCCAAGTTATATCTGGCGGCTAGTTTTAGCATTTTTCATTTTTAGATTTTCATCCGTCATGGTGAAAGCCACAATCCGCATTGTGACAGCATGATTAAAGGGATAGTTTGGGATTTTGGACATGATAAAACCGGTAAAGCATACAGGGCGGCTGCGAAATTCATGACGCTGTGTCATTGTATTTACTGGCTTTTTCAAGAGACGATATCCATGAGAAACATTGTTCTTTGGTGGAATAGGTGACCTTTAAGTGTACATACAGTTTTATGGAAGCAGCTCCATCTGTAAGTACATAAAGCTAATTTTAGCCCAAGCAGTGACGTGTACAGCTTCATCATTATTTGCATCAGTATAGGGCTGGGCGATATGGACCAAAAGTCATATCCCGATATATTTAGGCTGAATATCGATATATGATATATATTCTGATATTTTAATCGCAAAGTGAAAGCAAATGTTTAATCAAAGGCAAAGCCAAATATGACACAAGTAGTTTATTGAAACTTTTCATTTAAGTGAACATAAATACTATTAAACAACAGGAGCACCTTTTTAAAAAAAAAAAAAATCAAAGCTCCATAAAGTGCACATTTAAATTTAAAAAATATCTTAAATAAAAGCCTATGAAATAAAAAAGCCTTTTTAGCCAACCTTTTTATGAAATAAATATATTTATATGAGAAAAGAATAACGAACGTTAAAAAAGTACTAATTATGACAAACCCTAGTAAGGGCAGCATTTATATATAAATAAAGAAAAAACTATATCGATACATGCGATATGGTCTAAATCCATATCGCATTTAAAACAATATCGATATATCTTTTATATGTATATATCGCCCAGCCCTACATCAGTAGACAACTAACTTTTGTCAATGGGAACATTTTGTTCATTGTGCGATGAGGCGGTTAGCACTGCTACGCTAAAGGCTGCATTTATGGACACACAAATGGTTCTGTTTCTATGAATGATTATATACTCTTGGGGATTTTTATATAATAACGTCACATACCATACCCTGGTGGAATGTCAGGAAGGTATGACTGTATGAAAACCCACCCAAGCCTACCTGTAGGTGTGAATGGTTGTCTGCCTATATGTGTCAACAACTACACAACTGGTGCAACACTTCTGTTCTGTTCTATATGTTCTGATCCGCACAAAACTGTGTGGAAGGAAATTGTAATGACTGTGATTATAAGCCAACTGAACTGATTATAATGTTTTATATAAATTAAATAATATGCTCTAAGTCACCATGTGCAAAAATGCATGTACAATTGTTCCATAAAATGCTGAGCAGCTCCATGATTTGTGAAGATTTAAAACACACACACACACACACACACACACACACACACACTCAGGTCTGCTTATATGCACACACACACACACACACACACACACACACACACTGCATTGACAGCAGTCACATGGTGTGTGTGTGTGGCAACCCCAGGGGTCAAGTTCAACATTGTGAAGAATGTGTCTGTGCTGGGTGGCCCTCCCCCTCTTTATCCACAAGGTTTTGAAGTTTACAGGCCTGCGGCCCCTCTTCCCCTCTGCTGCAGAGAGACCCAGGGTGATTATTTGTGCTCCAGCTTCCGTCCCAACCACAGGAAAATCAGTTTAGTTGGCTACATAAATTTGTTACTATTTAAAAAAAACAAACGCCAATGCTTTCTGTATCTTGTGTTGTCTCTAGAAGTAGCATGTTAAATAGATAAGCATATTAAATGACGATGATGTGCATGATTCTGTAAGTCTTTTTGGGGTTGTATACACATGGTTGAATACAGATGTTGTAAGGCACATTGTATAAAAGCTTCTGCTTAAAATGTATGTAATATGAGAACTGTATTACTGCTTACTTAATAGTTATTGATCCACCTTTGTGATGAACTACCAGAACCAAGTACTCCCTATGTATTTATTTATTTGATCAATTAACCCATTTAAGCCGGGAAAGTATTACCGCATTTCTACCATTAAAACTGGGGGCGCTCTTGAGTTATTCTACCATTATAGCCGGGAAAACAGATACGTCGTTTTGTAGTTTTTTCCACCTATTTTCTGTCTCTTGGCCAATGGAATTGCATCAGAATACATGTGGGAGTGTCGCAATGCAACATGGGACTTTTCCAGAACTGAAATCATGGCGGAAGACGACTATAGCGGAGGGAGCTCAGATATAACAGCTATAAGCTCTCAAATACTTTTTGAATTTAATTTCTATCTAATACAGAGGCTGAAAAATCTATTATTTAGTAGGTGTTGACACTTCTGTTGAATTTCCAGAAACAATTCAGGTTTTAGGGGGTGATTTTATAATCGCCCAGAGGTTTTACAGGCATTTTTTCCAGGCGTTTTAGGCCTAAAGGGGTTAATAAATAGCCAACTGTTAAACTACTGTAAAAAGAAAATAGTAATGGGAAATGGACTGCATTTTATACAGAGCTTTTGTAGCAATTGCGACTACTCAAAGTGCTTTCACCCATTCACAATCACTTTCATTCACTGGTGGCTGCATGGGGCTACAGTGCAAGGTGCCACATTCACACTCACACAGTGAGCAGGAAGCACTCTGGGGTTCAGTATCTTGCCCAAGTACACTCCGACATGTAGACTACACTGACCCAAATGTGCTACATTATAGAGACTGAGGCAGTTAAATTTTGTGTTCTGCGCCACATGGACCAGCATCTAACAAGCAACTTACTGGCTAGAACTGAGGTCGGACAAGGCTGTTTGAAAATTTAGGCTGCTTTTAGATCACATCAGGCTGGTTCAAAGTAACACAGTGGTTTCAGTGGAAACACAGTGTTGGCACAGTAGGAGTGCTGCTGCAGAAGCCTCTTCCAAAAAACATGATCCTAGCTCATCTTAGACCTTAGTGCACTTCAACGTTATTATGTTATCGACCCCCCCCATCAATTCATCCACTCATGCACAGGCCTACAGTCTTTCATTTATGTTAACCTTGTAATAATTTATTTACTAGATTACCTAGATTGACCTTTATTTATTGCATAGCAGTAACTTTAATATTCCTTCATAGCAGCAGTGGCACTGTGGAAAACAATATGCCAAAATGGCCTCTATAGGGCAGTCAAGAACAGGCAAGAGCTTCATGTTGAAAGTTCAGTCATTTATTTATTGATACTATCCATTTTAAATGCCTGTATTGTTGCATATATCGTATAAAATATAATTCAAATAAAAATTTAGCCTATTTAACAGGCTAAACAAACTCAAAATGCCAGTCTGAACATTGGTGGCATTATTGCACATTGTTACACAGTACAGTGTAACATATTATTATTGCTCACTCTCACACTAACGTTTCTCTTAGGCCTTGAGGATCATGTAAACAAACCACACTTCAAGTAAATAACTGGTTGGGTTGTTTCCCCCACGAGGCACTCAACGCTTGCATAAATTGCAGCTAGCGTGTGTGACATCGGACTCGCTCACTTCGAAAAAGTTCCATATCGCAAAAGTTCCATATCGCAGACATGTTGTCGGTGTGTATAGGACCACAACACTTCTTCTTCGTTTTAAAGCGGAAGTGTTTTGGCTTTGGATCCGGAATGTATATCACACCATAACAAACACTTGTAAAGCACATGTACATATAATGCGATCGGATCGGTGATTTTAACCTTTGATCTGATTTTGCGATCAATCGTTTTTTATCATATCGGGCCAATCCGATCAGTTGCCGATCGATCAGCGCCATCCATAATAGTATAGCTCCTGTTGTGTTTATATAAGTGTTTGGCAACTTGTTGTTGTTGTTACTTTTATCTAACTTAAAGCTAATGTGTTGTCAACAAATGTTTGTTTTTGATTTTTGTACACAGAGCTTGAGAGTGAATTTTGTTTGTTGTTGTGTTGTTTGATATATTTGTTTGATATATTTTAATTTTTTTTTATTTTTCCATCGTTTTAAGAAAGGGTGTACTTAATAGCATAATTTTGCTATTATACTATCATTTGAGTGGCATAAAATGTTTTTAAAATCATTTATGCTTGACCCTTTGCACAATAGTACGTTTATTATAAATTATTTATCGACTTGAAAAACCACAGTGTAGCATTAGCTGAGAGCCATCAGCTGTTTCAGTCATGCTTTACAATCACCAGATCATTCACAGCTGTGTGGCTATCAGCTGACTCATCTCGTCCAATCATATCCATTCAGGTGTACGTGGTTATTATAACCTGACACTGTTACTCCACATACATTCACTCATGCAGTCACTGTTTGCTTATGTGCTTTATTGTTGTTATCATTCAGTTGCAGTCCCATTTTGATAATGATTGATTAGTTCTCCCATCAGAATCCTTCTCACTTGTCCGATTCTTTGAATGCTACTTTAAAGAGTAGAGCCTTGTCTGCTAGACTGTATTGCATTGTCTTTTATAATGAATGGTTCAGTCATTGACACAAGGGTGATTCTCATGAAGCCAGTCTAAGTAATGTCTGTGAAGATTATAAGGACATACTTTATTAAACTAAATATATTTCACTTTTATATGAATGAACAATACAGCCATAATGAGGCACAATTCATTGTTTTGTGCTAAAACTATATATATATATATATATATATATATATTTTTTTTTTTTAAACATATTTTTGATTCACAATTTCATTACTGTAATGCGTCCAGATAAAAATGTCATGGTTTCCTCACACTTATATACAATAAATATTTAATAAGCTTTATAAAAATAAATATACATTTGTTTAAAAATGCTTAATTTAACAGAATAATTATTTCTATTTAAAAATGTGTCTCTAATGAGTCTCTAAAAATGTCAGAAAATACATTATTATTTTAAATAGATTATAAATTCATATTAAACAGTGACTTTAGATTGTGTATGTTATAAAGGGTCAAAGAAAATTTATATTCAATGCTCTTGGATTTTGGCTATGAGCTGTACCATGTTCATGAGAATCACCCACAAGTGTCCCTGGTTGCATTACACTTGATTGTTAACTATGACGGGAATGCTCACTTTGCTTATTGGCCGGTGGAAACGCCCAAATACAGCTGGTGTCTCTGTGTTGCCAGAAGAAAAGACAGTGGGCATTCAGCAGCTTCCAGTGCAGGGTTGACCCGCCAACACTCCATGAAACTCATGCTGCAACTGCACTGTGGGTGCAGTTTTTGTCCTGCAGCGTGAACTGCTGAACTGCCCGAGGACTGCTGACTCTGGCTGTGTGGACCGTTGCAATTCTGTTTTCGTCAAACACATTAGATTTCTCAGTAGAGTGTCATTGTGGGTGTGCAGTGTGTGTCCATGGGCAACTTAAATGCTGGAGGGGGCCACAATTTGTCATCGACACTATAGGGTCACATATAGGACCGTGCACTTAACCAGATATGATGAAACTGAAATTTTAAACATGTTTACATTGCAGTAACTTAACATATTTCACGCTCAAATGCATGTTTAACAGTATAAATAGGAATACAAAATGTTTGAAGCAAATAAAAAATAACCACTATCTGTGATTTATTTTTTTTCAGTGCAAGAACAGCAGACCAACATTAATTGCAAGAAGTAATTTTGTTCATTTTTACTGTGCACTTTTAAGATTTCATGCTCAAATGCATGTAGTTGTACTCAGGGCCACTTCAAGTCAGGCTGCAGGCCATATGTGGCCCCCGGGCCTCCAGTTGCCCATCCCTGATGTAGACACTAGATAAGTGAAATTATATTAGATGTTAGTAGCATATCCAACACTTTGATTGTATGTCAAACTTAGAACAGTGCCAAGTTCTGTCTGTGTTGACGTCAGAAGCACTGGTCATGTGAAATCGGTGCCCTGGCTAGCCTTTGCTTCTAAAGGGTTGTTTTCATTAGTTATTCTGTCCGTGCAGTGGGAGATTGTCCACTGAACATATGACAACTATCCTGCTGTTATCTGTGCACCACCTCTGTTCCTGCTAAATGTTTTTTTCCCTTATCTGGTGCTTTTTCTGCTTTCACAAGTAACTCCAATTGATCGCATTGCTAAGCACGTCAAGCTTTCCAATCCAGCGTGGTGCATAGGTGTTTGGCTATAATGGTGGCAGATGTATTCTGATGCATTTCATAGGCCAAGAGACCAAAAATGGGTGGAAAAAACTACAAATACTACAAAACAACATATTCGCTTTCCCGGCTTTAATGGTAGAATAATGCAACAGCGCCCCCCCTCAATTTTGCCCCATAGAAATGGGGCAAAATTGAGTTAAGCACAGTGGAAAAAATATTGTTTCTTAATTAAAAAAAGAATAAAGTCAAACATCTCATGTCCTATTGGATTTATTTAAACATTTACTGAAATCATACTGATTTTGGTTTTGGAAAGGCAATAAAAGACACAAGCATAGAGTTTTAGTTTCTGTCTATTTGTTTTTCTGATTGTCTTCCTTATTGCATAGAGCAACTCATTTGCCGACATTTCTGTCAGGAGCAGTAGTGGCACGTTTTCAGTAGCTCTGATCGAACGGACCACATTAAATTGGCACAGCTGATGTACCAATGAGCTAATGATAAGACCACATCCTGAAAATGCCATCTTGCATAGTTCAGCAAAATTGCAATATGAATTCCATTTAAATAAAACATTGGATCTCACCAATTAATGGCTGTTTCACACTACATGACGGTCTAAAGAGGGAAGCTGGGTCGGGGGTTGCCCGCAACAACAGGAACAGGAAGTGTGTGTTGTAAATGCATCACATAGTTGTTGACAAATCTAGAGGGCTATAAATAGAAATAGTGAAGTGTGAAAACAGGCTATTTTGTGCAACAAGCACTACCACATCAACTAGCATGACTACGGTGACAACCTTTGTTTGGAGAGACTTATCTGTGATTCCTCTTGGTTAAAGATCTTGCAGTGTGTGACTCCTCAATACAAGACAGCTTGAACAGTGTGGTGATCTGACATTTTTGAAAGTTGTGTCGTGTCAACCAGGCATAACCGGCTCCTTGTGACTTTGATTTAGTATTTTACTAGACAGGGTTTCCCCCCATTGAGACGCGTCTTCGTTCTTCATGAGAGAGAGAAAGCCGAGGTGTATTTAACTCCAGCTAAATGTCATGGGATCCTCGCAGCACTCTGATGTATTGTGTTGCATTATTATCAGGGATAGCCGGGGCTCAGCGCTGCCTCAGAAGTTGATGTATTTATCTGTAATGCGGGGTTATATCTGAAGGATCTATGCTTTGCTTGAGCTTGCCTCATGTGGCGTCAGATTGGTCAGTTTATAAAGAAGACTGATCTCATCGTGGATTTGTGGTGTTAACATGTACTAAGTCAGTGATTCCCAACCGCTGTTCCGCGGCACACAAGTGTGCCGTGAGAAATCATCAAGTATGCTGTGGAAGATTATCCAATTTTACCTGATTGGTACTCTAAGTGAGAGGCAGAACAATTAAATGCTCTTCCAACAGAGAGCAGTGTATCAGCACGATATGTCGAGCAGCTGGAATAGTGTTGCCAACTTAGCAACTTTGTCGATATATTTACCAACTTTTCAGACCTCTCCAGTAAGGCTGGGCGATATGGACCAAAAGTCATATCCTGATATATTTAGGCTGAATATCGATATACGATATACATCCCGATATTTTGTTGCAGAGTGAGAGGAAATATGTCCAAATATGACCAAATATGACATGTCACAAAAGGTAAAACATATCTTAAATAAAAACAGCCTGTGAAATAAAATAGGCCAATCTTTTTTCAAAATAAATATATTTATATGAGAAAAGAATAATGAACATTACGAAATAACTAAATATGACAAACCCTAGTAAAGGCAGCATTTATACATAAAAGAAAAAAAATTGAACCATATTGTTATATGCGATATGGTCTAATTCCATATCACATTTAAAAATATATCGATATATCTTTTATATCGATATATCGCCCAGCCCTACCATCCAGTGACTATTTTTCAAAAAAGCTACTTGAGACAAATCTAGCGACTTTTTCTGGTGTTATTGGAGTCTTTTGGAGAGTCCTTCCAGCGTGTGCTGCCGTGGGCCCGTCCCAAAGCACTCACAAGCGGCCCAGTCCTCCTGCAGCAGTCTCTCCTAGCTGCAGAGATGTTAACCCCTCAGCGTTCAGTCTGCAAATGAATTGTGCATGTGCAAAGTCGCCGCTGGCTTACAGTCTGTTTTGGATCACTTTTGTCAGTTCCTAGGCCAGATAAAGGAGGAAGGTTGGAATTGTGACAGATGACACATGCAGTTCTTAACATATTTAGGGTGTTTTTTACTGTCTTTTTGACATTTTTGTTTGGTGGTATGCCGTGTGATTTTTCTAATGTAAAATATGGGAAATATATGGGTAACACTGTACTAAGTGATATGACCTATGTTTATGATGGGGCATTATTGTTGAGTTAAAAGCCTGTGGTACATAAGCTCCCCATACAGACAAGGACACAGAAACGTTTCTGTCTTGGTGTGATGTTACGGTTCCATTTGATTTGTGGTTGATGTGTCTGACATGGATTACACTTCCTCTTGTGGCAGAGAAGAGAGATGTAAGGGACAGCCAAGTAACTTGTCTTTTAGCAAAGTGAGAGTGATCGAAAATTGTTCCTGTATTTCGCCGTCATGCTTTATATTTGTTGGCAGCCCTGCTCGTTACGTCACATTATCTCCCCATACGCACACAATTCAATTAACCAGTGCTGGAGAAGAGTTGATATGATCTGTTATGAATGGCATTAATGTTAACTGTATAAGCCCTCGTAAAACACAGATGCAGAGCCTGACATTAAAGGGATGTTATGCAACTTTAAGACTGCCCCCATGATTTCGGCCAGTATTGGTATTATTTCATTTGACTGTAAGCCTTCAGAAACTGCATGAATTAGGACAATTAATGCAGTAATAGTAAGTACAGACGGAAGGCGCAGTCCGTTTCTGTATGTATCTTCAGTTGCTCACAACTCGACTTTCGTCTACGTCAAAAGGCTCTTCTTCTTCTCTCTCTGCAGCCACAAACTAGAAATGTATTAATCAGGGTTCGTACGGGTGCTTGAAATCCTTGAAAATGTTGTATTTTCAAAGTTTAAAAAGTGCTTGGATTTTGGATAAAGTGCTTGTAAATGCTTGAAATGCTTACTGTATTTATCTTGCAATCTGACTATATCCATCTATAGACTATAGATAATCACATGTTCAATGTAAAAAAATAATGAGTAGCCTATCTGAAATGAAGACCATTCCTCCTAGAAGTGTAACACACTCGCTGTTGGTATGGTTAAGTGAAATCTCCCCCTTTTAGTATGCAAGTACTCATCTAAAACATGCAATTTACAACAGACGTAAGATACTGGAAAAGCTTGAAAATGGACCATGAAAGTCCTTGAAAAATGCTTGAATTTAACCACTGAAAAAGTGTACGAACCCTGATAAATATTTTTAAGGCGGTTCCTTTGGCGATTATGAATGGGGGGGAAAAGGTCATTTATTTGATAGTGTGCACCATGTGATCCTACAATGCCGGTGTGGTCACAATTGACTCACACTCTTTCCTGAAGGCTTGACCGCCGCAGCTACCGCTTGACAGACTACAGTGGTTTTCATGCCTCGGTGTGACCAGTAGAAATACACAGTCCTGTGACAAAGCAAAAAAAAACAAACTGCAATCACACAGCGAGGCCTTTTGCTGTCTTCATAGTCTACTATGAACATAATGGTAGGTGTAGTAATGAGGTGTAGTAATGATTATACTAATGGTGACTACACTGCCAACAAATTATATAGTATTTCACCATGGGGTAGCATAAGATTGGCATGGCAATCAAAAAGGACACAAAAGTAGATATATTAAGGGCTTTGGTGGCATTATAACTTTGGATTTGCTAAATACTATGGTATAGCGTAATACCTTCATAACGCTGTCACAAACCTCAGTAAAAATAATTGTCAAATCAACTTTAGTTGCTTTTTGTATGTTCATACTAGGGTTGTCACCATACTAAAATTTTCAACTCGATACCGATACTCGGGAAAATATTCGATACTAGATACCATTTTCAATACCACCAGGATAAAAACAAAGACCCCAAAATTTAACAGAAATATTTTTGTTAACAAGAAAAATGCAACATGTAAAAATGAACAGAATCACAGGTTAAATATTTATAATAAAAAACAGTTGCAAAAAGAAATTGCAACTATGATAACAAGCTTCAGGTCTGAGGTAGTGCAAAAAATAAGGGTTGTATGGCATAGCTGCTTAATAAGATGTTGGATCGATACTTTTGAAAATGAATATTGTATCCGGATACAACGTTTTAGTATCGATACTTTTTTGAGTATCGATACTTTTAACGACCCAAGTTCATACAAAGGTAACAAATTATGTTAATCGGGAATATGATCTCATCTCATGTTTTATTAGACAAAGATATTTGCTGCTATTTGATTTTGATTTGATTTATTCGGCACAGCAACAACAATAATACAATTTATATATTCCATATACATATTGAAACAAAATAAAGACATAACAGGAAAGCCCAGAAAACCCCATGGGGATTGAATTCCTAATGTAACATAAAAATAAAAAAAGAACAAGGAACATAGAATTATACAGATCAAGAAAGTAGAAAAACAAAACAAAGGCACAACATAGCAATGAAACAAGAATTAGAATAGGTTATTGAAATAGAAATAGAAATAGAAATAAAAAAAAAAGATTTTTTAAATGATAAACGAGAAAGGTTGACTAAGTAAGGAGGAAGTGAGTTCCATGTCCTGGATCCTCCATATGTAATGCTAAACTGTGATGAGGTGGTTAGTTAGATTCAATTCAGGGTTTTGCAAAATACAATTTTATTGTCCAAATATTTAATATATTGTTGTTTTTTGATGAAAGTTGTGGTTTACACTAAACCCTAACCTTTATGGGTGGAGCACACAAGACGACCCCCAAAAACAATGATATCACCGTCTGTTGTGATGTTTCATGTGGACATCGTATAAGCCAATTTGTTAAGCATCGCCCAATCCTACAGTGTGTGAGAGCTTTTGAGAATCAGAGCCTGACAGATGCCAGGATTGTACTCAGTGTTAACCCTTTGTTACACGAGAGATGGGAAATCATAAGATTTTATTGGGACAGATGCTGGCACAAATTCTGCTTCAGATTCTTAATTGATTCACTAATTGATTTCTGATCAATTTTCTGTCCGAACACGTATTTTTACAGCAATTTATTTGTTTTTCTGTCAAAGAAAAAATCGCCTGCCTGCGTGGCGCTAATGTTTTTCTAACACGATGTGTATTTCCTGTAATGGATGTTACAACTTGGTTGGGAAAGCAGCAATTTTTCCTTGAAATTAGGCCAGGCTTTTATTTCTTCTCAGCCATGCTTCGTTGCTTCAGTTTCCAGCAGTGTATACGCATGATTTTAACTCAGAAAACGTCAGAAAACCATGCCTGCATCAACAAAAGGAATTAATAAGAGGGATGCAATTCTAATGAATCGAACAATTTGGACCTGGTTCTCCACTACAACCAGTTCTCAAACCCTGTCCCCATGTTCCACCCAGCCTCACCGACCGACCTGCAAAACAAACCAGCTTTAACACGGACTTGCACTCGTATGTTGAAACGGTTCCAATGTCAATACTTAAATGAGCTGTGCTGGGTGAAAATCAATCTGGCTGCTGTTCCAGTTCTCTAATCTCAATAAGTCAAAGAAAAAAATGCCAACTGTGCCAAGCTGAGGTGTCCTGCCTGTTCACTTAGTTGAATTGCTGCTTTTTTCTGAATCCAAAAAAGTATTTATTTACTTCTTGTGCCCCATTTAATCTACCCAGGTAGTTATACTGTTCAATCCTAAAGAACTGCAGTGCATCAGCGTTTCTTTTTGAACTTCTATTAGGCAGCAGCATCAGCATTAGGGGAAGTGTGCAGGTTGTTTATGTGAGCTTATATTAAATTAACTCATTGCGTGTAATTGATATCAGGGCCGGGACTTGATTAAAAAAATTAATCTAATTGATTGGAGGCTTTGTAATTAATTAATCGAAATTAATCGCATTTTAATCGACCTGAGAACAGTGAGAAGTAAATTTTTTCACATGGATTTTTAGTATACCATTGAATAATGACTGAATACATAAGCTTAAGCAACAAAAATATTGTTTATTTTTGTTCAAGTCCAACAGACCAGTGTAATTTTTGCCATTAAGTGTAGCAATAGCATATTTAGAAATGTAGTACATTTCAGAAATTCAGGTAGCCTATAGGTAGGTAGACCTTCTGTAAACTAGAATACTTTGTTTTTAACACAATAAAAGTAAAACACAATACTTTCAAGTACTTTCAGAACATTGGAAACCCTGACTATTAGAGGTCAGGGGTTGCTTCAGAGGCCATAACAGACTATGTTGATTTACCAACAGCTGGTATAAAAAAATCTAATGAATTTCAGCCCATCCATTGGTTTTTTGTAACTAAATGTCCCATCATCCACGGGGCCAACCAAAGCGCTCTCATCAGCTTCTTCCTTCATGATCACTGTAGTTTGTTGTTGTCTGAACTCATGAACGCTAGTTGGTGCTCCAGTATAATCGGTCCGCCTGAAACTCATCCAGTGAGAAACGTTCCGCGGTACAAAAATAAGTGCCATTAAAATGTGTCAATTTTTTAACGAGTTAATTTTTGTGTAGTTAATTAATCTTAATTAATGCGTTAAAGTCCCTGCCCTTATTAATATATATATATATTTGTGTGGCAAGTTCACCCTGAGCTCCTCCCCTGAGTGCTGTCATATGTAAGACTATGTTGGTGTTCGTCTTTCCTTGTTAAAATGGTGAAACTGATGAAGGCAGGTGTTCCATATTTCACATTGGGTCAAAGAGATGACTAGCTGCTTACAAACCTCATTCCTGTTGTGCCAGGGCCGTGTCCACCAGCAAGCCTTCAGCAACACTCAACAATTCAGCTCTTCTATGGCCACACCCAGTTACTCCTGCTTCCTTTGTGGTAACATTATCTCTACTTTTGCACTGCAGCCTCTGCCACAGCTTTGATGGCACTGTGGAGAGAGGCAGGAGGGAGGGAAAGACAGACAAAAATCAAGGGAAAGGATGACTAAAAGGAAAGAGGCAGAGAAGGAATCAAGGTCAGGGGGAATAGGAAAGGAAGCAGCGAGCCAAGAAAAGGAGCCTGGAACTGCTCAGTGCACTTCTCAGTATTATGCAATCCAGCAACACTGTAACTTCACCTCTGTGTGCAGCCTAAATAACTCAAGAAATTAATCACGGGATCACAAAAAGTGTGGCTCTACAAATGTAGTGTAGGGTTGCAGGGTTTTTGTGAGCATTACTTTACATCTCATGTTTCTTTCATGATGCCTATCTGCTGTAAATGCAGGCAGTGAACATGCTATGATGGTGGTTGTTGTCTCCCTCTGTCCTCACACTGAAGAGGTGAACCATTGTTCAGACTTCTGAATGAGAGTCAGTCACATGGTTAGACCATTCAGTCCCCATGTACTGCTGGCTGAAGCTTCATGTGGATTATATTACATCCTCAGGATTTTCACTGGTGTAAAAACTGCAAAAACTGACAAATTGTTGCTGCCTGCCCCATTAAGTGGCATATGCATTGAATCTGCTTTAAAGGTGACCTGTGGAGTAACACAGGAACATTGCTCTCTAGCACCACTAGAGATCTCTAAAGGATATAGTCTAAATATCCTGCATCATTTGGCTTCGTGGAGATAAAAATACCAAATATGAGATAAATTTCAGATTGTTTCCAAGTATAGTATAAACAGCCTTGGGTTTGACATTATGGCTGTTGCCATCTTGGTTTTTTGGAGAAGTGACCACATTTGGACAAGAGGGTAAAGTTATCAGATAGCACTTGGCAGCTTGGTTAGACAGGTGCAAAATGAACCGCAGACTCCATAGAGTCTGTAAGTACAACCAAATGCCAAACAAGACATTTTTAGGCAACTTAATGTACATTTAACTTTCTTGAACTGAAAACACACTGAAAGCGTCAAATAACCAAACAGGACAGCACTTTGGTAGTGACTTCATAAGGTAGCCAGGTCAAAAGCATACCCTGTTTTATCTGACAAATAAATCATATTTAAAATTTGTTTTCTACCATAAATTAACTTTCCAGTGGCCTTTGAAGATTCATGACATGCTTTTGTCTGTTGCATTGTCTCATACAGTGACGTACCATAGAAACTCTTTGAAACATGGCTTGTGTTCGGGTAACATTTGAATACATGATAGCATCTTTTAATGGCATGATGTGACGTTTGTTTTGGGATGCAACAGCTCTGCAGATTCATAAAATACTTTGGTTTCCTGTCATGTAACCTGATTGAGGAGCCTCTAACTGAGTCTCCTACCCTTGTTCCTGCAGGTTCTGAGCCCATGGTCCAAGGCCCTGACTGAACTTACTGGTGGGGCATACAGACTTACTACTGTGGTGAGTGAACTTTAAATGTTTCCTCCTGCCTATTCTCTTCTCATGGGTCATGGAGAGTTCTAGCCTAAATATGAAATACCTATAACTCTTGGGGCAATATTGATTTAGTGGTTTGACCTTTCACAATAATGGTCTTAACTGTTGCTTGATATGTGTTGAATTTTTGTATAGTTTCATACTAAATAATCACTCTCAAACATCATTGACCCACTAGAAGTGTGTGCTGGTGTGTGTATCTGCAGAGAATGTGTATCTCTTGCTCACTGGTTCATTGTGAGAGCCCAAATATGAACGCTGCCACTCCAGTCAGACATTATGAATGAATTCACCGGCTTGCCGCTAGCAACTGTTGATTTGGCTCGTCTCACTATGTAAAGTGCTTGTAGCTAAGGGAGCTGTGTAGCTCAGATTTGTGAAGTGTTTGAGTCTGCAGAGACACAGTGGCGTTGTTAGTGCCACTGTTTCCCTCCATTCAGTTCAAACCTTATGGCCAGGGCACCCTTCTTGCAAGCTAGCTAGCACAGTCTGTTTACAGCTTATGACATGATGAATGATATTTTGACTGGCAGGTGGGCATGGCAAATAAGATATCGATTTGACGTATCAGGATTTCCGCTATATTCATTTAGTAGTGGCGGCCCGATACGCTAAGCCTGACGGAAATAACGCCTACAAAATAAAAGCAACACATGTAGCTTTCAAAAAGAGAGCACATGGATGTGTTAACAGATTATCCACCACATTATTTACAAGAAGACTGTCAAAATATGATGCCTTAAATAAAATATAGAAGAACCCTTACTCTCCTTGCAACAATTAGTTAAAATATTCAATGATTAAGATGGAATAGTGGCATTAGAATGTGCAAGAGGTCACCAAATTGAGGCTTTAGGGCAAAAATTTTCACTGGAGGAGCATGCAACCGGACCCCCTTACTTTGTTCAGGTTCCCTCGTCATAGTCTCATAATCTTGTGGGAAACACTAGAGCCTGTTTTGCAGTTGAGTGTCATTTTAATAGTTTTTTTTTTAAATTGTTGATATTTAGAAGCGGGGGACATCCAGGGTACAAATTATCCTATATCCCCGCTGTTGAAAAAAATCCTAGAGGAAACACTGTATATTAATGTAAATTATATTTTATAAACTACACAATAATAATAATTCATTCTTGTTGAGCTTGACAGAAAGTTTAAAAGCTTAATTTTTTTTCCCATTAAGAAGAACTGCGCACTCTTCCTGTTTTGATCCAGCAGATTTCCTGTGAACTCTCCCCAGCAGCGCACAATGCAGGGTAGAAGCCATCATTCTCCATGGCGATGGACGTGTTTACGCTCGGATAGCCGAGGACTTTTCTGCCTGACTTAGTGACATTGTTCATTTTGGTTCTGTGGTGGAAGCGAGATGCTTTGCTGTGACAGCCGTGCTACAGCTACCACCCATTTTGGCAGCAGGCTGTGTTAATGTCAGGTCAGCCTTATTGTAAGGCTTTTTGTTTTGCTCACTGTAGAGCCCTCAGCCCTGCTTGTTTATTTCATTCATGATGCTATAACTCACCACTGTGGTACTTAGTCATCCAGTGTGCTATTTACATAAATGGCCTGGGAGCACTGGGGCATGATTCTCATTTTCATAACAGTCAGCAAGAGAAACTAAGAATCAAGTTATTTTTGCATGTAGCATAGGAAACAAATCTATTGTGGTATGAATCTGTAACAGATTGATAAAATAGTTCAGGAACAAGTGATCATATTGGCTTCAAATGTTTGTGTTGCTGTGTGGGGGAGTAGCTCTGTACTGACCAATTACTGACTTTGAATCAGAGCTCTGCGGGCGAGGACTTAAAGACAAACAACACATCAATTTGTTTTTGCCCCGTAGAAACCTTTCAACCTTCCCCCAACTCCTTTTATTTATGCACGTAAAATGTTTTTCATGACCTCAGGAGCAAGACGAAATGACATTTTCGGATGTGTGTTGTTGTTGTTTTTATTCATGCAGTGTTGTGGAGAAGAGAGAGGAGAAAGAAGTCTTTGTTTTGGAGTGATTCAGCTCTCAGTATTGATTCAGTGCAGCAGTTTGTCTAGAAATTAGCCTGTGTGCTACGCCTCTTCCAGTGTGCCCCCATTCTCAAAATACACCACAAATATTTCAGACGCTTCTCCACTGTGTCCTAAAGGAAGCTAAAAATTCCACACCACTTGCAGAGGGTTTGTCCCTGGGTAACCTTGGTGCTCAGAACCTCTTTAGTCCAAGAGGAGGAGAATCAGAGAGGAATGAAAAGACGGAAAGCGAGAGTTAAATACAGATCGGGCCTGGGTGGTAGGGCATGACTTTAGGTTTGGTGCTGTTTTTTTGTCCACATCCCTTTTAGAGGTACAGAATTAAGCTGTCAACCAAAACCGTCCACTGCCAAAAATACGCTCCAAGACTGATCTCTTACGATCTCAGCTCTCGTACAAATTGTATCCTTCATACTTTAATTTAAATATTTGAATAAATTAAAGTCAAGTTAGATTTTTCAGTCTTGAGAACAGAGTATACAGCAAAGTAGGGCTGGGCTATACGGACCAAAACTCATATCCCAATATTTTTTAGGCCAAATAGCAATATATTATATATATTGGTATTTTTAACAAAATGTGCAAAGTGTTTAGTTTTAACTCAATGCCACAAGTATTCATCATCAACCTGTTTTTTTAAAGACTATCAAATTCAGAACCTTTGACCTTTTAAAGCAATTTGCTTGCGGCATGTTTTGCAAACTACGTCGTGTTGCTCTTCATCTGCAATCCAAGATACCTCCAAATTACTGAACCATTGTTTTTTTTTCTTGAGAACTAGCTCTTGCGTTTTATCAACCAGCACCGTTTCCTCCATGTTTTGTGGAAAAGTTTGTTGTGTTTGTTGAGTCTTCTTGTAATTGTGATCTTGAGCAATCTTGTGAATCCAGTTGCTTGTCAAGGTAACTTGATTTGCTTAGACATGAAGAGGAGAGTGGAGGTGAAAATAGAGAGGAGGCATCCCATTTATATAACCTGTGACATTTGAAATGAGGGGCATCAGGATTGTCCAAATCCACGATTCCATTAGACAAATTCTGACTTCAAGGTCAGAATTTGATTAAATATTGAATTTAAAAACATTTTTTCAGCACTGATTGCTATGCTAGACGAAAGCTCAACAGATGATTGGTTTTATACCCGGACATTTACATTTTCAAATTCTTCTATTAAAGAGTATCGAGTGTGTTATGACAGCCATTTATTTTCTTGAATGTACCACCAAGGCCATATTGTCAGTTTCATTCTATAATGAAAACTGAAGTCTCTTTTTAATCGTTTTTTTTGATTGAGGAATTGTAAAAACCCCTACTTGAATGTGTTGTACTCAGGAACCTTTAAGCTTCTGCTTTGAAAGAATTTTAGTTTTATTATTCTGGGTCTTTTGTTTTTAACTTTCGTGAAGCAGTTATCTTTGTTACGGAATTTATATTTAAATGTGATGAAGTGCGGTCTGGTTATTTTGAACCATTTCTCAGTAGAATTTACAAAACTATCACTGTATCGTGATGTATACAGTTGCTGCGATATGAAATTATTAGGCCCGGGACTCAATTACAAAAATTAATCAAATTAATTAGAGGCTTTGTAATTAATTCATCCAAATCAATCGCATTTTAATCGCATATAAATATTTGACCTGAGAACAGTGAGAAGTAATTTTTTTCACATGGATTTTTATTATACCATTGAATAATGACTGAATACATAAGCTTAAGCAACAAAAATATTGTTTATTTTTGTTCAAGTCCAACAGACCAGTGCAATTTTTGCCATTAAGTGTAGCAATAGCTTATTTAGCATTTAGCATATAGCTTGCACACAACCATGCTCTTATCGACGCTTCCATACGTTGGTTTTTAGTAACTAAATGTCCCATCATCCACGGGGCCAACCAAAGCGTCTCATCAGCTTCTTCCTTCATGTTCACTGTGGTTTGTTGTTGTCTGAACTCATGAACGCTAGTTGGTGCTCCAGTATAATCGGTCCGCCTGAAACTCATCCAGTGAGAAACGTTCCGTTGTGCAAAAATAAGTGCGATTTGCGTCAATTTTTTTACGCGTTCATTTTTGTGTAATTAATTAACGCGTTAAAGTCCCGGCCCTAGAAATTATATATATTGTGATTTTGACTATATCGCTCACCCCTGCTGCGAGTTAAATAGGCTGTTAAAAAGACTCTTTGATGGGCAGGACTGTTTGAAGCAAGTTTTTTTTTTTTTTTTTTTTTTTTTTAAAAAGGGGCCAAGTTGAACATTTTCTTCTAACAGGCTGAATGTATCAAGAGACTGAAGCTTCAATTGCTCTAGTTGCACAGTGCAGACCTCCCACCCAACCTCTGAGGGCCGTTTTGTAAGTTAATTGTTTACAGACTGTCCACTTTACAGAGCTTGTACAGGACACATTTGCTTTTTTATGAACAATGCTTTAAGTATATTTGTTATCTATAAAAATTGTGTGGCGTGCTGTCAGTTCATGGAGTTCATCACATCTTATTCTACATAACATTCCATCCTCATTCACACCTCCCTGCGGTCACCTAATACCCCTGGCTGTCAATAAACTGGCTCATCCTGTTTGTCTGTCGCAGTGCCTCCTGCTTGAAATAGATGCTCGCCAGGCTCTTAGGTAAGGGAATGTGGATTAACAGCTTACTACAATAAAAACACTCCCAACAACTGAAAACTAAGCTTTAATCTGGGATGTCGTGACAATGTAAAACTTAGCATTGGAGATGTTGCACTTATAGATCAATGTTGCACTTAGATAGGGTTGTCAAAAGTATCGATACTCAAAAAAGTATCGATACTAAAACGTTGTATCCGGATACGATACTCATTTTCAAAAGTATCTATGAAAAGTGTTATTTTCTCTCTTGAAGTCCCAGAATGAAGCAAAGAAAAGTCGACTTATCAAGCTTGCCTAATATTGTGCACAGCTTAAAAAATATTGTTCTAATTGTTATTGTTTATTGTATTTATTTTTTTTTTGCACTACCTCAGACCTGCAGCTTGTTATCATAGTTGCAGTTTCTTTTTGCACAAATGTTTTTGATTATAAATATTTAACCTGTGGTTCTGTTCATTTTTACATGTTGCATTTTTCTTGTTGTTAAAAATATTTCTGTTAAATTTTGGGGTCTTTGTTTTTATCCTTGTGGTATCGAAAATGGTATCGAGTATCGAATATTTCGCTGAGTATCGGTATCGAGTTGAAAATCTTAGTATCGTGACAACCCTACACTTAGATCAGTCAAAAATATTAAAATGACATTGTTCTTGATGTTCTTTAGGTCATTGCATCATGATTTACAGCATGAGGATTATATATCCCAGTGCAGGAACCGTGACTTGTTCCTGCAACAGACTTTACCTTCTAAAGAGATTCTTAAAGTGATTTTGACTTTAGCGAGGTCTCCTAATCCGAGCCAGCACGTCAGCTCACAGTGAGATAACCACCGTTGATTCAGTGGCCCTCACTGACCTGCTGCATTCAGATGGACACGAGCCGCCTAGAGCAGGTTTAGCTGCCCATCAAGCGAGGCTAGCTGGCAAGGCCTACATGCTACCATCTGTCACCGACAGACAGCTAGCCCTGCTGACCTCACGTAGGCCATGTGAGGCAGAGCTGGGCTTGCCAATGCAATCTGTCACTTCAAAAGACCAGTAACCCTGGAGAGGGGGAGGGGAGATCCACATGCAGGCGGGAGTTCACAATTCACACAACTGCACAGTGGAGTAAAAAAACAAAAAGACTTGATTGGTTTACAGTGCTGTCATTGAGTAACGAGGCTCAAATCTAGAACTTGTAATTTATATGTTTTATATACATATATGTACGAGTTTGAATTGGGACTTAAAGATAATAACAAAAACAAAAAATATTGATTTGGTTCATTTAATGTTTTTTTTCCAGTCAGGTGTACAATCTGAAACCCGTTGGATTTTATGCAAACACGTTCTGGCAAATTAAAAGTAGCCAACATCAGTAACCTGCAAAGATGGCATTACATTCATCTTGTATTACATTAGTAATAAGCAGTATGACAACGTCATTAACACAATATTATGTTTGAAAAACGGACTATGACACATTGTAAACTAGACATGGGGCTGGGCGATATATCAATATAAAAGATATATCTATATATTTTAAATGTGATATGGAATTAGACCATATCGCATATCAATATAGTTCAAATTGTGCACTGTGATCCTTGCTCCAGGCAAGCTGCAGCTTTTATTTAAGATATTTTTTTATTGAAATGTACACTTTATGGAGCTTTGATTTAAAAAAAAAAAAGAAGAAAAAAAAAGCTACTCCTGTTATACAGTATTTATGTTCACTTAAATAAACGGTTTCAATAAAACTACTTGTAACATGTCATATTTGACTTTAACTTTGACTGAACATTTGCTCTCACTTTGTGATAAAAATATTGGGATATATACCGTATATCGATATTCAGCCTAAATATTTCAGGATATGACTTTTGGTCCATATCGCCCAGCCCTAACTAGACATTTCATGTTTTTTTGGGTGATGGGATATTGCAGAGTTGGTCTCAAAGAAAACTATAATACGGCACCAATTAGTCATCATTTTGGATTTGACGTGGACCACCACCAAGTGGACTGGAGTCGCTTCACATCCATGGGCTCTCTGCCTTGTTTTTCTTTGTGTTTCACTTCCTTTGTCCCTCTCATCTGCTATAATCAGCCATTATCTTTTGCTTAATGGGGCACTCCTCTTACGTGATTAGTCGTCTAATTGGTAGTTTAGTTGTCTCAAGAAATCTGGGTGGGCTAAGACTGAGTCATTTTTAATGCTGAGTGAGTTTCCGAGAAACCCATGAGCAGCACAGTCATCAACTAATCGATTAGTCAAACAAAGATGTATGACTACACACCCCCAGTTTCCTTTTTATTCTCTTGTAGTTTTCAACCCCAGCAGAGATTGACTCAAGTGATGTCACTTGAGGACATTAATCAGACATTAACACACAGCTCCCTCTAGAGCAGGGGTCTCAAACTCCTGGAGGCAGTATCAAAATGACCAAAAAAAGACACTAAATTACTAAAAAATGACACAAAATGACCCCAGAAAGACACAAAATGACCCAAAAAAAGACACAAATGACAGAAAACAACTAAATTACTTAAAAAAGCAAAAAAATGACCAAAAAAGACACAGAATTACCAGAAAAGACACATTATTTGAAAAAGACACAAAATGACCCCAAAAAGACAAAAAAATACTAAAGAAGACACAAAATTATGTAAAAAAGACAAAATTACCAAAAAAATAATTAAAGGGGCCTTCCACACACAACACGGTAAAGTGCCATTCATATAAAACTCACATTAAACTTTCATATCAAGGTGGGGGCCGCAATTGGCCACGCTTGGAGTTCCCCAAAGATTAATATCAACAACCATGCTCCTTCACAAATGAGTAACAGTGCTATATTTTGTTCCATGTTTTGCACATATGCAGTTCTTTTGTCAGGATTGCAGCTGCAGGCTGACAGTAAACCATCTCTAGCGTTAGTTCACTGCGTATTTCGCCGGTTTGTTGCACGTCGGGCAGGACTATTGGATGTCTTTTACAATGAGAGACTAAGAAAAATACCAGATTGCTTTTTATTACCCCATCCCCCACTGCCTAAATGTCTTTCTGCTGCTTTCCTGAGAATAGGCCCACACCTTCAGGTCTCAGACAGATCCTTTAAATAGGAATGAGCCCCATTTTCACCTGCAGAGTAGAATCAGAGCAGCAGCCATCACAGCTTGGGCCTTCCTTACGTACTGATGCAGCACAGTTTTCAAAGAACATGAAACCTACATGGTGGATATTATTATCACAGACCTCGAGGGACGAAGTGAGACGCATCAGCGTGGAGCGACAGTTTGTGAGTTTCCTCTGCTATTTTCAGTCTGAGTTTCAGGGTATGCACCTGTCATTTAAATACAAACAACCTGTACGTTTTACATAATCCTGTTCAGCTGTTGTCCAGTACATTAACATTAAAATAGAAGAGCAGCTCACATGCTACCACAGAGTATATTTAACTGTTTGTGCCATTCAGTCTCTGAATGTGATGTACCAATTAAGGTTGTCGTATCAATACTTTTTCAATATCAGATGTTTAAATTATGTGATATCCACATTTGATAGTATCAATAGTGGCCAAGCGAGTAAAGAAAATTGATCGACATGGATAAAACAAAGGAGAATAAAATCAGCTGTGTGTTGGCACATGTTCTGTAATCTTTTCCGTACCAGCACTGTTCGCAGATTGGCAATTTAAGAAAATAACAAGTATACACCGTACTTTATTTTGCTTTTTGCCAAGTATTTTTTAAAATTACAACTCTATTGGAATGCAACAACAGCTCAGCTTTTACCACTCTGTTAACCAAAATGTCCCATAGTTATTGTTAAGCCAGATGCACGAACCGAAGAGGAATTAATTGGATTTCTTTTTGATTTGTTTAGCTGTCTTTCTGGCGTGAGGTGCACTAGCTGACCACCCATGCAACCAAAAACTATTGTTAGCTACACCTACTCTATGGGTGACCGCCCATTGTTCCGACCAGGCCTGGGCGATATGGACCACAACTCATATCCAGGTGGCAATATACGATATTTATATTGATATTTTTAACAAAACGTGCAAAGTGTTTAGTTTTAACTCAACATCACAAGTAATCATCTTCAACCTGGATGGAAAGCGAGAGTTTAATACAGATTGGGCCTGGCTGGGAGAGCATGACTTTAGGTTTGATGCTGTTTTTTTTTTGTCCACATCCCTGTTAGAGGTAGAGAATTAAGCTGTCAACCAAAACCGTCCACTGCCAAAAATACGCCCCAACACTTATCTCTTATGATCTCAGCTCTCGTACGAATTGTATCCTTCATATTTTAATTTAAATATTTGAATTAATTCAAAGTCAAATTACATTTTTCAGTCCTGAGAACAGAGTATACAGCAAAGTAGGGCTGGGCGATACAGACCAAAAGTCATATCCCAATATTTTTTAGGCTGAATAGCGATATATTATATATATTGTTTAGTTTTAACTCAATGCCACAAGTATTAATCATCAACCGTTTTTTTTAAGACTTTATCAAATTGAGAACCTTCCACCTTTTGAAGCAATTTGAAAACATGATTTTCAGACGATCCGAAAATCCGGGAGTAAATGGCCGAAACAAAGTTAAGGAAAAATCAAAAGATATTATGTATTGGTATGATGGCATTGTCTCAACTACATATCTCTTTCGAAAATATATCGGTATTACTTGTAATACAGATTTACCGCCCAGCCCTAGTTCTGATATCCTACTGGTCCAACATGTAGATATATGGATCAGATGGCCCAAAATACTCCAAAAATGCACACTGGAGTTCAGTGACTGGTTTGGTGCAACAACACTGTGATTAAGGAATGGTTAGATTTAGTTACAAAAAAACCCTTGGTCGGGGTTAGAGAAAGATCACTTTTTTGGACTATTGAGCGGTACGCAACGATGCAAATTACAAAAAAGACACAAAATTACAAAAAAGACAAATTGACCAAAAAATACACAGAATTACCCCCAAAAAAGACACAAACTGACGGTATTATAACATCTACAGCCAGCCTGGCACCTCAACATCTACATTTTACCAACTTCAAGCCTAGTTTTGAGTTTCTCTAGCTAGACTAGCTTTCAATTCTCCTGAGATATTTCTTTGGTGTCAAGCCTCTCATTTGCACTTGGCTCCCCACTGCATTCTGACAAAATCATATTAATAAATGCTCATTATTACTTATTTGTAATGTTGGTAGGCTAGTTTAACTAATTTAGTAGGCTGTTACATCTTCATTGTCAGGCTCAAAATTAGCTTAGCGGCTCCGTTCCAACATTATTTCTCTTTTTTTGTCCAACAATGGCTCTTTTGTGACTAAAGGTTGCCGACCCTTGTACTAGCTCATTTTATTTCAATAGTTCTCCAGGCATTGCTCAATTAGTAGCGTCATTATGCATAGCTTTTACTTTGCTGATGAATAATTTCTTGTTCTTTACCTCCCAAACAAAAACATTACTTACCCACCCAGATTGAACTGTAATTTTACGCTTTTATCTTGGCAGCGATATAACAGACATGTTATAACAAGTTATAACATCATGTAACGTTGGCTAAAGATCAAAGTTCCCAACTCTGGCAGGGATGTTGCTGTATGAAAAATACCACATTGGGTGCTGTATGTGGGTCACATGTGCATAAGACTTGCAGTTTGCATATAAATCTTTGTTTTGTTCAATGAATTGTATTTAAGTTTAAAATTCTGCTGTTGTGACAATCTTTAGGACAAATAACTCTAAAGTGACTTGTTTAGATTATACAGTATGTCAGCAGGGAACATAAGCTTGTAAAGCCCAGCATGTATACTTTTTTTCAAGAAGTAAATAGCAGGGGGCGTCATGCATGTTCATTGCAGAATTTATTTATCCATTGAGACGGCTCAACATAAAAATCCAGTATAATATATAAGCCTATAATTGGTGTATGTAATCCATGTGGAGGCAGTAAAAACAAGCGCCCCTCGTCCACTGCAGACATGAGTCGTGCATATTATCACATCTGTTGCTAAGAAGAACACTTGATTGATATCAAGTTAAATGTGTTGCGACAGCAAGTCGCACATTACCGCATATTGATAAGGTGTTATGTTTTTATCACACCTCTTTGAGTGAGCTAAAGCCTTTGATTGGATGTGTCATTAGCCTGTATTGAGGTTAATGAATTATGCATGCAGGTTGATAACCAAAGGCAAATATGATTTACTTAGTGATATTGATTTCATATTGTGAGGGACAGAACCTCCCTCAGTCTCATCAATATGCAGTATTGCTTCCTCTGTAAGGCGTCACAATTAGGAAACTGGGTGCATGTATTTAATTGTCTTGTCCTGATTGATAGTCTTCGTGGGTCTCTCTCTCTCTCTTTCTCTTCCTCTTTCGCCGAGCTGTGACGTGATTTAAGATTTACTGTACAGGCCAGTTTGTCACTGGCAGCAGTCACAAGGGGAGAGAGAGAGAGCAAGAGAGAGAGAGGAGAAATGCAGAGACAGAGATTCCCTTCTCCTCTCCCATCCCCCCTCTGTTCTCCCACACTGTCAACACAGAGGATCCTGGCTGCAGATGGTGGCTCCACAGCGCCACTGCAGTGGGATGGCGTTGGAGGGAAGTGCAGCTTTGTGTTTACAAACCTGTGGTCGTCCCCGGGCATTGCTGCTGCTGCTGTCACATGGGATTCGAGCAGAGGGTCTTAGTGATCTGTGACTCAACAGTCTGCAGGTTTTTATTGCAACCAAACACAACAGCTTTTCCTTTTTACTTCCATGTTGTTTGATGTATTTTCATCAAAGCTGCTGCTGTTTAATTCAAATAAATTCCTGCATGTTTCATATGTACTCTGCACACACCACAAAAGACAAATAAAATGACAGAAATTTGACATTTTTAACCTAACATATAGAGCAGGAATGGGCAAGTGGAGGCCCAGGGGCCGCATACGTCCCGCACCTTCACTTGAAGTGGCCCTCAGTACAACTACATGCATTTGAGCATTTTTTTGAGCAAATCTTAAAAGTGCAGTGTAAAAATGCATAAAATTACTTCTTGCAATTAATGTTGGTCTGCTGTTCTTGCATTGAAAAAAAAAAAGAAATCACAGTAAGTGGATATTTTTTATTTGCTTCAAATCTTTTGTATTCCTATTCACACTGTTATACATGCATTTGCATTAAATATGTTAAGTTACTGCACTGTAAACATATTTAAAATTGCAGTTTCATTGTGGCCCCCTCCAGCCTTTAAGTTGCCCATCCCTGATATAGAGTAATGTTATATTTCTGCGATTCCTTCTGCCTCTATGGATTATTGCTCCCAAAACAACACAATTTGTGACTGTATGCAGTTTCAGTATGATTTAGCAGGGCAGTCAAACAGGTTGAAGTAATGTCACTCTGTCTCTGTTTGACTGTTTGAAGATGACTAGCTATTCAAACACACATTAAAATGTACAAATTTGGCACCTCCCAGCTGTACAATCAAAATAGCACTTTGGAAGATTCTAACACACGCTGCTACACTCACCGCTGTGCCTGAATGCATCCTGATTGGACAGCGATAGAGAACTGAAGCTGCTGCTCTGCTAATGTGCTGCTTTTGCTATGCAGGCTGTGCAGACACAGTGTCAATCAATGGGCCTAAAAGATGCATGTCAGTGTAGCGTGGAGGCAGTTGCTTTAAATTACAGTACACAACTGTACATTTATTAGGTGATTTACAAGCTACAGGCACATGGTACTAGTGTGTATTGACCTTTGAGCTGGTAATCTGGCATCCCAGATAGATAGAAGGATAATGTGACAGAGTGAGAAAGGTTGTGTCTGTCAGTGAGAATGAGAGCTTGGTAATAGGGGTGGGCGATATGGCCCTAAAAGAATATCACGATATTGCAGGCTATTTTTGCAATAACGATATTCTTGACAATGTTAGGGAATACTTAAAAAGATATAGAAAATGTTTTTTTTAGTCTTTATAAATAAATATCTAAAATGTAGTTTGAAGTGCAAATCTCAACAGTTGCCAAATACAAAAAAAAATACTCTTGACTCTTGAGTATGAGCAAATAATTAAAAAAAAAACATTTCGGGGGTTCGGAGGCATATTTTAATGAAATTTTGTAAAGGAGAATAAAGATTCTTGTATGTTTTATATAAGGAATTTTATTTTGACAGGCTTCTTGTAAAATATGTGGTGGATTCTCTTAACACACTGTGCTCTTATTTTGAAAGCTGCACATGTTTAGCAACAGGGAGGAAGTAGCTTTTGTGATCAAAACAACTTTAATTGTTAGCTAATGTTGCTCGCGGCTAACGAACGGCATAATGCCGTTAATGCCTGGTGACAGACACTCAACCGTACACCACTACATCAAGAAGTAGGAACGTTGCCAGTATCACGATATGCATTTTTTTTTAACCATATAAAAATATACCGATATTATCGTGAACGATACAATATGGCACATCCCTACTTGGTAACACTTTCTTGTTGCATGGTTTTCCCTGTGAAGGTATTGTTTAACAGGTATTCATCTAGAAAAAATTCACAAGTTGAATTTCATGGCTCTCTGACTGTCTTTTTCTCGATTGGGTTTTAGACACGAGTACAGTACGAGTAAGAGGAATACTACAGAGCTTAGATCAAGTTTAAGTGTCAGTGCAGTGGAAAAAAAACAGCTTTTGTATCAATTTCAGAGGAGAGTTTCTGTGTCAATGTTGCTTCAGAGCTAAGTCAGCAGGAAACATTTTATTTCTGGAGGTACTTGTAATGTGTTTGGCCAAATGCTGAACATGGACGTTTAACCAACTGTAAGGCAATGTGGCCAGTGTTTTTTAAAGTTAAAGTGGAGTTTACACTGAGCAGAAAATTCAAAAAATCTGTACCATATAAAGCAGAGCTATTCACACGGTTTTGTATGTGTGCCAATTAACCAAAAAAACTGCAGTGGACGGCTGTTCTTTCTCCATTACAGGATGGAGAGATTAAAAAGATCCTTCGCTGTCTCATTCTTCAATAATTTCCAGAAGAGCTAACAGACTAACTGAATTTCCCCTTGGGGATAAATAAAGTCATTTTTATTCAATTTATTTAGATTTGAATTAAATGTTGATTCAACTTCACGGCCATTCTTATGATATTATATTGGACTGTATCATATTTAAATGGATGTTAATAATACACCTTTTTTGGATGGATGATTGAAAATAATAAACACAAAATTAAGTTCATGGTCACATAAAGATCTTTAGAGATCTCTTTTCAAGCCAATCTCTTTTTTTTTTTTCAAATTGACTTGCACTGAACAAATTCTTAAAGACTTTGTTCTTTGCCTGCCGAGATATTTTCAACAGGCTCTCACATTTCTACCCTAAACACACACGAAGCACAGTGTGGCACGGTTATTAGAGGGCTGAAATGTATGCAGTATGGAACTGTTGGAAGTGAAAGCACCCTGACAGCTGCATATGATTTAATAATAGGTCTAATTTCAAGTGCAGTATGTCTGCAGTGCCAGTGGTTCATGGGGCGGTGGTAACGGCTCATTTCAACATCACAAAATGCTACCACTTAGCATGGAGCTACTTGAGCTGCAGTTACTTCTGTTACTTGTATTCTTTCGTCTACTTGCCGTGGATCTGACCCACAGAACAATCTGTTAGCTGACAGTTGTCTCTATGGAGACAGGCACAGATCAGAGTCGCTGAGCCAACATGGCAGAGAACAACATCACCTCTTCCCCGACTGTCTTGGCCACCGTCTCCTGGGTCATGAACGGGATCCCTAAACAGCTCAGACATGGCAGCCCTATTCTCAAGTGAAAGTGATGCAACTGGCTCTTGTGTGGAGTCTGCTTCTGCTGCTGTTTTAGCTCGGCTATGCCAGGGTCGGAAAAAGTGTCCGTGGTCACAGGAGCAGACACACTGGCTCTCTTATTTTACACAACGCCATGTGCATTGTGTAACGGTATCCTGTTGGCTGTTGCAGTGAACAGTTTCCCCTCAGGTTATCATGAAAGATTAATCTCATCTTCTCTAATTACCTGCGGAAGGTAAATAACATGATAGCATGTCTGTGTGCAATCTACACTGTGTGGTCAGACGAGCAGGAAATGTTCACGTCTCAAAAATCTGTTTTGGTCTTTGGCACCACCTGTGGTGACAAGTGGGACTGCACGTGTGTGTTAGAATCTCACTTTCACTTTTGCCTGTTTTTTAGGTTTAATAGTCAGTTCGAACTGGGCCTCAGTGGTACATGCTCTACCAGGTGTGCCACCAGGAATGCTCTATACTGCATTTTTTAAACTAAAAATGTCATAATATATTGGCTATGATTAATAGACTTTTAATAGTGGTTAGCTTTCCTACCAATCAGATTTTTTACATCCAATGTTGTTTATTTCTTTATGCTTTCAGATTCAGAATACTTTATTCGTCCCAGAAGAGAAATTCAGTTTCACAGTCAGCCTGTCCATAGTACAAAAATATATATTAAAAAAAACAGTAGAAGAAATAAATAGTACAATGACAAAAATAATCTGTTTTGGGTTTTTGGCACCACCTGTGGAACTGCACGGTTGTGTTTCAATCTCACTTTCACTTTTGCCTGTTTTTTAGGTTTAATAGTCCGTTCTGGCTTGACGGTAATGTCATTTTTAATTTTTCAATTAGGTTTTGGGCATTTTTTGGCTGAGATATAATTATAATTGTGCTACATTCAATTTCACAATGATCCTCTTTGTTTGGTATACAACCCCGGTTCCAAAAAAAGATGTTGTCTAAAATGTAAATGAATTTTATTCATCCATTATCCTTAACCGCTTATTTGAATTTGGGTTGCGGGGGGCTGGAGCCCATCTAAGCTGACACTGGGCATGAGGCGGGGTACACCTCACATGTCTCCAGACTATCACCGGGCTGACACAGAGACAGACAACCATGCATCATGCTCTCATTTACTCCTACGGGCAATTTAGAGTCACCAATAAACCTAAGCTGCATGTTTTTGGAGTGTGGGAGGAAGCTGGAGGACCTGGAGAGAACCCAAAATGACACAGAACTCCAAACAGAAGAGCTGCAAGACATATATAATTAATCCTTAAAGCCCACCTGTTGGTTTGTTAGGATCAAAACATGCTTATTTAACTGATGGAGTTTCAGTTGTGTTTTAGCTACATGCTTAAAAAGCACAACCGCAGAAAGTACAAGATGTTACCTTTCAAATTAAGCCTCATACATGCATATTAGCCTTAACAGTTCTCCTGTTCCAAGCTTTGGCTCATAACCTTTGGCCAGTTTTGACCCTTCCCCTACAGGTGGGCTTTAAGGGGTTAATTTTCAAACTGATACACCTTTGTGTTTGTAAATATTAACTCTGAGTTCTGAATTTAAAACACTACACAGATTTGTCTACTTAGTTTCCAAACTTCTTTTGAATCAGGGTTGTCAGTTATAGATCCAGAGCACCTCATTTATTTTTGGTTTAATTTATTTGTGTTTTATTTTTATATATTGACTGCATGTTTTTGCATTTTTGACTGTAAGTTATTTTTCTCAAATGCATATTGATTTAATATTTGACATATTAATGTATAGATTATATGATTTATTAAGTTGTTTTTTTAAATGTGAGTTTTATTGGACATAAAGGGAATCTTCTATAAAATGTGTTAAAATAGGAAATAAAACAACAGATCTAGCAGTGTACATATTGGGTATAGTCCAAGATAATGTTACAAATGGGAACTTGACTTTGTTACTGAGATTTCTGCTTTTAATAGCATAGAAAACAACTACAGCCTCTTGGTTAAAGCCACAACCCCCCAGTATAACGTGTGGAGAGAGAGTGAACTTTCTCCCACTGTGCAGAGCTGGTTATTTCTTTACTGTGAATGCTGCCACGAGCACCCAGTTCATAATACTGCAAATGTAAAGGATACCTTATTCGATAGTGACTTAATGGGAATTCTTTAAAAGATAATTACTTTAACACAGTCTGATCCTGAGTGCCCCCCCACTGGTTTTGACATTCTGCAAATGTTAAGGCCACAGGTCATGCTACATGTTTTGCTTTGCCAGACGATGAAAATCTAACATCCTGGGAAATGAAATGTAACCTGGAGCTCACAGGACCCAAGAGAGTGTTTCATCCACTTAAATGCCATTAAATGCACAGAAAGTCTCCTTCTCCTGGGAAAGGGGGCTGCAGACACTGAGCTCCAGGCATTACATGGCTGATTATTCTCAGGGGAAATGGGCTTTGAGCTGCTGGTCCTTATTTGGGATCGGCTCTCTGGCTCTCAGTGAGTTTTTAAAGTTGTCGTTCCCAACCTTTTTTAGTTCATGAAACCACAGACAAAAGCAATGCGGAGTCATGATCCCCTGCCATGCAGAAGAAGAACCACAGGTGTTGTTACAATCCTGCTGATTTGTTTGTGGTGTGCCGGGTCGCAAATTACTTCATTAGATGATTTATAAGTGGTCGGGTGCTTGCGAAGCAGCTTTAGGGGGGAATTTAAACACTTTTATTAACACTAAAGAAACACAACTGAAGAAAATATTCAATAAGACTGAATTACTGCACGTCCTGAGAAACAGACGTAGGACAAGACAGTTTATCAAGACAGTTCTAGATTTCAATAAAGAATTATAGAGTAGGTAGTTTATTATGTTTTCATGTGTGAATATTCATTAGAATTAAACATTTGTTTCCATTTGAGAGGTTGTACTTGAATTATAATCATTATATTATCATTATTTTCTGTCCACTCTGCACCTTTTGCATGGAATAAGTTACAGAATGACTGGAAAGTAACAGAGTTAATATCTTTTAAATCTAAACTGAGAGTACTTGAGGACGACTTTATAACATGTACGTGTTTTTCACAATCTGTTTGTAAATTTATTCATTTTTGCTTTTTTGTCTGTCGTTGGTTTGTGTTTGAACTGTGTAATTTTGTAACTATTTAGTATTTGCTGCGGCCTGTCTTGGCCAGGTCTCCCTTGAAAAATAGCTTCTTTATCTTTAGGTTTAGGTTTATTTTATGTGCACAGTTAGAATGACATAAAATGACAAAGATAAATAGTGTAAAGTGCAGAGAAAGGCAGAAAACACAGATGGGCTTATTTAAAGCCTCCGCCTAAAAATTCATAGTTTCATAGTAATAAACTGATAATAGAAAAAAACATATGTATGACATCAACAAGTTATAATGACAATAACAAAAACAATCAAAATAAAAAAGGAACATGTTATAAAAGTATATTTGTGTGTGAATTAGAATTTTAAAACAGCAGTTAAATGGGCTTTTAGACATCTTTTTAAACATTTTATAGAGATGGAGTCCTTTGCCCGATGGGAAAAGGTATTTATCCGTAATTTAGTCCCTAAATTGAACAATAAATTGACCTCTGCATGTAAGAAATCTTGGAGGATGAAGATCTAAAGACTGACGCAATGGGATTTCCCTGGTTAAATAAAGGTGATATTAAAAAATATATATATCATCTTCAGGTTTAACCCAGGTTCTCTTCACTTCATATGGTGCGTATCAGAAAACATATATGCTGCCACAGATGGATACGGATACGCCTTTAATAGTCCAATATCTGCTGATAATATCTCCATCTGATAATATCTTACTGCACAGGGCCTCTAGTATCCTGTGCATTGAGCAGTAGTGTTAATGACGAGGGTTTCCCTTTACTGATGATTCTCTCTTTCTCTTTTTATCTCTCTCTGTTTTCCAGGCTAGGTGTGTGCGTGCTGACCTCATGGTGTAACAGGAGTAAAGATGAGCATTAGCAGTGATGAGGTCAACTTCCTGGTCTACAGATACCTACAGGAGTCAGGTAACCTCAAGTCCTTGATTGATTGATTGTTTTTTATTATTATTTTGAGTATAAAAACCCCCCATAAAAACATCTTCGCCACTCATTTCCAATGTATATTCCTTATTACGTTCATCAAGACTGCATTTTTTTTAAAAGATATTTTTGGGGTATTTTGTAGCTTTATTGACAGTAGAGATATTGAGTTGCTTACAAGGACTGGGCCTCTATGGTATGCGCTCTACCAGGTGTGCAACCGGGAACGCCCAAGACTGCATTTTTTAAACTTAAAATGTCATAATGTATTGGTTAACCCTCTGGAGTCCATGAAACCATCTGCACATTACTTCTTCATGACGTGAAGACATAAAAATGAAGCAACGTTGAGTTTTCTCATCAGCTTCCCTCTAAAGTTCTGGCTTGAATCTCCATGCCAGATTTTTTTTTTTTGATGATATTGGGCCAAGTAAAACCAGAGATAATGTCAAATATACTTGGCATAAATATATAGAGCTAGATATTGTACCTGTTATATGTTATGTTTGCAACCTGTACCTTTCTGTGTGTGAAACAATAATAATTTAAATAATTTTCAAAATCAGATTTCATGTTTCCTTAGTTTCTTTTGGGTTCAAAATTTTGATCAATGAAGTCAAAGTTAAAAATGAATTATCAGGACATATAGGTGAGGTAACGCTGAAAAAACTGATACCAGCATGGCATGGTGAAGATTTTTCAACAGATTTTTTAACGGACATAATCGCCCAAGAAGAGGGTTAATAGACTTTTAATGGTGGAATAGTGGTTAGCTTTCTACCAATCAGTTTTTTACATCCAATGTCATTTTTTTTCTTTATGCTTTCAGATTCAGAATACATTATTAGTCCCAGAAGGGAAATTCAGTTTTACAGTCAGCCTGTCCATAATACAAATATACATATATCCACAACCAGTGACTGTACAGCAGAGCGGGATGCAGAATGATTTTCTGTTTATACTGCATTTTGTGCATTAAGCAGCCTTATGGCAAAGGGGATAAAAGACTTCGCACAACGGTTTGTCTTCTGAATCGACGGGTTAAAATTCTCTTGGCTTTCTACACCATCCGCATTGTCCAAAGGGAGCCGAGGTCCTTGAGCTGGACTCCAGTGATTTCTAATGATGCCATCCAGACACTTCTTGTCTTTCACAGAAAGACAACCAAATCAGCATATAACAATATATATTCATTATGTTATATCATTAAGTCTGACCTATCTGTGTACATAGCGTTGCAAAAGGGATGATAAGCAATTTTTTAAAATCAATTCCACTGATAAAGTGTATTAAAAAGTGTAAAGAACGAGTAAAATATGATTTTTTTATATTTTAAATATAAAATACATGCTTATTTAGTCGTGCTTTTTGGTGCAATTTAAAACACTAATTTTGTTTTATTATTCTTTTGTGTTTTATGTTCCACTTGGTCTTGTGTATCTATATTACGGCTCTACACGAGAGCTGAGAGAAGTGGCCTACTCTGTAGTTTCTTGTGATATTGGTGCATGCAGCAGGCACATGACAGCTGCATGTTATTGTGTTAGGTCAACTTAGTTGCTGTGTATACACAACACAATCAGTGTGGGTCAGCTTGCTGTATGAAAGGCTGGTTGTAGTGAAGAGGAGTTGTTGGTGGAGAACGAACAGGAAGATAAACAGCACTGAGTGTGTGCAGTGTGTGTACAGTTGTTCTCACAGTGAATCATGCAGGAGGATAATGAGGGGAATATCCACTATTTAATCAATCACAGATGGTAAATAGACTGCATTTATGTTAGGGGTGGGCATATGCACTCGTGTACCTGTTTGGACATAGTCTCACGGTAACGCTATATCATTACAGCAACGTTCAACACACTCATAACGTTATTTTTAGAATCACTGTTTTTTTGTGCTGGGTTACTCCACAACTGAATTAGCCACATAATGTTAGTCGACTCATTTAATAGTAATTTAACAAGTTAGCTTGCAAAATAATGTTACCTGCAGCTACTTCAATAGACCGAAATTACATAATGTGATTAACAACAATATACTTAACATGAATAAAACTTAAATACTGTAAGCTGATTTGTTGAGTTCCTTCTGGGAAGCAGTGATGCTAAAGCTTTTATTTTGAAAGGTAAGAACGGGAGTAATGAAAGTTTTATGTGCTGCCGACCGTCTTGGCTCAGACTAACCTGTGTTGTTATTACAATTATTTTTATTACCTTCATTAGTATGGGCGTAACTCAAAGTACATAGCAAAAACTGGTTCGTGAATATTATTTCTGCCACGTCAGATTGGCAAAGATGGTTGTTGTTGTTGTTTGTTTTGGACTAAGCTAATTTTTATTTAATGTGAAAACTTCGGGAAAGGAAATTACTAAAAATGCTCATCCCTAATTTATATAGCACCTAGGGCAAAAGTCTTCTATCCTGACATAGGTGATTTAATGTCTCCATAACAGTATATATTAACATTAATTTGGTAAATGACACAGTGTCATCTTAATGATATAAAAATTTCTCTAACCATAGACTTTTCTATGGTTGGTTTTTCTACTTTTTCTACTTTCTCTTGAGCGCTCCATGTTCAACAAAGGACTGAAAGCACAATTAATTACTATTGCTTGAGCGCCATCTAGTGGGCTCACAATATTTAAAAAAAGGCTTCATGAGGCTTCATTGGCACATCACTACTGAAATTGCATTGTGAATGGTCAAAGTTATAAGACAACAAAGCAAACAAAAAAACGTGCACAAGGTAGCGCCGCCCTAAAACACACCCTGCATTATCATCTATTTTACTCTAAATGGTACCAGAATTACAAAATAAAACACTGTGCTGTATTAACGAAGACTTCAAACTAACGACTGAGACCATAAAATCATTAGGAAAATGTTTCCTGAGTTATTAAATCAAATGAGAAGTAAGGTCATTTTCTCATTGACTTTCTTCGGTTCGGTCTTTATTGACTATCACGATAGAAACGATTCTGAAAAATATATGCAACAGACATGTCATCATAGAGGTGGGCAATATGTCCGTAAAAGAATATCATGATATGATAGGCTATTTTTACAATAACGATATTCTTGACATTATTTCTTGATATTACAAAATACTTAAAAAGATATAGAAAATATGATTTGTTAGTCTGTATAAATAAATAAAAATCTAAAATGTAGTGTGAAGTGCATATCTCAACAGTTGCCACATACAAAAAAATGTACTCTTGACTCTTGAGTATGAGCAAATAATAAAAATAACCATTTAGGGGTTTCGGGGGCCATATTTTAATGACATTTTGTAAAGGAGAATAAAGGTTCTTGTATGTTTTATTGAAGGGATCTTATTTTGACAGTCTTCTTGTAAATTCTGTGGTGGATTCTGTTAACACACTGTGCTCTTATTTTGAAAGCTGCATGTGTTTAGCGACAGAGAGTAAGTAGCTTTTTGTGATTAAAACAACTTCAATTGTTAGCTAATGTTAGCTCGTGGCTAACGAACGACATAATGCAGCAGTGTGTTTGGTGGGTTTGACTGACTGGTGACAGACACTCAACCGTATGCCACTACATCAAGAAGTAGTCATGTTGCCAATATCATGATATGCATTTTTTTAACCATAAAAAAATATACTGATATTATCGTGAACGATAAGATATGGCACACCCCTATGTTGTAAGAAACAATATAAAAATATCATCATATTACCCAAAATAGCACCTCTACCCTAAGAATAGTGAAAGGCTGTATGAAGAGTATCTTTTTTCAGACAGGTAAAATACATACTAGTTTAAATGAGTCTTTAAATATACCTAACTGGCCATTAATATAGCCAGGCTTTCTGCCTCCTGTGTGACCATAACCTTTATCCAACTGTGGTGAGCTGTGTAAACCAAAACCCACTTATCACTGCAGAGGAGCTCAGCTGGCACCAGCCCGCTCTTATATAATTACCTATCAATGAAAGTTGTACTATCTGAGACTTACCTTCCTATGATATTTATTACATAATACATTTTGCAAGGCACAGATGGCTGATGTAAATCAAAAAATCCTGTCACGGTCGTGTTGTTGTTCATCTTTTATTGAAACACTTAAGTGGAGCAAAAAAGCAATCAGGAGCCTGAGAGAGATTCGTGTTTGCATAAAAGAATGTGTTTGCTTTGGATCACAGGCCGGGCCGAACCCAGCCGTGTTTTCATGCCGTGCAATTTTCATAGATAGTGGTCTGAGCTCAGCTGGTGCAGTTGTGGTGAAACTGGTCTTTTAAGTTCAACATGTAGATCCTGTTTGCTTGGATCACGGGGCACGGGTCTTTACTTGCATACTATGCTCCTAAATTATTTTTTCTGGCTCACATAAATCGGTTCATTTTAAGTCTCTTCTTAAAACCCACCTCCTCGCGTTGGCTTTTAACACCACATAGTGTTGATTTTATGTTGATTTTTTGTTTTTATTTGTATACATGCATATTTTATTTTGTGCGGCCAGTACATTTTACATGTTATTTTATTTATTTTTAACCTATTTTTAATTTATTTTATCTTATTGCATTTTACTGCTCTATTGTTTACTACATCTTAGGGCTAGGCGATATTTCGATATAAAAGATATATCGATATTGTTTTAAATGTGATATGGAATTAGACCATATCGCATATATCGATATAGTTCAAAGTTTTTTCTTTCTTTATATATAAATGCTGCCCTTACTCGGGTTTGTCATATTTAGTACTTTTGTAATGTTCTTTATTTTTTTCTCATATAAATATATTTATTTCAGAAAGAGGTTGGCCTATTTTATTTCATAGGCTATTTTTATTTAAGATATTTTTTTATTTAAATGTGCACTTTATGGAGCTTTGATTTAAAGGAAAAAAGGTGCTCCTGTTGTTAAACAGTATTTACGTTCACTTAAATGAAAAGTTTCAGTAAACTACTTGTGTCATATTTGGCTTTGACTTTGATTAAACATTTTCTCTCACTTTGCGATTAAAATATTGGGATATATATTGTATATCGATATTAAGTCTAAATATATCGGGATATGGCTTTTGGTCCATATCGTCCAGCCTTACTACATCTCTTTGTATTGTGTTATCTATTTATTGTTTGTGCAGCACTTTGGAAACCTTGTGTTTGCTAAAATTGTGCTATATAAATAAAGTGGATTGGATTGGTTTTTAGGGGCAAATGCACCATGAAACCGTGAATGCACCACTGTCATCATCACCAGTACATTGGCCCTGAGCGGTGAAAACTAAATCCATATAGTAGTAATTAATAACATAGTGATTGTTTTCTGTTTTTAACACACCTGGTGCAACTCAGCAGCTCTTACTGTTGGATCAGGCTCCAGTATCAGCTCTGTCAGAGCAGAGAGAGGTGGAACATGTGTCCCAGCTGGAGGCTTTTATTGTTATTATCATGAGCAAGCTGCTTTTTGTAAAAGCTATTTAATGATTAATGACACATTAAAAGTTTTCTGTATCTGCTCTTTTGATTTACATTTGCATACTTTACAGTGCCTACACTGTCTGAAGAAGTAAATGTTCAGATGAAGGCTGTGATGTTTAAAAAGTACATTTATTATCATAAAAATGATTGAACTAAAACAAGTTCTGCCTTTAATCTTTTTGGGTGTTATCTCTAGTAATAAACTCCCTCGTTCCTCTCCACAAATATGAAAAAGCTTCATACTGGTGGTGCAATAAACAAACTAAAAGCAGTATAATAACATGAGGGTGGTATATGATCAGGGTGTGGTGGTATTTTAGTGGTGGGGTGCAGATGCTACGTATATTTTCCTGCTTTATTGTCAAACAAATTCTATGTGTAGACTCTGCAGGGGTGCGGTTTAAACCAGACAATTCTCTTTATTACCTCACAAAATATGTAGGCGAGTATAAAAAATGCTTAACACAGTGTATCTGTGTGCATAAGGAAGATGGCTTTATGGCAGTGGAGAAAAACACTAAATGTAGTTCTTAAATAAATCATGAGAGTTATATTATTTCCTGTGATATACAGTATGTCTTTGCTTTCTAATGTTCAACATATCTTTTCCTGTCTTGCCTCTTTTCTTCAGGGTTCTCCCACTCAGCGTTTACCTTTGGTATAGAGAGTCACATCAGCCAGTCCAACATCAATGGTGCTCTGGTTCCCCCTGCTGCCCTCATCAGCATCATCCAGAAGGGCCTGCAGTACGTCGAGGCTGAAGTCAGCATCAATGAGGTGGGTCCTCTCCTCCTTTCCTCTCCTTGTTTCCTTTCCTCTCCTTGTTTCCTTTCCTCTCCTCTCCTTTCCTCTCCTTGTTTCCTCTCCTCTCCTTTCCTCTCCTCGTTTCCTCTATTTGTCTCCTTACCTCTCCTCTCCTCTCCTCTCCTCTCTTCTCCTCTCCTCTCCTCTCCTCTCCTCTCCTCTCCTCTCCTCTCCTCTCCTCTCCTCTCCTCTCCTCTCTTCTCCTCTCCTCTCCTCTCCTCCTTTCCTCTCCTCGTTTCCTCTCCTTCTTTCCTCTCCTCGTTTCCTCTCCTTCTTTCCTCTCCTCTCTCTCCTCTCCTCTCCTCTCCTCTCCTCTCCTCTCCTCTCCTCTCCTCTCTTCTCCTCTCCTCTCCTCTCCTCCTTTCCTCTCCTCGTTTCCTCTCCTTCTTTCCTCTCCTCGTTTCCTCTCCTTCTTTCCTCTCCTCTCTCTCCACTCCTTGTCTCCTCTCCTCTCCTCTCCTCTCCTCTCCTCTCCTCTCCTCTCTAACGTGTTATTCCTCTCACTCTATAGGACGGCACGTTATTTGACGGGCGGCCCATCGAGTCTCTGTCCCTGATTGACGCCGTGATGCCAGACGTTGTTCAGACGAGGCAGCAGGCCTACCGGGACAAGATGGCTCAGCAGCAGGCCGCCGCTTCAGCTCCGACATCGGCCACCGGAGGCAGCATCGCTGGGAACGCCAAGAATGGAGAGAATACTGCCAACGGGGAGGAGAACGGAGCCCACGCCTTAGCTAGTGAGTCATATGTTCTAGGGTTGTCACCATACTAAAAATTTCAACTCGGTACCTATACTCAGGAAATTATTCGATACTCGATACCATTTTCGATACCACAAGGATAAAAACAAAGACCCCAAAATTTAACAGAAATATTTTTATTAACAAGAAAATGCAACATGTAAAAATGAACAGAACCACAGGTTAAATAGTTATAATAAAAACAACAACAATTGCAACTATGATAACAAGCTTCAGGTCTGAGGTAGTGCAAAAAATAAATAAATTCAATAAACAATAACAATTACAACAATATTTTCAGCTGTGTGTGTTGCTGTTTGGTTGCAGGTCGACTTTTCTCTGCTTCATTCGGGGCCTCAAGAGAGAAAATAACACTTTTCAGTCACCAACATTTATTTAAACTTATTAACTCTTAATGCTTATGTACACTGACACTGTGTAAATTAACGTAATATGGGCATACTGCGTGCCTGATTTATTTATGATTATTATTATTATTTATCTATACTTTTGAAAATATCGTATCCTGATATCGTTTTAATATCGATACTTTTTTGAGTATCGATACTTTTGACAACCCTAATATGTTCTTACAAATAGAAAAGATTAGGGGAGTACTTGCAAAGACAAAGCCATTTAAACTGTATTTCTATGAAGGGAGAAGTTTTATTTTTGTGACTGCAAAAAAGATGTGGAACTCTTCAAATGCTTTGAGTTCTTTAAACATATTCTTTTAGAAAAAAATTTACCTTTTATGAATGTAACATTCCTAGATGTGCATATTGTAGCTATTTGAGAACACTCTGAGGGTAGAATTGCAAAGACCTTACCAAACTTGACCTAAATTAGCATCATGGCTGTGTCTCTGTGTTCAGACAACCATGCAGACCTGATGGAGGTGGACGGAGACGTGGAGATCCCACAGAACAAGGCCATGGTCTTGAGGGGCCACGAGTCAGAGGTCTTCATCTGTGCCTGGAACCCAGTCAGCGATCTGCTGGCATCGGGGTGCGTTCCCTTTCCTTTCCTACGGTTCTCCTCTGACACTGGTCTCTCACTCTGTAGGGAACTGAGTGAACACTGCTTAAGTGCTTGCTCCTGGCCTTAAATAATGTCCTTGCCTGCTTTTATAGTTTCCATGTTCAATTTAGTGCTTCAACTCTTTTTCAGCAAAGGCAAAAATCACCACAACAAAGTGCAACATGATTTTACAGTTGTTGTTGTTTTTTTGAGATTTTTCTAACTTTGCAGTGTGCATTTCAACATTTTTAATGCAATCTTTTGTGTTTACTGTTTTCTTGTGTGATTTTTTTGTGTTTTTTGTATTTTTTCTGTTTTTATCAGTGTTTTTTGTAAATTTTCAGTTTTTTTGTTTTTTTTTGTTGTAATTTTTTGTGTTTTTTTTTTTTTTTTTTTTTTTTTAAATTTTTGTTTCTTGTGTGGTTTTTTTTTTTTTGTGTTTCAAAATATTGATCCAATAAGTCAAAATGACAAAATAATAATCAGGTGAGGTTGAGCTGAAAAAGATGATACCAGCATGGCATGGTCATCATTATTTATTACTGTTGCATATACAGGCAGAACGAAAAAAAAAAGCGAAAAGCCAACAAAATATCCCCAAACTCCAAAGAGTTAAAGGTTGGGCACTGACACAGAAGCTGAGCAATGTACTGCTGTGGAATGGGAGAGCAAAAATCAGTTTGAGTGTATATTTTCACTGCTTTACCTTGCTGTCAGACAAACACCCATTCCGACATGGAGCTGAAGCTCTTTTATTCTCTCTTCAAAGCCACCAGAATACAAAATCACTCATTTTACCTTGCACAACACAGGAATTGCAGGTTAATAGCTGCTTTCATCTGTTACTTTGTTTGTGTTATTGTGTTTAAAGGGTAAGTCCAGATTTACCAAAGTCACACAATGACACAAACAAACAAGCCGATCGATGCAGCGGTTTACCAGCAACTCCCGTATTCTGTATTCTCTAAAACCTTTAAATACTTTTTTTCCAAGGAGACTTTTAAGAGTGCTTCAATTCCTGCTGTGTAAACATAAACAGGGCTGGCTGACAGCAAGGTAAAGCTGTGAACATATTATAAACAGCATACACTCAAACTGATATTGATTTTTTTAAGTGGCTAACATTACATTGCTTAGCTTCTTTGCTGGTACTCCACACTCTACTGACAATAACACACTGACTATGGATAAGTCTGATCAACCTCTTCAATCATACACCATAACCCAATTTTGCGTGCATATAGAATAGAATAGAGTCTTTATTGTCATTGCATGGTAGTATAAGAAAAATATGTTAGCACAACGAAATTGAGGCACAGTTCTTCCGTCAGTGCAAAAAAAGATTTATATTAAATAAATAACCAACCAAGGCATGTACCCATCAAACAAACAAACGAAAAAAAAGACATCACACAAGGGACTGTAAACAGAGACACATTGTAATGGAAAAACCTATTAGACATGTCGCACAGAGATAAATCTTATTGCACATGTTCTACAGTGAAAATAAAGCCTATTGCACAAGTCATACATGAATGTACATGAATGTATGATCCACTAATCCTTCCCCATGTTTATGCCTGGAGCTTGGACACTAAGGATGAGTATAAAGCACAAAAGTTTTGTAGTTGAGTTGAACAAACCTGCAGCCATTTCTTTATAGCACAGCAAGCCTTACGTTTATGTATAATGACATGTTGCTCTCCTGCAACTGGTAGGGTCGCTATTTTTAGAAACGCTCCTCTGTGTATCATATGCATGCAAAAAATTTGATTTTGGCGTAATGCATTGCGCGTACTTTGAAACTGTGCACAGATTGAAGAGACTGGATTGGGATAAATACCTCATGCAACGCCACTTTAAGATGTTCTTGATAGAAACCAGATTAAAACAGGGGAACAGTTTTTAAGTGGGACCTGTTGTTTATGGAAACTTGGTTGATGTTTAAATGTGTGTGTGTGTGTGTGTGTGTCTCAGGTCTGGTGATTCGACAGCTCGTATCTGGAACCTGAGTGAAAACAGTACAAGCAGCTCCACACAGCTGGTCCTGAGACACTGCATACGGGAGGGAGGCCAGGACGTCCCCAGCAACAAAGACGTCACATCGCTAGACTGGAATGTAAGCAGGCTAAAACACACACACACGCGCACACACACACACACACACACACACACACACACACACACACACACACACTAGGGTTGTCACGATACAAAAATCTTCAACTCGATACCGATACTGAGGAAAATATTCGATACACGATACCATTTTCGATACCACCAGGATAAAAACAAAGACCCCAAAATTGAACAGAAATATTTCTATTAACAAGAAAAATGCAACATGTAAAATTGAACAGAACCATAGGTTAAACATTTGTAATAAAAAACAGTTGTGCAAAAAGAAACTGCAACTAAGCTTCAGGTCTGAGGTAGTGCACAAAATGAATAATTACCATAAACAATAACAATTAGAACAATATTAACAATCGATACTTTTTAAAAAGAGTATCATATCCGGATACAACGTTATAGTATCGATACTTCTTTGAGTATCGATACTTTTGACAACCCTAACACACACACACACACACACACACACACACACACACACACACACACACACACACCATGTAACATGTGACTCGTTTAAAATCTAGGACCAGGTCAACATTGTAGGAATTGTAGAAATATTTGTCATTTATGGAAAAGTGCTGTTTAACCGTCCTGTTATGTTAAGGGGCAGATTGATCCATTTCAAAGTTAAAAAAAAAAAAAAAAAAAATCATGAAAATGAAAAAATAAATAAAAATGTAATATAAAATTGGAAAAAAAATGTTTTATGTAAAACCATTATATTTTATATGAAGGTCTTTCCAATGTACATAAAAAAAGTTTTAACAAGCATTTCATTTGAAAAACTTATTTAAAAAAATAATTTAACCATGATCTGTGAGAGGTAAAGAACACCATTGCACTAAATATTGATTGAAATGGTTGGTAATGGAGTTATTAATGAAATATAAACAAGGTTTATTGGGATTTTTTCCTGTTTCTGACACTTTTGGATAATCGAACATGCCCCAGGTCAAATTGACCCACGAACATTATTGCTGTTCCTGAGAAACAAACATAACAGGAGGGTTAATATTATAATTTTTTTATAGCTTTATAATCATTTTTTAAATCTTTCGAAAAACAAAGCTAACCCTAACCCTTTGGTTGCTAATGCTTAATGTTTTAAACATCTTAAAGTAACAATAACAACAAAACATGCTTTGTACTTCATGTACTTCATGTATTGTCATATATACACTAGAGAGACAAATTGCAACAAATGCCTCCTCGCAAAGGAACTCCCAGAGCACCCTGAACATAACTGATGATCATCATCAGAGGGTGGAATTTTCCTTTAGTCCAGCCAGTGGATTGTAAACTTGAGCCAAGGGCAGAGGCAAACATTTCCTGGAAAGCATCCATGCTGATGGAAAACACAGGCCTCTTCTCTAAGCCCAGCTGAACACCGCAATGTTCATTCAGCACGGACTCTCAAAGGCCAAGTCTGCATCTGCAACTGACACCATGGGTGTGCACAGTCTATGCACACACACACACACACACACACACACACTCTTGTACTTCTATCTTTGTGAGGTCCCTCATTGGAATAGTGAATTCCCTTGCAAGGTTATAATAGTTTTGGATTTTTCATTAGTTTTAGTTTTAATAGTTAATTAGTTTTTAATATTGTTGTGAATTTTTGTTTTCAAATTCAGTTAGTTTTAATGAGTTTTTAGAGTGAGTTTGCTAGTTTTAGTTTAGTTTTTATTAGTTTTAGTGTTAGTTTCAGTTTTTTTGTAATGGGGTATTTGTTGGGTGGGAGATTAAAAGAGGCCACAGTAAAATTTGGCTTTATTTCCTTTTATTATCCATCTTCATTATGTATGAAAAAAGTTGACAAAGATGAAAATGAAGGACATTTTCACGATAAGTTTAGTTAGTTTTGTAACCACACAATACAGTTTCAGTTAATTATCATATTAATGTAACCTTTAACGCTTAAAACAAAGTCTGAAATCTCAAAAAATCCTTTAAAGAAGTGAGGACCGGCCGAAATGTGCAAAAATGTCCTCACTCTGTTGGTTAAAAACGTGTTGTGGTCCTCACTATGTAGGAAGTACAACACACACACACACACACACACACACACACACACACACACACTGTTTACCTCTCTTAAACTCTCTTTCTCTGTTTTTCTGTGGCAGAGTGAGGGCACGCTGTTAGCGACAGGCTCCTATGACGGCTTTGCCAGAATATGGACGAAGGATGGTGAGATGACTTTGATTTATTAAACATGTACTGGTCTCCTTTAATAGATTAAAAAAATCAGTTTAATATCATTTAAAAGTTTGTTTGTATCAGGGTTCGTACGGGTGCTTGAAATCCTTGAAAATGCTTGAATTTAAATGTTGTATTTTCAAGGTTTAAAAAGTGCTTGGATTTTGGATAAAGTGCTTGTAAGTGCTTGAAATTCTTACTGTATTTCTCTTGCAATCTGACTATATCTATCTATAGACTATAGATAATCACATGTTCAATGTAAAAAATAACGAGTAGCCTATCTGAAATAAAGACCGTTCCTCCTAAAAGTGTAATACCATCTCTGTTGGTATGGTTCAGTGAAATCTCCCCCTTTTAGTATGTGAGTACTCATCTAAAACATGCAATTTACAGCAGGTGAAAGTTGCTGGAAAAAATTGACCTTGAAAGTCCTTGAAAAATGCTTGTTGTACCCTGTTGTATACAGATGTTTGTATATGAATAGAAACACAAGTGTTGCCGTGGAAACCCTAACCTAAATGTGATTTCTGCCTGTCACATGGCTCAGTGAATCCTTGAACAATGCTGCCACCTAGAGGCAGGTCTGCACACTGCTACTCAGGTGTTGACCCAGTTTGTGTTGTTCAAAACCAAAGTTATGTCCCAAACACACAAACAATATTGCAGTGGTGGATTTCTACTCTAAAAGCACTTATTATTATCATTAGTGGGGGTTTTTTCAGTTTGTTCTAATGGACGAAAAAATGTGAACAGGAGAAAAAAGGCATTTACGTTAAAACCCCAGTCTGTGGACACTTTTAAAAAAGGGCTTAAAACTTTTTTATTGTTGTCCCTAGATGTTTTTATTGTTGTCTCTGCACCTTAATCTGCTCCTTTAGCTGTTTTCTTTAATGCACTTCATTACCTGTGTCTTTTTATCTACTGCTGATTTTAACGTGTCTGATTTTTCTCTTAGTGTTTTCTGTGTATTTTGTTTCTGGTTTCTGTAGCACTTTGAGATTTCTCTATGAAAAGTGCTTTACAAATAATATGTTTTATTATTATTATTATTATTATTATTATTATTATTATTAAGAAACCACTTGATAGTATAATTAGATAGAATAAATAGTCTTAGTTTCTTCATTTCTAATGAATGGTTAGCTAATTTTATATGAATAAAGTGATCCTTTTAAACACATAAATATCAGATTACAGATGTGCACTTCATTTAATAATACAAAATATATATGCAGCGTGTTTTATATGGTGATTGTGTCATTATAAAATCTAATTGGAATAAATCAAAATAGGTTTTCCCTTTTTTATTTTCCTATTTTCTTTGCAGTGACGTTCACATCCCCTGTTCATTTCAGTGAACAGATTCTTGAGTAAAAGCTACAAATCTTAAATTATATTTTGACCCGCATAAGTAATATAAAGTATGATGTTTTTAATAGATTAAAAAGTGCGTATGTGCTGTTTCATGCATGCTAAAGAAAAAAATGTGTGTGTCTCTACTGCAGTGTTTTTTAATGAAGCAGAACACTGTGATTAGGATTGTGCATTTGGGTGCAGTCCCATCATAATAAAACGTCTGGACACACTAGAAGGATCAGAATGGGTTAATGGCTTGTTGGTGTGTTCTAAATTTGACACTGACAGATTTCCTTTCTGTGTGTTTTGCTCCACAGGGAACCTGGCTAGCACACTTGGCCAACACAAAGGTCCCATCTTTGCCCTTAAGTGGAATAAAAAAGGCAATTTCATCCTCAGTGCAGGAGTAGACAAGGTAAACTACCATCTGTTCTCTCAGTCAGCTCCAGGCTGCATGTCTGATAACGTGTAGCATCAAATACATGTACTGTGTAGTCATTGTTAGCTCTAACTGTACATGCACATGTGTCCTGCCAGACAACAATCATATGGGATGCCCATACAGGAGAAGCCAAACAACAGTTTCCCTTCCATTCAGGTACAGAAGCATTTCTTCTCGTCTTTAAGAACTTTCCAGCTTTGTTTTTGATCCTGCTAATGTCCATCTGTCTCTGTGACTCCCACAGCTCCGGCACTAGATGTGGACTGGCAGAGCAACAACACGTTCGCCTCCTGTAGTACCGACATGTGCATCCATGTCTGTAAGCTGGGACAGGACAGACCCATTAAAACATTCCAGGGACACACAGTAAGTGTTTCTGAGTGGGGTGAAGCAGCTTTTAGTTATTATGCTCCTCATCTGTGGAACAAACTTCCTGTAGATCTGCTCCTTTAATCCTCTGGGGTCTATGATTTGTTTGACGTGCCAAAGTCATGTAAAACCAAAGAAATGATTGATTTAATTTGATAGTACAAAATTATTTATTCAAGTATAAAAGTAGGATCGGACGAGGCAGGCGTTCATTTAGCAAAAATGGAAAAAAAGGGGTCTAAGCATCTAACACTGCTCCTATAAATAAACATGTTTTTACAGAAATTTATTGTGTATAGTTTTATTATATTTGAATTTTACCTTTATATGTTCATATTTGCAACCTATGTTTACATTTTTTTAGGTCCGAAACATTTCATTGGGCATATTTGTGGATTTTATTGTCTTAAATAGTAAAATTTAAGCTCAATGTGTTAATAAAGTGGGTTAAAGTTAAAAAATAATTGTCAGATCATGTTGACATTGTGCTGAGAAAATACCAAATACCAAACATGAGTATAGTAAATATTATGTGGTGTATAAAGAGCAAATACGCTCAGACCCCAGAGGGTTAAATCAGGACTAAAAACACTATTGTTTACTGCAGCGTACTCTTAACTTTAGCACTTATCTGCTCTACTCTACTGCCCTTACCTTTTAACTACGCAATGTTTGACTTGTGCTTTTTATTATTTTATCTCTTTTCTTACCCTGCTGTATCTTATTTTATCTTATTTGTATTTTTTTGTATTATTTCCCGGTTTTAATTGACTGTTTTTACTGTTTTCAATTGTGCCTTGCTGTTTTTAAGGTTCACGTAAAGCACTTTGAATCACCTTGTGTTGAATTGTGCTATACAAATAAACTTGCCTTGCCTTGAATACGCCAAAGAGGATTACTGTCACTGTTCATGTGAATAGTCAGGCTGAACTGGTTTACACATGACAAACAAGCTCTCTGCTTTCTCTCCAGAATGAAGTAAATGCAATCAAGTGGGACCCCACAGGGAACCTGTTAGCCTCCTGCTCAGACGACATGACGTTGAAGGTGAGTTGAGACTGTTGGAGCTCCCTGTGACCTAACAATGCTGATCATTTCTTTATTACAACATATCATTATATCCATTTTTCCTTTCATACTTTATGAAGAAAAATAGTTTTTGTATTATTACATCAAGTTTACACACATGGGTGAAAAATGAGCTTGTGCATTAGAAGCGTAGTGATACAAAAAGTGATTCACTAAATTAACAATTTGAGTATATGTGTAACTATGTTTGTCTTATTTTCAAGGTTTAACTTTAAAAGAGTTGTTATAACCACCAGATTACATTGGAAAATCACATATTTTAACATTTGAGACTTATTAGAGCCACCAAATAATATATTTTCCATTGGAAAAACGCCAATTTAACAAAATAGGAGAGTTAATATTTGTGTCTTCTTTGTCAGGTTTTAAATTGGTAACAACATATAAACACCTTCTAATGCACAACATGGCTCAAAAATTACTTTGTGCATTAGAAGTGTAGTGATTTGTATTCAAAAAGTAAGAAATGAAAACAAAAAGTTAGGATGTGGTTTATGCGTTTCGCAGAAACGTAACATTTTTTTCATTATGTATCTCTTCAGATTTGGAGTATGAAGCAGGACTCGTGTGTCCATGACCTGCAGGCCCACAGTAAAGAAATCTACACCATCAAATGGAGTCCCACCGGCCCTGGAACCAACAATCCCAGCGCTAACCTCATGCTAGCCAGGTCAGTGTGTGTGTGTGTGTGTGTGTGTGTGTGTGTGTGTGTGTGTGTGTCTGTGTCTGTGTGTGTGTGATCATTGGCTTTACCCACTGGCTGATTAGTTAAAGTAAAAAAAAATATATATATATATGTATATATATAATTTATACATGTTTACATATAATATGTTATGTATGTATGTACACCCTGCACATGCTAAATATATGACACAATGCTATGATATTATTACTTTGATATACTACTATTATTATACTGGCATTTTTATTATTTATCTGTCTGTCTATCTGTTCTATAAAAAAAGTGTCCAATGCATTCCCATACTATCTGATCATTTCTGCCTTTAAGTTCTTACCTGAGTGCAGCAGAGAAGTGAAAGTGTTCCTGTCCCAGAATCCTTAACTCTCTACAATAGTTTTATTTGTGCACAAATGACTCTACAACCCTGTCTGTCCCCGTCTCTGCTCCACAGCGCTTCGTTCGATTCCACGGTCCGTCTTTGGGACGTGGAGAGAGGAATCTGTATCCACACGCTGACTAAACACCAGGAGCCAGTCTACAGCGTGGCGTTCAGTCCTGACGGTCGCCATCTGGCCAGCGGCTCCTTTGACAAATGCGTGCACATCTGGAACACACAGGTAGGAAGAACTGGGACACTTTAAAACCATTTATTGAGTCTCATAGGCCAGCTACTGCAGGAAGGGGTGATGACATCACACTGTTCATGCAAACGTGATGAAAAATATAAATCGAAAATATATATCGAGTAGTCTGTTGATTATTTAAACGATTAATCGATTAGTTGTTTGGTCATTAAAATGTATAAAAATATCAATCAGTGTTTCCCAAACCACAAGATGATGTCCTCAAATCTCTTGTTTTGTCCACAAACCAAAGAGATATTCAGTTTATTGTCATAAAGGAACAAAGAAACCAGAAATAGTCAAATTGAAGAAGCTGAAATCAGAGAATTTGGACTTATTGTCCAATTATTCGATTATCAAAATGGTTGACGATTAATTTAATAATCGATTATTGTTCGATTAATCGAACAATTGTAGCAGCTCTGATTCAAACTGTTTATTTAAGTGAACATAAATACTGTATAACAACAGGAGTACCTCTTTTTTAATCAAAGCTCCATAAACACACATTTAAATGAAATAAATCTTAAATAAAATTAGCCTGTAAAAGAAAATAGGCCAATCTTTTTCAGAAATAAATATATTTATATGAGAAAAGAATAACAAACATTACAAAAGGACTAAATATGACAAACCCTAGTAAGGGCAGCATTTATATATAAAGAAATTTTTTTTTTAACTATATGGTCTAATTCCATATCACATTAAAAAATATATGGATATATCTTTTATATCAATATATATCGCCCAGCCCTAATGTATAACTAGCAGCTGTGGTTTTCCACTGCATGGGTGTAAATTAATTATTTCATGAAGTAAACATGTCATTTAACTGTTTTTTTTAATTTATGTATTTAACATATTTAACAGTTACATTGTTTTTTTATGATAGGTAAACTTCATATCGATCATATTCCCATCGACAGTGCAACTTTAGTCGCTGCAGGATGAAATTGACTCGTTTGGTTGTTTATAAATTATAAATTCTGTGTTATTTATATCTTCTGAGCCAATTCACGGCATAACTTAAATAAATCAGCACCTATCATAGTGGATCGTTGATCATTAAAGTGACCCCAATCAATGTTTTTTATGTCAACAATGGCTCAAATGTGCAAAAAGCAAACAGGCATTCCAGTTCTCCTCGGCTTTTATTGAGCTTTTCAGCAGCATTGAACTCATTAACATGAGTAAAACATTCAAAAATAAGGTAGAACGCTGAGCTAAAAGAAGGATGGGTGATGTCATAAATAAATATGAAAATGGATAAATTGCCACTGAAAATACTACAAATGGTACAGATGAGATAGATAGTATGTTGCACATATTAATGTATTGCACATATCAGTTCACATTCATATGACTGCTGCCCTCCAGTGGCCAAAGAAAACAATTACTGCTGCTGGTCTGGAAGGCTCTTATTTTCTGGTCAAAATTAGGGCTGGGCGATATATACATATAAAAAATATATTGATATATTTTTAAATGTGATATGGAATTAGACCATATCACATATATCGATATAGTTAAAAAAAAATTCTTTCTTGATATATAAATGCTGCCCTACTAGGGTTTGTAATATTTAGTTCTTTTGTAATGTTCGTTATTCTTTTCTCATATAAATATATTTATTTCAGAAAAAGATTGGCCTATTTTATTTCATAGGCTATTTTTATTTCAGATGCTTTTTTTATTTAAATGTGCACTTTATAAAGCTTTGATTAAAAAAAGAGAAGAAAAAGTTTCTTAAGTACAATAATCGATTATTAAATTAATCATCCATTTTGATAATTGAATAATTGGTTTGATCAGTTTTTTTTTAAAGACAATAAGTCCAAATTCTCTGATTTCAGCTTCTTAATGAAAATATTTCTGGTTTCTTTGTTCCTTTATGACAATAAACTGAATATCTCTTTGGTTTGTGGACAAAACAAGAGATTTGAGGACGTCACCTTGTGGTTTGAGAAACACAGATTGATATTTTTTATACATTATATTGACCACACCACTGATCGATTAATCATTAAAATAATCAACAGATTAATCGATAATGAAAATAATCGTTAGCTGCAGCCCTTGTTTCAATATAACTACTTGTGACATGTCTTATTTGACTCTGACTTTGACTGAACATTTGCTCTCACTTTGTGATAAAAACATCAGGATATATATCGTATATAGATATTCAGCCTTAATATATTTGGATATGACTTTTGGTCCATATCGCCCAGCCGTAGTCAAAATGCAGCTAAAAGGAGAAGTAAAGTGATCGAATATTGTTGTTGTTTTTTTGCCTGGAGCTGCTATCTGTCCACTCACTCTGTGTGTGTCTCTTGTGCTGCAGACGGGCGCTTTAGTCCACAGTTACAGAGGGACGGGGGGAATCTTTGAGGTTTGCTGGAATGCAGCAGGGGACAAAGTGGGAGCCAGCGCATCAGACGGATCTGTAAGTATCCACTCCACTCTTTCTCTGGCTTTTATTGTGAAAGTTTTTTATTATTATTAGTAGGGCTGGGACTCGATAAAAAAAAAAAAATCTAATTAATTAGAGGCTTTGTAATGAATTAATCTAAATTAATCACATTTTAATCGTATATAAATATTTGACCTGAGAACAGTGAGAAGTCATTTTTTTCACATAGATTTTTAGTATACCATTGAATAATGACTGAATGCATAAGCTTAAGCAACAAAAATATTGTTTATTTTTGTTCAAGTCCAACAGACCAGTGCAATTTTTGCCATTAAGTGTAGCAATAGCATATTTCGAAATATAGTACATTTCATAAATTCAGGTAGCCTATAGGTAGGTAGACCTTCTGTAAACTAGAATACTATGGTTTTTTAAGTAAAACACAATCCATGCTAGCTACCACACTAGCCGCTAGCTGCTATATGTTTAGCATTGAGGTGATACTTGAGGCTGGATGTGCTGCGGTGATATGTGAATTCCTTGTTGCATAGCAACACAACCATGCTCTTATCGACGCTTCCATCCGTTGGTTTTTAGTAACAAAATGTCCCATCATCCACGGGGCCAACCAAAGCGTCTCATCAGCTTCTTCCTTCATGTTCACTGTGGTTTGTTGTTGTCTGACCTCATGAACGCTAGTTGGTGCTCCAGTATAATCGGTCCGCCTCATCCAGTGAGAAACGTTCCGCGGTGCAAAAATTAGTGCGATTAAAATGCGTCAATTTTTTAACGTGTTAATTTTTGTGTAATTAATTAACCTTAATTAACGCGTTAAAGTCCCGGCCCTAGTTATTAGTCCTATAGACTTGATGCTGATGCATGTCCTCTCCTCTCCAGGTGTGTGTACTAGACCTTCGGAAATAGTGTTGCTGTTTGTTGGAAGCCATGGACCGACCATGAATGTGTACATAGCCAAATGACTGTCCCTGCCTGCCCTGCGTACTGCTCACGCTTACGACTATGGCCCCGCCCACCGACAGACAGGAAGCAGGAAACAGGAACAGGAAGCAAGCACCCGACACAGCAGGTCCAGACACAGGGGTGAACAGATGGACGGACGGACGGACGGACAGACGGATAAACGGGCGGATGGAAGCGCCCCTCTCTATCTGTGCAGACTCTTCCAGAGATGCAGAAGGGACGCAGTGAAAAAAAGAAAAAACCGAAAGACAAAAAAAAGTTCCAGATCCGTATATGTACCAAAATTTGGAAGCTATTTTGCTTTTTTTGATCTTTAAAAACCATGCTCATCGTCATCAAAATGAAAAACAATGAAAAAAGTGTTGATCTTTGTTACTAGTTGGATCTCATTGTGCAGACATATCAACTTCTCCACCATAAAAATAGGATGGCACTTAGTTTTTTTAAATTTCAGATCTCTTGTTTCAATGTTTTTATATTTTTTATCTTTGGGGGAGGGGACGGGGCTTGTCAGGTCACAGTTTTATTAATTGGAGAAGTACGTACATACATAGAAACACTGGGACACGCACCAAACAGTTCTCAAAAAACGAGTCATCGTCATGATTTCAAACCAGTGTGGCAGATCTAAAGGCTTTTTCTCCTGTGTTTCAGTGCTTTGTGCAGCTGTGAGTGGGTCATACGGTTAACCTCAACAAAATGCAGTAGTTCATGTGTCGTCTCTGTGCGTCCACTGGTCACATGACACACATGATGTACATCTAGATGCTTTAAATCAGCTCCTCTGTGCACTATTGGATCGACCCACGGTTCTCTCTGGACTCTTATCTGTGATGGAAACTAAAGTTTTTAATTGGCGAGAAGCTGACCTCCACATGTCTGAATGTTCAAGGCAGTTTTAAGTTGTCATATTGTCCTCAGCCAGTAGGATTACAGCAGTTCTTTTTCACCTTTACTCATCTGTAAGACACAACATTTCTAATGTGTTTCACCCTCAAACGCCTCAAATCACCAAACACACGATGCTCTGAAGTGTGGTGGTAAAACGGCAAAAGTTTTCACAGATTCTCCGTGGTCAGATGCTCTGGAGGTAGAAATGATATCAGCGGGCAGATCCAAAGAAAAACCCATCGAGGGAAAGAGCTCCACAGTGTTACTGACTGTGGAGCTCAGCTGTGTTTCTCATTCATTTGGGAGCGTGCACGCATTATTTAACAGCCTGAATTAGTTCTTTTTTTGTGTATTTGTCCAAGTAAAACCAAATACACACAAACGGTTGGTAGTTCCTTTTTTAGCTGAATCATTACAGTTAGGGCTCATTTATGTTCAATTGTTCCATGCGGATAAGGATGGAGATTTTAGTCCTAACTTTTCTTTCATTTTGTTCATATTTCTGTATCTCTGAAAGCTTACAGACACGGAGCAAATGGAGCAGCAAATAGAGAGATGGCCGTCTGACTAGTGATGTGCCAATGAAGCCTCATGAAGCATTTTCTTTATTTTCTGAGCCCACTAGATGGCGCTCTATGTTCAACAAAGGACTGAAAGCACAATTTATTACTATTGCTTGAGCCTTTTTCTTTAAACTTAGAGCACCATCTAGTGGATTTAGAAAATAAAGAAAATGCTTCATGGGGCTTCATTGGCACATCACTACATCTGACACAAGGTAGAAATAATTAATAAAAAAAAGGCAAGTATTTTAAAGAAAAAACGCTGCCTTCGCTTTTGCATTATTGTCTGTTGTCAGAAATGTTTGACTATGTGCTGCCCTCTAGTGGATGTGTTACTTAACAGCCATTAAAGGGTAGTGATGTGCCAATGAAGCCTCATGAAGCATTTTTTTATTTTCTGAGCCCACTAGATGGTGCTCTTAGTTTAAAGAAAAAGGCTCAAGCAATAGTAATTAATTGTGCATTGTTCAGTCCTTTGTTGAACATAGAGCGCCATCTAGTGGGCTCAGAAAATAAAGAAAATGCTTCATGAGGCTTCATTGGCACATCACTACTAAAGGGTGCATAGAAATATGTGGTCAGTGATGGTTACAAAATTAGAAGTGGATATAAAGAAGCATAAATGAGGCTTTAGAGTTAAAATTGTATTATTGTGGCTTTGCAGTCATTTTAAACAGTTTTTCGTAACGGTTTTACTCAGCTGATAGTAATTATCTAAACAATTGAATGTGAAATGCATCATTAAAAGACAGCCAAGCTGTATCTGATATAACTTGATCTTTCCCAACCTCGAATGAATGGAGAAAGCAGTTTTTAAAATGGCATTTCTACTAAAATCATTAGTGATTTCTTAATGAAGCCTCATGAGCCATTTTCTTTATGTTCCGGCCCCACTAGATGGTGGTGTTGTTTTACAGAAAAATAATTTATGGTAATTAAGTGTGCTTTCTGAGCCTTTTTTAACAGAGAGCTCCATCTAGCGGGCTCAAATAAAGAAAATAGATCATGAGGCTTCATTGGGACATCACTGCCAGTTTGATAACTTTTTAATGACTCGGTGTTCTTTGGCTCTGCCCCGTTAAAAGAATAACTTAGTTACTCCAGAGCAGCTCTGCCTCGAACTTGTGTATAACAGAAATTTTGATCAGCTGATATTTTATTTTCTGTTTTTAATAACAAAACCAGCCACTTTTCCTCCACCTGGTATGGAGAGGAGGGCTTCAGTGTGACTTTGGGCTACCTTTATCTGAGAAGAGAAAGAGATGTCACGTTCTGTATGTTTCTCATTCAGACTTACTGTAAATCACAAAGACGCTCCAGACTACAGTGTCATGCCTGTGATGATGCAGCCGAGCTTTCTGGCTGATCACCGGCACAAGGTTGCTGTTCAGAACTAAGCTCAAGAGCAGATCCAACATTAAAGCAATATCTGGACATTTTAATTTTTGTTTGTTTTTATTACCAGCTTCTTGTCATTATGTGGGGGAATAACTGCATAACACTGCATTTCTGAAGCAAATCAGACAGAAAAAGATCAAAAAAAAAAAAAAAGGGCAAATGTAAAATCTTTCATCCAAAACATGACAGTGTTGGTGAATTAAAAACACTCTACATTCAATGTATTTTAATTCATCTGCCCTCACCTTCATTCTTGGCTGTTTCCCAAAATCTGCTTCCATTTTCTTCACTGATGAGACATTTTATACTCTTTTAAAGACAAATTTAAAGTTACATTTTTGTAATTTCTTTGTAGATTTGAAAAAACAATGTGAATCGATGATTTATTGGCAGTATTAATTTACTTGTTCTATAAATTTTAAAATATTTTGTTTTGTTACTTTGATGCTATTGCAAATAGTAAAAGTGGAGCCTGTAATGTGAGGCTGACTGAGCTGAGCTGTCATTCTGAAGGCACCTTGCTTGAGGAGTCGTCCCAGGAGCAAATTACCACTAAAATGTCTTTATTTTCAATAAAAAATGTTTTTCTTTTCTTTGAATCCTTTTGGGAAGCCTGGTCCCAGAAAATGACTTACTCCTCGGCTTAGGACAATAAAAAAAACCATCTCTAAATTGAATTAAAATGTAATTTTTCAAGCAAAGAGTAGGGAAATTTTCTCGTTCCCCTTTTTTTCATTGCTGTATTTTGGAGAAAGTTGCTCTGGAAGCAGATTTAATGTCATTGGTTGAAAATGAAGTTGTATTTGTGTCTAAATTGTTAGAGCATAAAGGGACATTTTGAGCAAAGATTGTTTTGCACAGTCGGTATATTTTATAGAGTAAACTTTTAGCACCCAAAGAATTTTATTCGAAAAGACAAAAATCTTGTATTTGAGCACTTTGAGCTCCCGGTGTCTCTGCTCTGTGCATTCTCAGGTTTGCCTGCATGTATATTCAGCCGACTGAAAAACAAAAGGTGATTTCTAGCTGGCTGTATTCCCTCCGGTCCGATCATTAGTAGGATCATTGGTCACTTAGGAAGTAAGGAAACACTGTAATTGTGCAAAATATGTTTTTCTGTGCTAAAAATGTCCCAAACCTCTGTGACTGGAGCCAAAGAACCATTTTAATCGGGCAATATTTGACTAAAACCCAGCGAAAAGGCCTCCAGAATCATCATAAACTGTTAGTTATTCGCATATATTAAATTGGATTTTTTTTTTTTAAGCTTTACTTTGGCTTCACTCAGAGGTTTAATTAAACCAAAAACATTATATCTGCCTCCAGAGCTCTGCTTCTGAGAAACCTTTGTACAACTACAAATTATTTTCTCGTGTATCCTCTGTAATAAATTGGACATTTCTACTAATGGACTCACAGATGTGTTCCTCTTCAGAGTCCTGTGGACTCTTTGGGTTGTTTTTTCATTCCCTGTATTTAAAGCCAACAGTTCTGAAAGTATCTCCTCTGATGTGTTCATGCCACACAGTCTGTCTGGGTAAACATGGCCAAAGTCGCTGAGTCAGCCTTTATCTGTGCCGCCACAACAGAGCATCATGTGAGCCCAGCAGCAGCTCTCCCATGGGCTCGCAAAGCATTTATGTTTTGTTCTTTTTCTGCAACCTGCATCACATCGATCTGTTATCATTGAAGTCAGATCAGTGAAACAAAAGTCCAGAATAAAATATATTTTGATAAGAGCTTTGAGTTTTTATTTGTGTGTGTGTGTGTGTGTGTGTTGAACTATCACCGTTGAGATGAATATGATTAACTAATAAAACAATGAAAATAACGATATAATGAGAGCTCCCTCCTGTTGACAAAAAAGACACAACAACAGACACAAAATGACCAAAAAAGACATGAAAAGGATTGAAAAGGATGCTTCTTTCTTTTTTAACCCTCTGGAGTCCACGAAAGTCTTCTTCATGGTTAAAAAAAAGGACACAAGAAGACATAAAATCACTAAAAAAAGACACAACAGACACACAATGACTAGAAAAAAAGACCCAAAATGACCAAAAAAGACAGAAGACCCAAAATGACAAAAAAGAGAAAATAACAAAAAAAAAGGCACAACAATAGAGACAAAATGACACAAAATGACCACAAAAAAAAAGACACTAATAGACATGAAAAGGATTCAAAAATAGTCCAAGACTCCATAGAGTTAAACTACAGCTTAGTTGGAAAAATGAGAGCTCCCCCCTGTTCCCACAGCAGACACGGAGCTTTTTGTCTCCTAAATGAATCCTCCCAGCAGCTTTCCACTGGCTCCACTGAGGCAACTAGTGTGCACTGTAGAATTAATTAAACTGCAAAAACTAGAATCCACAGCAAAATCATTTTATTCATATGTATAGGACTGGAGAAGTCCCCAACCCCTGGGCAATGGAGCAACATTTAGCAGCTAATGGGCTGTGATGAAACAATATCATTTCAGGGTTTCCCCCAGTGCCTTGCAAAATAAATTAAACCCCCAACCAGGTCTTAGCATCATGTATTAAAAAAAAAAGTCTTATTCCAGTGTTTCTCTCTTTTTTTAACTCTCTGGGGTCTATGATCGCACCGTCCTGATCAGATCATGTGACATTTAACAAAAAAACAAGGTCACATGGAGCGCTGCTATCAACTTCACTCCAAAGTACAGACTTGAAACTTTCTCCCAGTTTTTGTTTGACGTTCCTAGGTCATGTAAAACCAAAGATATGATCATTTCAATTTGGTACAGAAATATTTGAGCATTAGTGTAGCTCTCTGTGTAATTTCACCTATAAATAGACATGTTTTTATGGGACTTTTTTGTATATAGTTTTATTATATTTAATTGTTTACCTTTTTTATGTGTTCATATTTGTATCTTGTGTTTACATTTTCAAGTTCCAAAACAGTTCATTGAGCATATTTGTGGTTTTTATTGTAGTAAATAGTATAATTTTTCAACTGATTTCATGATTTTTGGTCTCAATATGTTGATCAAGTAGGTTAAAGTGAGAAAATAACTGTCAGATCATAAAGGGGAAGAAAACTGGATACCAAATATGGGTACAGTAAACATTTTTTATGTGGTACATGAAGGTACTTCTCAAGGTAACACCAGTCTTAGTGTCGAACAAAAACACATCTTGTATTTGAGGATATTATAGATTTGGATGTGTTCCGGTGAAGGAAAAGCAGACCACTTTTTAATTTGCAGGCAAAAATTCATTTTAATAGCAATGTGTCTTCTATTCAAACAACTGCTCCCTTTTAAAAGTCGGGAGTGTCTGTGCTTGTTGTGACAATATCACAGTATCATATTCTGTTTCTTTAATATTACATTGCAAATCATAATCCATAACTTTGATTTGAAGAATGTTGATGCAAAGAGTCAGAGCCATGGAAAAGAGATGGTTTGTAATTAAGGACATAGATATAAAAAGTCACTCATCACTGCAACTGACACAATGATCATTCCAACACAAACATCTCGAAATGCACAGCAGATTCATTTTCTTAGTAGCGATGTTAAATTAGTTAAAATCACCTTCAATATAGGAAAAACAAATCAGTCATCTCTTCAACCGTCGATGTAGGATCAAATCACTAATAAGCTATGTCCTTTTCTAATATGATACTGAGGCGTGTGTGTGTGTGTGTGTGTGTGTGTGTGTGTGTGTGAACCAAGGTTATTATAATTAATGAAAACTAGAATTGTAAAAACATTTTCGTTAACTGAAATAAAAATAAAAACGAGTTTAAAAAAAAAAAGATAACTTACTGAAACTGTATTTTAAGGTGACAAAACTGACTAAAACTAATTAAAATTATAGTGAAAATGTCCTTTGTTTTCGTCTTCAGCAACTTTTTTTCATACGTAAACCTTTTTTGGCTGGTTTGAAATCTATTTAATCTATCTGGTTTGATGACTTAATACGTTTTGGGGCTGAGATGGATCAGGCAAAGGAAATAAAGGAAACATGTATTTAAAAACAACACTACAACACTAAAACTAAGCATTTTCCCAAAAAATAAAAACTTATTAAAACTAGCAAACTCACTCTAAAAACTAACTAAAACTAACTGAATTTGAAAACAAAAAATCACAACGAAATTAAAAGTCAAACTAATGAAAAATCCAAAACCATTATAACCTTGGTGTGAACATGCATGTGAACAATCTAACTGTCTCATACTGTAGATCCATCAGCTCCCCCTGGTGGCTCTCATCCACAGTCACACTGTCAGTATAAAAATGTCCAATGATGCACTTGGTGACAGAATAAAAGAAGATGAGGGTGTGAGGGACCACTGTAGTCAAACTGTTGTATAAGAGAACAAGTTGACATAATAATTTACATTTTCATTTAAATAAATGCCATTTTATTCTCTGTATACTGCATTGAAAGTGATACAACCTATATTTATTATATAGTGTTTAATTCAACTTTATATCATATTTAGAGATTTAACCCTCTGGAGTCCATGAAAGCGCCGGAGCATGACACCTCATGACCTCATGTTGTAAGAATGTGTTTTTTTTGTGTAAAAAATTAAAAGAGTATGTTTTTAGTGTGTTTTTGGTGTGTTTTTATGTGTGTGTTTGTGTGTTTTTAGTTTTTTGGGTTTTTTTGTAAATTTTTGGTATGTTTTTGTGTGTTCAAAATGTTGATCCAGTAGGTCAAAATGAAAAAAATAATAGTCAGGTCATATAGGTGAGGTTGTGCTGAAAACAATGATACCAACAAGTCATGGTAAAGATTTTTAAGTGGTTTATACAGGCAGAATGAAAAGGAGTCAAAAACCGACAAAATAGCCCCGAACTCCAAAGGGTTAAAACAGCGAGGACTAGATGCATTAACATCTGAATTTATCAGATTTTTAAAGCAGAGGCAACAATAGTTGATAGATAAGTTTCCATTGCAACAAAACATGGGCATTAAAAAGCACAATTCATGCTTGTCTTTAAAATGTTCAAATTGTATCAAGAGCTTGATGAGTGTAAATACAATATAAAAGCACTTGCGAAGCTTCTGAATTTTGGCAATTTTTCCTCTCCTGCTGGTCCGTGTGTGGCGTTTTCTGCCCGAGGATCAGAGCAGGATGGAGACGTTGGCTGCTGTTAGACCGGCCGTCACATTGTGCTGGTGTGGGTCCTGACTGTGGCTGTAGAAAGCCAAGTAATGAGCCACATCTGCCAGAGTCTGCAGGACGTCGTAGGTTACTGCAAACAGGAAGTAGGTGGGGAGAAGCCAACTGAGGCTGAACACACAGTCGCCGACTGGCAGAGGGACCGCAAGATGCCTGAAAGGAGAGAAAACGAGAGAGAGATTCATAGCAAATGTGACTGCAGACAAACATTCACACTGATTCCAGAGAAGATCAGGGTTCAGGGTTCGTACACTTTTTCAGTGGTCAAATTCAAATTCCAAATTATAGTCTGTTGATACACATTAGAGCATAATATAGCCAGAAATGACAGAAAAACACCATATAATGGGATGTCCAATACCTCCTCAAAAAAAAGTCATACTATAGCTTGTCGATTTTTGTTGAAAATGGTCAAAATGTAAAATGCCTAACAGTGCTAAAAAAGGCTCAATTATGATCTCTTGATACCTGTGGTAGTATATTTTTTTCCCAAAAATAGCAAAAAACACCATATTATGGGATGTTAAAAAATGACCCCTTCAAAAAAAAATATCATACTATAGCATGTCAAAAATTGTCAAATTTTGAAATGCTTAAAAATGCTAAAATGGGTCAATTATAGTCTGTTGATGCATATTAGAGCATAATATGGCCAGAAAAGACAGAAAAACACCATGTTATGGGATGTCCAATAATGAACCCTTCTAAAAATAATTTTGTGTATTTTTTGGCCATTCTGTGTCCTTTTTGTGTCATTTTGTGTCTTCTTTAAATAATTTTGTGTCTTTTTTGGCCATTCTGTGTTTTTTTTGGTAATTTTGTAACTTTTTTAAGTAATTTAGATTTTTTTCTGTGATTTTGTGTCTTTTTTGTTATAATTTTGTGTATTTTTGTCATTTTGTGTCATTTTTTTTGTAGTTTTGTGTCTTTTTTTGGTCATTTTGATACTGCCTCCAGCGGCCCCCAGGTAATTTGAGTTTGAGACCCTGATATAAGGGCTCAATATGAAGCCACAAAACCAAAGAAACATAACAAATGAATGTATGAACACATAGATTTACTGCACTCAGCAGCCGTTTTTCAAAGCAGTCACAGGAGCAGAAATATTACTGATTACAGCAATAGACACAATGAATATAGATCATGTGATTATCTAAACTTCCTGAGTATCTGCTCGCTGGCTTCACTTTCACTCAAAAACTCTTTTCAGACAGATGTTTGTTACTCACTGGAATCTATCCTCTCTGGATTCTCTCAGCATGATGAAGATAAACAGTCCAACTTCAGTGTTGAGGGAGAACGAGACCACTTTGTCCAACATGACAACAAAACCCTGAAAAGAGAACCAAAACATCATCACCCTCATTCTTCTTCAATCATCACTGTAACTGTGTGTGTGTGTGTGTGTGTGTGTGTGTGTGTGTGTGTGTGTGTGTGTGTTGGTACCACTCACCCTGGGATCACACACTGACACGGTGAAGATGATAATGAATGCAAGCAGAGACATGAATCCTTTAGCCATACTGGAACATGAAAGACACAAAAGAAGAAGAAGAAGAGCATAGAATCAACTTCATTAGTCAAAGTAAACATCTGAAAAGTGTTTCTGATTAATCATAACCACAAAACTCTTCATTTCCATTAATGTGAAGCGCTGCAGGTGGAATATTAATGCATGTATTGAAATCACTGGAGCCACTTTACTTGTTTTTAGAATGAGACAAGAAGAAGATTTCTGAGGCTACTCCCACAGAGGGGGTAGATTGATGGTGTTTGACTTCCAAACTGGAGAGACATGTTTTTACTCTTTTTCATGATATCTGGATATCAACCCTGATACTGCTTATTGATACCAATATTTATCAATACTTCTATTCTCCATATTTGGTGCAAAAATAAAGACTCAGCCAAGAAGGTTATTTTATTTTATACTTTGTTTGGTTTGTCTGTTTGTCAGCAGGATTACAAAAAAACGCCTGATTGTCATGAAACTTGGTTGAAAGGTGTTGCATGGGTCAATGTAGGACCCATTTCATTTCGGAGTAATAGTGATGTGCCAATGAAGCCTCATGAAGCATTTTCTTTAGTTTCTGATTCCACTAGATCAGGGGTCTCAAACTCAAATTACCTGAGGGCCGCTGGAGGCCGTACCAAAATGACGTTTTTATTTTTATTTCAGTTAACAAAAGTGTTTTTTCAATTCTAGTTTTCGTTATTGCGTTAACTATAATAACCTTGGTCAGGAGCCAGTATTAGATTCAGAAAGTGTTATTGTGGATTGTGGACCTGGCACACCAAACCTACACCGATGCCATCAACCATTATGTTCAGACATTTTTTTCTTTGAGATCATAAACTGCTGCTGTGACAAACACTCGTGTTTCACTCCTCACCTCTTGGCTGAGCAGACGTGCTCCTTGTTGGGCAGGTGTCTCTCCCAGGCTTTAGACAGCCACTCCATCCTGCTGCTCCACAACGCGCTCACCAGACCATCAACTGTCAAAGCACAAGCAGTCATTCAATACAGAACATTTTACACCTAATGCTCGACATCTTGACATTTTCCTGCTGAGAGTTAGATGAGTCAGAAGATCTATACCACTCTTTTATATTTCCTTGCTATCTTTCCAATAAACATGCACCTACGTTTAAAGGAGACATATTATGCTCATATTCAGGTTCTTACTCATATTTCGAATGAATGAAAAAAAACTTTTTCACCATTTTCCTCATGATGTCTGTCTGAATATACCTGTATTCACCTTCTGTCCTTTTGATACTGATCACTAGTGATGTGCCAATGAAGCCTTATGAAGCATTTTCTTCAACAAAGGACTGAAAGCACAATTAATTACTACTGTTTGAGCCTTTTTCTTTAAACTAAGAGCACCATCTAGTATTCTGTATTCACCTTCTGTCCTTTTGATACTTTCACTTTTCTGAGCCCACTAGATGGTGCTCTTGGTTTAACCGATTAAAGCCAGGAAAGCGCATACGTCGTTTTGTAGTATTTGTAGTTTTTTTCCACCTATTTTTGGTGTCTTGGCCAATCAAGTGCATCAGAATACATCTGGGAGTGTCGCAATGCAACATGGGACTTTTTCAGAACTTTGAAATCATGGCAGAAGACGACTATAGCGGAGGGAGCTCAGATATAACAGGTATAAGCTCTCAAATACTTTTTGAATTTTATTTCTATCTGCTACAGAGGCTGAAAAATCTATTATTTAGTAGGAAGCGTTGATACTTTTGTTGAATTTCGAGAAAAACTTCAGGTTTTGGGGGGTTATTTTAAAATCGCCCAGAGGTTTTACAGGCATTTTAGGCCTAAATGGGTTAAAGAAAAGGGCTCAAGCAATAGTAATTAATTGTGCTTTTAGTCCTTTGTTGAACATAGAGCGCCATCTAGTGGGCTCAGAAAATAAAGAAGATGCTTCATGAGGCTTCTTTGGCACATCACTAGCTATTGTCATCTTGGTTTATGGCCATTGCTATAATGTTTTTAGGTTAATGTCAGTGCAAGCTTGGATAACAAGGTTATTCAAAATGAACAGCTAAATCCCGTGTCTCTTAACAAGGCATTTGTAAAAAAAAAAAAAAGTTCCAATGAACTTTGATGAAGTGAAAACACACTCATTTTGTGGTGTCTTCTCCAAAGTGTAACTTTGAGTTTAGCAGTGCAGTTTCAGTACTACACTTGTATTCATACAGCCCAAAAATAATATTAAATTAATTATTGATTGTATCTGTAACAGTAACATCCATTTGACATTACTGGTAATAGAGTAAATGACTTGATGACATTGAAGCACAGTGAACCACTTACTGGTGTGTTTCATGGCGGATCCCATTACCAGGAAGGACACAGTGACGCTGATGGCTATAAACACCTGGATCAGCTCGGCCACCCAGGAGTAGGCCCTGTAACGTTCATTAATAATCTACATGGGTCGGAGAGGAGGTGATGGATGTTGGTGGGTGTTGAAAATGAGGACACGATGAGGAAGAAGAAGGGGGGCATGTTTCTGTACTTTAGAAAATCTTAAAGCTAGTTTGTAAATAAACTGCACATTCAGAGAGAGAGAGAATGATTTTACATGTTATTAATAACACATGTTCACCACTAGTATGTTGCTGCTATATTTTTGTATATTGTGATGCATTTTTCCAAACGATAACAAGGTGACTGATAAGCTGTAGGCCATAGATACTCAACTGAACTGATATTAATGTGTATATTGACTCATCCATGTGCTGGTTTTTCATTCATTTTTGAGAACTGAGACATCTTTTTTTGTACTTTATATAATATTTTTCACATGATAGGAAACCAAAAAATGACCCCCTCAAAAAAAGTCATACTGTAGCATATCGATTTTTGTCAAAAATGGTCAAAAATGGTCCTAAAAATGCTAGAAATGGCCCAATAATACTGATACACGTGTTGTTTGTCCAAAAATTCAGAAAAATCAACATGTTATGGGATGTCCAAAAATGACCCCCTCAAAAAAGTCAGTATGTCAATTTTTGTCAAAAATGGTCAAATTTTAAAATGGCTAAAAATGCTAGAAATGGGTCTGTTGATGCATGTGGTAGTATAGTTTGTCCAAAAATAGCGAAAAACACCATATTATCCTTTCAAAACTTTATTAACATGTCACAATGAAAATGAAACCACAATTAACAGAATGTCTGAAAACAAAATTATTTCAACATTATGGGAAACTGTGTATATAGATTTAAGGAAAAGGTTTTTTCATAGTAGCCTAAGGTTTACATTTATGATATCAGTTGATTTTGTTAGTGTTACATTTTGAAAACTTTTTTTAAATAGTTTGAAATTATGAAATCTTGTCAGGGACAAATGTGCTTTCCGAAACAGGGCTAGTTAGGAAGGGAAAAAATGAAAGCAAAGCAAAGCATTTTATAGATGTTTTATATATATATATATATATTGCTCTAAAAATACTGTTTTTAAGTTAACGTTGTTTTGGTGAGTGAAAGACACATTTCCAGATATATTCCAAAAAATATATTCTCTTCTGTGTGTTCAGCAGTCATTTAATTTGAAGGAGCGGCTTTCTTCTCTCTGATCCTCTTCCATTATGCAGCTCATTGTTCTGACCAAAGAGCTTCATGTTTTCCACTGATGAACACAACTTCAGAGAGGGAGCTCATCAGTGGGAAACATGAAGCTCTCATCAGTGAAATCACCACTTTGGTCAGAATGAAAACCTGCACACTCTTGGCTCTCCATTTGTATAAAGTTTAATTTCATAACAGCAGAGAGTCAGCAGGTTAATTTGAAGTGTGTCAGCCCGAGCCCACCCCTCTCTACGCTGATAACATTTTTATAAGAATTTTACCTGCTGCAGCTTTATTCTCCTGAGTTATATTCCCGTTAAAGAGGTCGATCCAGGCCAGCTCCATTGTGCCATCTCTGACTACCAATTAGTTTGTCAGCCAGGCCCAGCCAGCCACTTCAGCTAATTGCTGCATTAGCAGTTGTTGGGTGGGCAGACACACAGTTTCCTGTGTAATTGGATCCAAACACAAGCTGACCGCATGTTGCAGCTGTTGACATCACCACAAACCATTATCTAGTCCTGTATGTGGCTCAAGGAGCACACACACACACGCACGCACACACACACACACACACACACACACACACACACACACACACACACACACACACACACACACACACACACACACACACACACACACGCACACACACACACACACATTCTTGTAATTCTATCTTTGTGAGGTCCCTCATTGTAATATGAGTGAATTCCCTTGCAAGGTTAGAATAGTTTTGGATTTTTTATTAGTTTTAGTTTTAATTTCGTTGTGAATTTTTGTTTTCAAATCCAGTTAGTTTTAATGAGTTTATAGAGTGAGTTTGCTAGTTTTATTTTTTTTTTTTTGAAACGCTTTAGTTTTAGATTAGTTTATAGTTTTAGTTTTTTTGTAATTGTATTACAAAACAAGGGTATTTGTTGGGTGGGAGATTAAAAGAGGTCACAGTAAATTTTGATTTTATTCCCTTTGTCTTATCCATCTTCATTATGTGTGAAAAAGGTTGACAAAGACGAAAACGAAGGACATTTTCACTATAATTTTAGTTAGTTTTGTAACAACACAATACAGTTTCAGTTAATTATCATTATCATGTAACCTTTAACCCTTAAAACAAAGTCTGAAATCTCAAAAAAGCCTTGAAAGAAGTGAGGACTGGCCAAAATGTCCTCACTTTGAAAAAATGTCCTCACTCTGTTGGTTAAAAACTTGTTCTGGTCCCCACTATGTAGGAAGTACAAGAACACACACACACACACACACACACACACACTTGTACTTCTATCTTTGTGATGGCCCTTTTTTATTAGTTTTAGGTTTTTTGTAATGGGGTATTTGTTGGGTGGGAGATTAAAAGAGGTCACAGTAAATTTTGATTTTATTTCCTTTGTCTTATCCATCTCCATTATGTATGAAAAAAGTTGACAAAGACGAAAACAAAGGACATTTTCACTATAATTTTAGTTAGTTTTGTAACCACACAATACAGTTTCAGTTAGTAAATGAATGATCTTTTTTCAAACATAAACCTAATTGTAACCTTTAACCCTTAAAACAAAGTCTGAAATCTCAAAAAAGCCTTTAAAAAAGTGAGGACCGGCCGAAATGTCCTCACTTTTCAAAAATGTCCTCACTCTGTTGGTTAAAAACGTGTTCTGGTCCTCACTATGTAGGAAGTACAAGAACACACACACACACACACACACACACACACACACACACACACACACTCAACTATATCAGATAGGAGATGTCAGCGATGCATTAAGCGGTCTATCCATGCTGGCTGTTAGTGCTAATAACACCAAGTGGCCTATCAGTTTTTACCAGGTGGACTCATGACAACAATCTGATGGATAAAACAGATTTCAAATCAGCTCCACTAAGTGTTTAGAAAGAAAACAGCAGTAAGGGAAGTGGTGGGTCCACCATAACTCCATATGGCCATAATAAAACTAGGTGCCTTGGTCAGTCATTCTGTAGTTAATATGCTCACAACATAAGGCGTGTTTTCATTAGGTACTATTACTATTACTAGTAGGTACACTAAATCTGAGGGAAATGATCTTGCTGCATGGACAGATAATTTCACTTGACAAGATTTCTTAAATGAAGAGTGATACATCTAGAAATATGCATGTTAAACACTTAAAATAAGAAATTAACTCTTAAAACAAGATACATTCTTTTTATCTTGGTAAGAAACAAATATTTTGCAGTGCACTCTGCTCGGGCCAGTTCATCGCTGCTTGCAGCTTTAATTTATCTTGTTTTAAGAGTTAATTTCTTATTTTAAGCGTACAGCATGCTTATTTCTAGATTTAATAATCTGAATTTAAGAAATCGGTAACACTTTCCAATAACCAACTAAGTGATGTTTATAGATGGTTTATAGAACAGTTATTAACCATTTACAAAGCGCTACACATATTTAATCTTTAAATGTTTTAAACCAATTTCTTAAAGGTATATGAATCATTTCAAAATCATTAACATACTTAATATGGTGTAAAAATGTTAAAATGAGTGCAACTAAAACTATTAATAAACTATTAATTATAAGTGAATTGTTTGTTAATGGTAAAGTAACTATAAACTTACATTAATATACCATCAATTTGTCATTTATAAATGATTTAGTTAGTTAAACATTAATAATTATGTATTTACCATTCTAAATGGCCTATATACGGTTTATAAATGATCTGTTTACCATTTATAAATGATGGTTATGGTAAAGTGTTACCAAGAAATCTTGTCAAGTGAAATTATCTGTCCATGCAGCAAGATAATTTCCCTCAGATTTAGTGTTTTTATCTTGTTTTTAGACACACCTTTTTTGCAGTGTACCTGCCTCGGGTAGGTACTTTTCTGAGGGAACTAACTAGTGGGCGGAGCCAAAACACTCAGCCTCTTTCCAAAAAGTACTCAGGGGAAACACGCCTTTATACACAGTGATTTGGAGTGTTTCCTGGTTTTCACTAAGCCTACAAGGAAGAATAAAAAACAAAATAAAACAAAAGTGTGATGCACCTCTCTCTTACCTTAGTCAGCGGAATGGTTGCAATCTCTCCGGCTTTCTCAGACCTGAAAGGGGAAAATGAACAGGAAGTTTAGAAATTGAGTTTATATGCAGGTTAGAGAGGAGTGGATCCATCAGTGGAGTGCAGTTAAGTGGACTACTGCTGATGAGTCACTGTAGCAACACAAATCTTTACAGCTATAGTGCTACAACTACACCAGCCTGACCGAAAGTCCCAGAGAGTCCTAAATGTTTTAACATTGCACACATAAGATGCTGTATTGTTTCAAACAGAAATGTGAAATATAGAAAAAAATCATTCATTTTTCACCATGTTGCAAATTTAAGTTTCATTCTGTTATGTGGATTTTTAAAGGCTGATATAATAGCAGTAGTACAGTATATAATAGACCGATTTGGAGTCACAGCTACGTCACTGGCAGTTGTTTGCGCAGACTGGTGGCAAAAACCTGTTGCGATCTATTAAAACAATAAGGGAACTGAGGAAAACAGACAAGTTTCAGGGGTAACGATGCCTTGCTTAGATGTCAGAACAGAAAAAGTAAAGTTGATTTTTGTGACCCCCTCAAAAAAAAAGTCATACCAGAGCATGTCGATTTTTGTTAAAAATGGTCAAAATTTTAAATGCCTAAAATGCTTAAATTTTTTCAAATTTTTAAATTATAAGCTCTTGATACACGTTGTAGTATAGTTTGTCTAAAAATGGCCAAAAAATTAATGTTAATGTTATGGGAAGTCCAAAAATGACCCCCTCAAAAAAAGTAATGTTGTTTTTCGTCAAAATGTAAAATGCCTAAAATGCTTAAAATTGGTCAATTAAAGTCTGTTGCATATTAGAGCATAATGTGGCCAGAAATGACAGAAAAATCGTGCATATCATGCAATGTCCAAAAACTGAAAAAAGGCATACTATAGTGTGTCAAGTTTTTTTTTTTTTTAAAGTTCAAATTTCAAAATGCCTAAAAATGCAATAAAAATGCCCAATTTCCTTAGTTGATACATATAGTAGTAGGGAAAAAAACACCATATTGTGGAATGTCCAAAAATTACCCCCTCAAAATAAAAAGTCATACTATAGCATGTAGATTTTCGTCAAATTTTAAAATGCCAAAAAATGCTAGAAATGGCTCTATTATACTCTGTTGATACATAAAGTAGTATAGTCTGTCCAAAAATAGCGAACATAGCGTGTCTGTAGATTGGAGAAACATCAGAGTGTAGTGTTTCTCTGTTTCATGTGTTTTTGTGTGATTTTGAGAGATTATGTACATCTGTGTTATAAACTAGTGAAGCGCCAGAAATAGCACAGACCAAACTTTTGCTTACAACACTGAAATACATCGTCTATATGGACCGACACTTCCTGTGTGCTCAGTGGCATCACAAAGATAAAGTTTGGTTTCATACTGTATTCTTCTGTTTGTGCCTTTACACTTATATTAGTACTCATAATGTATGAAAGAGGTCCCCTTTACACTAATTCATCTTCATTAAGAGCCATTGAAATAGAGCCCGGCTCCCTCTATTTGTCTGGGAGCCGGCCAGCTCCCAGCCTGCAGCGGGATCTCCTGGGGAGATACAAGAACACTACAGTAAGGGAAAATATTGTCCTAAATATTAAATGAGGCACAAATGGTTGTGAAACATATGGCAGGTCAGGGCTAAACCTATGAATCAGTGTTTCCATTTTAGACTCTAATTTTGGCCATTTGTCTGCTGCTGTGGTAAAGTGCTGTAGGTTTCATTAGTGTTTTTCCTTCTGCAGCCCAGAGAACAGAAGTGAGGACTTCAGTCTGAAAGCGCACTAGGGTTGTCAAAAGTATCGATACTCAAAAAAGTATCGATACTAAAACGTTGTATCCGGATACAATACTCATTTTCAAAAGTATCGATGAAAAGTGTTATTTTCTCTCTTGAAGTCCCAGAATGAAGCAGAGAAAAGTCAACTCATCAAGCTTGCCTAATATTGCGCACAGCATACAAAATATTGTTCTAATTGTTATTGTTTGTTGTATTTATTTATTTTTTGCACAACTGTTTTTTATTATAAATATTTAACCTGTGGTTCTGTTAATTTTTACATGTTGCATTTTTCTTGTTGTTAAAATTATTTCTGTTAAATTTTGGGGTCTTTGTTTTCATCCTTGTGGTATCGAAAATGGTATAGAGTATCGAATATTTTCCTGAGTATCAGTATTGAGTTGAAAGTATCGTGAAAACCCTAGAGTGCACATTGTGTAAATGCAGACTGACCTCCCTTCAAAAACATAATTAAAAAGGAGTTTGTATAGGCAGCAAAATACGACACACATTTATGTTTAAGATTATCCTCTGCCGACGTCTTGCTGACGTAGTAGCAATACTAAACGTCTCAAGTCAAGTCAAAGTTTATTTATAGAGCACATTTAACCCTTTGGAGTCCACAAAAGCACTGACACATTACTTTTTCATGATGTCATGGCATAATAACGAAGCAACTTCAAATCCTGACATCGAGTTCCCTCTAAAGTTCTGGCCTCATTTTATATATATATATATATATATATAACAGTAAGTCAAAGTGAAAAAATATTCACATTCATAGAGGTATATATGTCTATGGTCTCATTAGCCGGTCGCACATTAGCTGTTTGGCGGTCAGTAGCGACGGCACCAAGTGTCAAACTGAGGTCAACAGAAAGGGCGCCATATTAACCCGCTGAAACAACGCATATCGCCATCCATTGTTGAGGAGGAGGACACGTTCCAGTCAGTTATTCGATTTTCTCAGTTGTATGTAAACTGGGACAAGGACAGAAGTCCTATTAGACGGCAATATCAATTTTTAAGCATAGCTTGATTAAACTGTGCATGTAAACGCACTGAGTGAATCAAGTAATTAACTCCTCCTCCATCATGACCACCTTCTTTCAGCTCTTTTTTTTTATTTGCTCCTGCAGGGTCTTTCGCTCTTTTGCCTTCATCTCTTCCTCTTCCCTCTGGCCTCCCGCCTCCTCTTCTACATCTCAATTCTCTCTTCCTGCATTTGCAATATATCAGGGTTTTTTTTGTCTGCTTACTTTTTTCCTTTTGTGCGTCTCTGGAGCAGCTCTTGCTCAGTGCTCCTTCTCTTCTCCATTTCCCTTAAAACTTTCTTAAGAGCTCTTTCCTTCTCTCCTCTGGGGTCGGTCTACTCTTATGAAATCTCCATTTCCTTTCTGGACTTTGTTGTCTTGGCATCATGTTTTTCTTTTCTCTGTGTGTTCTCACGCAGGTTTGCCTCTGTGTTTTGGGAAAGTTTCTTGGTAAGTAAAAGCACATTTACCGTTAAATGTATTCAATAAAGTTGGAGGACGAATGAGAGACAGACTTGCCAAAATTGAAGCAGCAGAGTTAAAGCTACCTTGACCTTTATTCCCTTGTATTGGTAAACCTCTAAAAACACTGGATCCTATTACAGTCCACTACACCTCTAGCTTGTAACACAGACTTTCTGTTACTTTCTGAACATTCATAGTCTCCAAGCTGTCAGTGGTATTTTCTCAGACTTGTCAAAGCTCCGCCGGAGTCACAGAAAACAACTTTTCACAGGCTGATTTTTCCTCTGGTGCCACCAGCAGCTTGCCATTAAACATGTTGAAGTGTCTCAATAACTATTGGATGGATTGATATGAAATCTGCTGCACACAATCATGTTCCCTCAGGATTAACTGTCATTATTTTGGTGATTCCCGAATGTTCTTGTGGCATCGTCAAATGGTCAAATTTTACATTTTGCCCAATGCTTTGGTTTTTAAGACAAAATACATGCAAAACTAACTTACAATAACATTGTTTTTAGAGCTCATTAGCAAATGTTAGCATACTTACATACTCAACTAAGTTAGTGGCTGCTAGTGATGACCAAATGAAGCTTCATGAACCTTTTCCTTTATTTTCTGAGCTCACTAGATGGCGCTCTCTGTTCAACAAAGTGTTGCAAGCACACTGAATTGCCATTCCTTCATCCTTTTTCTTTAACCAAGAACGCCATCTAGTGGGGTCAACAAAAACAGCTAATGGTTAATGAAGCTTTCTTTGGACATTACTATTACCATAGTAATTATCCAACAAGCTTTAGTGATTGCTTGATAACAATGATAACCAATAATTCTGCCTTTCACTGTAACTGTTTTTAATGTTTTTGCTTGTGTTTTTCTTTGTACTCTCGACATCATTGTAAATGAGGGGTTGCCCTCAATGATACCTCGAGAAAATAAATAAAGGATAAATGAAAATGAAAAGTACAGTACTTGAGTAAATGTGCTTAGATACCACCACTGCTAATGTCAGCAGCTTACATTACACAAACACACAACTACTTCTACTACTTCAGTTTTTGTTCTGGAGTGTCTTCAAAAATGACAACTTTCTAAACCCTTATGACACTGAGTAGTGCTCCATGAACTCCACTTAAGTTGAGTTATGTTTGCAGAATAACAGTTGCTAAACTATGATTACTAGTGATGTCCCAATGAAGCCTCATGAAGCATTTTCTTAGTTTCAAGAAAAAGGCTCAAGCAATAGTAATTAATTGTGCTTTCAGTACTTTGTTGATCATAGAGTGCCATCTAGTGGGCTCAGAAAATAAAGAAAATGCTTCATGAGGCTTCATTGGCACATCACTAATGATTACACAATTGCATTTTGAAAGAAAGCAAGTGATTAATTAAGGTGATAAAAGGTGGAAATAACACGTTATATAGATCCATTACACACAGAATGAAACATTTCATGTCTTCATTTATTTAATTTCTTCTAGTTATAATGATTATGGCTTACATTAAATGAAGACCTAAAATTCAGTGTCTCAAAAAAAATGTATATTATAAAAGACCAATTGTTAAAAGTATGTTTAATATGGAAATGTTGGCCTCTGAAAAGTATGTTCAATCTATATGACTCAATATTTGGTTGGGGCTATTTGAACTACTGGAAATGGACTTGTCCATGATATTCTAATGTATTGAGATGCACCTGTATTTATTCAATTAAAAATCTGAGTTTTCTTCATGTCCTATAGAGTGACAAGCTATTATTCTTATTTTCCAATGGCTGTATTAATATGGCAAAAAGTAAAACACTTTTCTATTTGACTCCAATGGGCTCTCCATCCCCATAAAGTATTTTTGTAGATTAAAGTCGTTTTATCATGATATGCAATTTTCTTTGGTTTGTACTTTATCATATTCATAAAAGTGAACTTTGGGTGTAACAAGTATTTCCTTTCATCTGCCTCAGCCTTGATGCACTCATCATACTGGACTGAATGAGTCTCTGCCTCCAAATGTTCAGAGACTTTGAGGTCAAAGAACCTCGTCTGAGGCAACATGTTTAAAACAGTTTGATGTCAATGTAATCAAATATAATGTAAAAAAAAATAATAAAAAAAGAAGACTGAATTGTGGACATTTTTTGTTTAAAAGTTCATTCTTTTGCTTTCATCAGTGTTTCGCTGGCAATCGTTTTATATCCAGATAATGAAAAATAGATGAATTGTGCAAGTTTTGGTTTGAAAATTCACATTCTGTACTTTCATCAGTCACTGTACTTGAATTTATTTCGATTTTGAACAGCTTTTTGACACAAACTACTTTAAGATGCAAGATTAAATTCCCCTACAGAGTCTCAAAGTAGGGTAAAACTGAAAGAAATGTTTGGAAGTCGTGCTGACAGACTGCCAACAGTCTATTTTATATTTTTTTAACTGGAAAATTTAATGATAGAGTATTCAACATTTGCAGAAATGTTGTTCACAGTGAGACAAGATCATGTGAAATCATGTTCAGTCTAGTCGTCTCTCGGACACGAGTTGACCTCCCTTCAGTTATTACCAGTTGATGACTTGACAGTTTTCTGCACATTAAATCATTTTCGTTAACACTTTACAATAACCAACTAAATTATGTTTATAGATGGTTTATAAACCAATTATTAACCATTAACAAAGTGCTATACATATTTAATCTTTAAATGTTTTCAACCAATTTATTAAAGGTATATGAATAATTACAAAGTCATTAGCATACTTAATATGGTGTAAAATTGTTATAATTTAATTGTTATACAACTAAAACTATTAATAAACTAATAATTATGATTGAATTGTTTGTTAATGGTAAAGTAACTATAAACTTAAACTTAAACCTATATATGGTTTATAAATGATCTGTTTACCATTTATAAATGATGGTTATTGTAAAGTGTTACCTAATTTTCAAACATGGCTTTTTAAAAGTAGTCAAACATTCTGACCGGTTTTCAATCTTATGAGTTGTTATCAGCCTCGAAGCTGCTGGCTCCATCTACTTATTATATGTTGTTATCACACATCATGAAAAAGACGCAGTTTTGTTGGGTTTAGGCACCAAAAATACATGGCTTGATTTCGGAAACAAGAAACTACATGGTTAGATTTAGTTAAAAAAAAGATCATGTTTTCGATTAAGTAACTTACATTACTGAATCTGGATACATACAGAAATATAGGTGCATCTCAATAAATTATAATATGATGGAGAAGTCCATTTCCAGTAGTTCAAGTCAGCCCCAACCAAGTATTGAGTCATATAGATGGACATACTTTTCAAAGGTTCAACATTTACATATTAAACAACATTTAAAATTGGTCTATTGTAATATTAAAGTTTTTTGAGACACTGAATTTAAGGTATTAATTAAATGTAAGCCATAATCGTTATAATTAGAAGAAATTAAATAAATTAAGACATGAAATGTTTCATTCTGTGTGTAATGGATCTATATAATGTGTTATTTCCATTTTTTGAATTGAATTACTGACATAAATAAACTTATCTATGTTATTCTAATTGATTGAGATGCACCTGTAATTAAGTTGATTGATAACATTCTAACTGGGGGAAATCCTTGCAGACAGATCTACATTTACATCTCACAACACATTTGCTAGGACAGTATGGGACAGTATATCCTGTTAACCTCCTGGTGACCCCAGCCAGTCCATCTGCTCCTTCCTCTGGCTAACAAAGTCTGACTCAGTATGCCACGCAGCTCCTTGTACAGACACTGGTTCTGTTTGGTCTTGACTACTGTGACGTCCCTTCTGGCAGGGCTGCCTGCATGCACAGTAAAGACTCTGCAAATGGTCCAAAATGCAACAGCACGTCTGGTGCTCAACCAGCCAAAATCCACTCATGTCACTGCACTTTTCATCAGTCTCCACTGGCTCCCTGTTGCTGCTCACATTAACCCTCTGAAATCTTCGGCTATTATGTCCTTTAAAAAATCTGTTAAAAAATCTTTACCATGCCATGTTGGTATCAGTTTTTTCAGTGCAACCTCACCTATATGTCCTGATTAGGGTTGTCAAAAGTATCGATACTCAAAAAACTATTGATACTAAAACGTTGTATCCGGATACGATACTCATTTTCAAAAGTGTGGATGAAAAGTGTTATGTTCACTCTTGAAGTCCCAGAATGAAGCAGAGAAAAGTCGACTTATCAAGCTTGCCTAATATTGTGCACAGCATACAAAATATTGTTCTAATTGTTATTGTTTGTTGTATTTATTTATTTTTTGCACTACCTCAGACCTGAAGCTTGTTATCATAGTTGCATTTTTTTTTGCACAACTGTTTTTTATTATAAATATTTAACCTGTGGTTCAGTTCATTTTTACATGTTGCATTTTTCTTGTTGTTAAAAATATTTCTGTTAAATTTTGGGGTCTTTGTTTTTATGCTTGTGGTATCGAAAATGGTATCGAGTATCGAATATTTTCCTGAGTATCGGTATCGAGTTGAAAATCTTAGTATTGTGACAACCCTAGTCCTGATAATTAATTTTTACCTTTGACTTACTTGATCAAAATTTTGAACCCAAAAGAAACAAAGGAAAACATAAAATCTGACGATGAAAATGATGATTCACACACAGAAATGTACATGTTGCAAATATGAACACAGGTTGCATTTATAGCATATAACAGGTAAAATGAGCCTAATATCTAGTTCTATATTTTTATACTAAATATATTTGACATTATCTCCAGTTTTACTTGGCTGAATATCATTAAAAAAAAATCTGGCATGGAGTTTCAAGCCAGAATTTTAGAAGGAGGCTGATGGCAAGACTCAACGTTGCTTCATTTTTATGTCTTCACGTCATGAAGAAGTAATGTGCAGGTGCTTTCATGGACTCCAGAGGGTTAACTTCAAATCACTAGTGCTCGCCTACACGGTGGCAGCCACCCACCTGAACTCACTCGTTCCGGTTTATGAGCCTTTCTCGTTCACTATGATCTGTAAATGAACAACCACTAGTCCTGCAGTCACTGCTAAGGAGGAAATCTCAATCAAACTCTTCTCCAGAGTGCTATTCTAGCACAGAGGGAGCACTCAATTCTGTCACCAGGTACTTGTGTTGCTTCATGCACCTACATGGCTAATTATAATCTGGTCAAGTGGAATATGGAAGTGAGTTTTGTGGTTCATATTTTCGAAGGCTTCTCCTTGATTAAGTTTGGCTTGAATTGTACCTGATAATAATCGTCTGCCAAATCAATTCAAAATTGTTGAATCAATTGTAAATTACAGGAACAAACCCCTTCAAACTCTACTTTTCTGCCAAATATGTAGGTATAACTGACAGACTTTCAGCTATGGTAACCATTTTTATGAGGAAAACAACTTTCAGAGGGAAATTATGCAATTATTGCCTCCATTTGTGTTGTTTATCTGCACCTGTGGCTCCATATGAACGATCCAGAGTATCCCCTAGTGGGATTTAATTAGTAGTCTGCATTAATAATGAACTGTTAAGTTTAATTTCATTTTAATTGATTTAAATTACAAAGCTAACACCGTGTTACTTCCCCCGTCATTCTAACATTAACCCTCTGGAGTCCATCTTTTTATTGAAAATACACGTTTTATTTAGAGTAATAACTTTTTTTATATATGATATGGAGACAAGCTGAGAAAGCCAGTTGAAAGTGCAATCATAGGAGCTTTCACAGTGTGCCATTTATGTTTCTAGACCATTTTAAAAATGTGAATTTTCTTTCTACAATGAAAACTACTATTATTTTTAATTTACATGCAAATAGCCTGGTTTGTAGTTTTATTATTTATTATTTTTTTCTGCTGTTTTGTGTGTATACATGTTTCAAAAAAATGGTACATTTCCATAGACACCTGTGCCTTTTGTTTGTATTTTCTGTATTTTCAGCAGCTTTATACTTTAATTAAAATGAAATAAAAAATCTGACTGATAGCCAAGTTTGTGTGGAGAAAAAGGAGCCATGCATGTGATGTGAGGACAGACTGAAAGATGCTAAACAGAGACAGAAATTAATGCATAGGAAGTTGACAAATTTGAACCAAAATTATTCTAATTGATTGAGATGCACATGTAATTACGTTGAATTTAATACAGTTTAATAAAATGTTTAATATCTTCATAATTTTTTAAATACCATATAGCATTGATCTGCAAATGTAGCAGCAACCATTCAAACTGGGGCACAAAATGACAAATGGAAATCATCAAATCAATCAAATCATGAAAGGACTTTCATCACGATTTAACGAGGTAACTTGCAAATAATTTAATACCGTGTCAGACTACTTTTTAATGGCATTATTTTTGGCTAATTAGGGCCTCGGGGCAATCGCACTGAGCACTGGTCCCATTTAGGAATAGCTGTAGGGACCAGCTGTTAAACTGTGGATTTTTTCTTATTCCTCTTCCGGACGCAATTTCGTCCCGCTACTAGTCCTACAACTTGAAGAGTTGCAGGACAAATTATATATCAAAACGTGTGGTTTGATCGGGATCGGTGTGCTATTACTTTTCTCTACAGAATACGTGTCAATTAATTCTGTTGATTGCTTTGATCTGATTGTCTTTGATCTTTGATGTGATTACAGTTACAGATACACACACACACACACACACGGGCGCAAGAACGCAAACTCCTCACACATGCATACATATGCTTCAGACACACACGTGCACACACACACACACACACACATTTTGAGGGTAAAGGGCATAGTTTGAAATCTCTGAAGAATCTCATCATAGTGTACACACACCGGCAGTAGCCCCCGTGGCCCTTTCAGAATTTCCCCAGGGGAAATTTTCTAGTTTCATTTACTACCTTTTTTACTCTATGGAGTCTTGGGCTATGTTCCATTTTTGAATCCTTTTCATGTCTTTTCATGTCTTAGTAAGTATTTTTGTGTCTTTTTTACCTGTTTTGTGTCTTTTTTTGGTAATTTTGTGTCTTTTTTGGTAATTTTGTGTCTTTTTTTGTCATTTTGTGTCTCTTGTCTTCATCAGGATTCAACAAGGTAACTTGCAAATAATTTCATACGCTGTCAGATGATGTTTATTACTCTTAATGGCATTATTTTTAGCTAATTTGATTTACTACCTTTTCAACTCTATGGAGTCTTGGGCTATTTTGTCCATTTTTGAATCCTTTTCATGTCTTTTCGTGTCTTAGTAAGTATTTTTGTATCTTTTTTAGTTATTTTGTGTCTTTTTTGGTCATTTTGTGTCTTTTTTTGGTCATTTTGTGTCTTTTTGTCTTCATCGCGATTTAACATGGTAACTTGCAAATAATTTCATACCGTGTCAGACGACGTTCATTACTTTTTAATGGCATTATTTTGGGCTAATTTCAACACAGACAGACTAAACACAGACAGAAATTAATGCATAGGACAAATTTGAACCCAAATCTCCTGGACTTCAGAGGTTTAATGCACATTTCTGCTCTGGACTCAACAGATGAGAGGAACAACAAGCAAACAGTTGATATCAGCCCACCAGGGGGCAATGTTGGTCTATGAAAGCCACAGCTCTGCCCAGCCGGGACAGCAGAGTACCTGACGCTGACGGTGTCTAAACCATGTGGGTCACAGGAGCTCTGCTTTTTAAATAGATGAACGATGAACAGTGATGGGTAGGAGGGGGTGGGGGGTGAAGAATAACACAGAAATAAAAATTTATGCCAAGCAATCAGAATGAAAAACGGTTGTTCTGCAAATCAGTGGAATGAAGGAAAATTTAATGGAAAGGGAGGGCCCGAGCCAGGAAGCTATTACAGTTCAAAGATGCTTTGAAATAATTACATATTCAGTACATGAGCTGTTAATTGGTCACATTCACACAGTTCTCTGCTGATGTATCGTCACTGTCACCTTTGGGTGTCAACGGCATACTGTACAATTGTGATGACAAGAAGCTAACTTATTATCAGAAATCTGGTGCTGTTTTATTATCTCAGAATGGGGAAGGACAATATAATTGCACAGAAAGACCTCCATGTCTGCCAAATTATTTAAGGACTGAGATGATGTCAATGGATGTCATTTTTCAATATTTCATTCTGCTAAAGACATTTTGTAATAGTTGCGTTTATCAGCTGTGGTTCTATTTTTTTTTTTGGCACTTAAGTACATCATTATTTATATCTACAGTAGACATAAGCTTTAAACGGAGCCTGAGAGATGTGCTTGTCAACTACTGTTTCCAAGGTCAACAATGAACTGTCTCCTTCAATAAAACCAGCAGCTTAACTCTATGGAGTCTACGGCTATTTTGTCCATTTTTGAATCATTTTTATCCTGCCTGTATACACCACTTAAAAGTGTTTAAATGCCATGTTGGTATATTTTTTCCAGCACAACTTCACGTATATGACCTAATAATTGATTTTCTGACTTACTGGATCAACATTTTGAACCAAAAATGAACAAAGAAAAACCAACATGAATGTGATCTTGTGATTGTGTGTGATCCTGTCATCAGGCTCGTGATTCTCGTGTGACTGTATTTTATTTGTGTCTTGTGTGTTTAGCGTAACAATTTTGGTCATTTTGTTTCTTTGTTAGTCATTTTGTGTCTTTTTTGGTCATTTTGTATCTTTTTTGTGTCTTTGTGAGTTATTTGTGTCTGCTTTTCTTTCGTAATTTTGTGTCTTTTTGTGTATTTTTTTTTAATTTTGTGTCTTTTTTTGCGTCTTTGTTAGTCATTTGTGTGTTTTTTTTGTAATTTTGTGTCTTTTTGTGTGTTTTTTTTGTCATTTTGTGTCTCTTTTTGGTAATTTTGTGTCTTTTTTGGTAATTTTGTGTCTTTTTCTTAAGTAATTTTGTGTCTTTTTCTTAAGTAATTTTGTGTCTTTTTGTGTATTTTTTTTGGTCCTTTTGTGTCTTTGTGATCCATTTGTGTCCTTTTTAGTCATTTTGTGTCTTTTTTGTAATTTTGTGTCTTTTTTTGTCATTTAGTGTCTTTTTGGTCATTTTGTGTCTTTTTCTTTAGTAATTTTGTGTCTTTTTTGTGTCTTTGTGGGTCATTTGTGTCTTTTTTTTGTAATTTTGTGTCTTTGTGTATTTTTTTGGTCATTTTGTGTCCTTTTTAGTCCTTTAGTCCAACATAAAATGTGATTTTGAATCTTTTTTTTAAACTTTCAAAACACTATCATGCTCAAAGAATTTGAGATGTTGCACAGGTTGCAAATATAACATATAAGAGGGTTACATCCAGTTCTATAATTTTATACTAAATATATTTGAGCTTGTCTCCAGTTTTACTTGTTATATCATCATCAAACTGAAACTGACCTCATGGAGTTTACAGCCAGAACTTTAGAGGTAATTTTATAGTAGGGCTCCAAGCTGCTTTGTTTTCTAGTCTGGATGTCATGAAGAAGTCATGATTTGGAGCTTTTGGAGACTCCAGAGGGTTAATAGTTCCTCAAGAAGTTTCAACCAAGGTTTTGCTCATATGAGCCTTTTTATTTCTGACTGAAAATGCAGACAAGTTCAGTGACTTCTAGCTGATAAAATCAGTTCTGGTCTTAGGATTTTCCCATTGCTTTATGCCTGTGTTCTGCACAACCCAATATCAAAGCTTTGGCTTGTTCCCAAGATCATGAAAGGGTTTGTTCTCATCAGCCACAGAGTGACCTCTGGAGCATTTATTTTGGTTCATTTGATCAGGTAATAGCAATGCCCTACACTGCACTGCACTCAGACCATTTACAGTAAAATCTTGGCCTCCAATCAATAATGTGGTGGGGTTCATTACAGTAAGTAAAAGTGTAATCCAAAGTGACTACAGGAGAAGACGCAAAAAAAAAAAGACCAAACAGAGGAGATGGATAAAACAGTTATTTATCAGAAAAGCTGAACTCTAGACTGATGCTCATATTCACATCAGTGTCTTCTAAAAAGGAACATTTTGCAATTTCCAATTGGATTAAATCAATCTGTCCATTATATTAAAGGACACAGACAGGTCTACCATACTACAGTAAAAATGGACTGGAGTCTGAATTTTTGGACTAAAACTACTTTAGACAAGGAAACCTAATTTAATGAACTATAAAAGAAGTAGATCTGTGGCCAAATGTTGGTTGGATTTGAGGACAGGAGATGATTCAGAATAAAGACTTACTCTTCTAGTGAGATGTTGGAGTACAGCAGAGGGCTGCTGGGGTCGTGTTGGGTTGTTGTCTCAGCCGACAGGTGCCTCTCAGGTATCGACGTTTGTGGCACGATTTCCAGCACTGCCCAGCACCTGAAACACACACACACACACACACACACAGCAAGTTACCTGAAGCCCCTTTCAGACATAACGTGACAACGGCACCACTGCACTCTGAAATCTATCATTTCCAATGCTTTGCTCAGCCTGCCACTTGGCGAACTTGCGGCCACGGCTTAACCAAGTTGAACTGGTTGTGCTGTGACAAATACCCAAAAGAAACGAGGCAACCATCCAGGCCTGAAAGGCAAAATAGAGGAAAAACTCATATTGTGTGAAATGTACAAGCTTGTGCTTGTGTTGAGACCTTGGGAGGCAAGCCCTGTCTAGGAAACATGTTTCCAACAAAGTGGACATATAAGGGACATTTTAACTAGGGCCGGGACTTTAAAGTGTTAATTAAGAGGCGGACCGATTATACTGGAGCACCAACTAGCGTTCATGAGTTCAGACAACAACAAACCACAGTGAACATGAAGGAAGAAGCTGATGAGAGCGCTTTGGTTGGCCCCGTGGATGATGGGACATTTTGTTACAAAAAAACAATGGATGGAAGCATCGATAAGAGCATGGTTGTGTTGCTATGCAACAAGGAATTCACATATCACTGCAGCACATCGAGCCTCAAGTATCACCTCAATGCAAAACATATAGCAGCTAGCGGCTAGTGTGGTAGCTAGCGTGGATTGTGTTTTACTTAAAAAACCAAAGTATTATAGTTTACAGAAGGTCTACCTACCTATAGGCTACCTGGACTTGAACAAAAATAAACAATATTTTTGTTGCTTAAGCTTATGTATTCAGTCATTATTCAATGGTATACTAAAAATTAATGTGAAAAAAATTACTTCTCACTGTTCTCAGGTCAAATGTTTATATGCGATTAAAATGCGATTAATTTCGATTAATTAATTACAAAGCCTCTAATGAATTAGATTCTTTTTTTAATAAGTCCCGGCCCTAATTTTAACAGGAACCTTGTACCCAAGCAGCATGTGTAGGTTGCAACTAGGGGTGCACCGATTGCAATTTTCTGGCCGATTACTGATCACGTATCACCGATTTTTAAAAAGCCTGACCTGCCGATTCCGATTTTGGCCGATACCAATTTTTTATAACTCACAGCATACACTTTCAATGTATGAATCTAATTTTATTGAAAAACAATAACACAGCAGTATTTTTCTTTAACAAATAAAGGAAATCACAATGTCTGAGGTAGTTAATAAAATATTGAACTTAAAATAAATAGCAATAATTTACAGGACAAGCTAACAAAAGAACTGCAACCATAAATAAAGTGTCCTGAGTTTTTGGTTTCGTTATAGTACAACACAGTCATGCAGAAGTACGCGTACATGCAGACGCACTTTCAGACCTTTGTGGAGGTAGATAAGATCGCTAGATAAGATCAGTTTGACGTAAAAGAATCGGCCAATCCCCCAAAATTAAAGAAATCGGTGCGCCCCTTGTTGCAACGGTACAGGTAACCCACGATATGGTCTGTACCTCGGTTTTTGGGCAATGGTACGGTACAGTTTTGGTACTTGTTTTAACTTTTTCCCCCCAAAAAATGATCTCTTTATTTTGTTTTTCTTTCAACACTTTACTCTAACAGCTACCAATCACAACACTTTCAAATGGTAAAAAAATATTTCTTATTCCTTCACTACTTGTGTACACTATACAGTAGTATAAAATATGGAAAATAGACTGCACTTATATAGCTCTTTTATCCAAAGCACTTTACACTACGCTCGTTCACCCATTCACACACACACATTCATACTGGTGGCCAAGGCTACCAGGGCACACTGGTGCCACCTGCCACCATTGGGAATTCATTCACACACCGATGAACGCAGCATCGGAAGCAATTTGGGGTTTAGTATCTTGCCCAGGGATACTCTGACATGTAGGCTGCCATGGTCAGGCATCGAACCACTCTGCTTAATCTTATCATTCTCTTTTCCAGGCCAAAGATATATAGATAACCCTAACCCAAAGATAAAACATAATGGACGTAGTCACAGTGAAGTCACCCATCGTTTTGTGGACTCTGTTTTGGCAGTTACCATCTTGGTTTTTAGACACCAGATCGCAAGTTGGAAGCAGCCAGTTGTGCTAGCTAGCTGGCTGAATAGTAAGGGGTAATCATTATTGAGTTTATCTAGGGTGACCAAGCGTCCTCTTTTGCCCGGACATGTCCACTTTTTACGCCCTGTCCGGGGCGTCCGGCCGGGTTTTATAAATTCACGAAAATGTCCGGTGTTCACTGTTTTTCATAGGACCAGTACACGTGCACGTAAATTGACCGGCGCTTTGCACACAATTTTGCGAGACGTAATTACCAAGAGGCTGCCTTGTGGGCGGGTCAGCGCCGCGCACACACACACAGAGAGACAGAGAGCAGAGCAGACAGAGGGCAGATCGAACAGCGGAGCAACATTGCACGGGAAATGCCGAAGCGTAAGTGCAGCTTCTCAGATGAACTACAAAAAATGTTTCCGACATACCGTCCCGGTCGGGACAGGTGGGAGGCGGAGTGCACCGTGTGCAAAGCTGGCACATATGTCTCAGTGTCTAATAAAGATTCTGGAGATCTCAAAGCTCAAAGCTCAAAGACAACTAAAGATGAAAAGTATAGATCCTTTTTGTTTGTTAAGTTAGTATCTTTGTGAGACTCTTCTATTATTTATCTTATTGCAGTTATTAAGAGATATATTGTTGAAGCTAGATTTTCTAACAGAAGAGTTCATATTTAGAACATTATTTCATATTATTTATTCATTTATTTGAAAAGAGTCTACGAGAGCTATTATTTTGTTACAAGTTTTTACAGATTTCATTTTATTTTATTACAGAAGTTAATTTTGCACCATTGAAGCATAATAAAGCATGTTCATCAACCTCCGAGAAGCCTGTCTGAATTTGTGTCTCGAAGCCGTGCCAATTGTCCTCTTTTTTGGAAATCAAAATATGGTCACCCTAGTTTATCGTCGCTTAAAAATGTTATGTTCAGTGCTCGATTGGACTAAAAGATACTCTGAGTTGGCTGTTTTTTATATTTTGAATTATTAGGATAATGTTTACTTAAGTATTAAATAGTGATGTGCCAATGAAGCCTCATGAAGCATTTTCTCTATTTTCTGAGCCCACTAGATGGTGCTCTTGGTTTAAAGAAAAAGGTTCAAGCTATAGTTAAATTGTGCTTTTAGTCCTTTGTTGAACATAGAGCGCCATCTAGTGGGCTTCATGAGGCTTCATTGGCACATCACTAGTATTAAAGACATATAGGCTAATTTTCCTATTGACTTTCATACAGAAGTACTTCTTTTTGTTCCCTGCTGGACATCAGACAGAATGCAGGTAAGGAGATTCTGCATTGGCTTCACTTCTCAGGCCTGGAAGGTGCTGCTTGCCAAAGAACTGATTATTTTTATGGAGGTGTCCCAGGGAGAATGGACTATTGTGGGGAAGGTGTAGGGGAGGTTGCCTTTAAAAAAATACTCAAAATAGCATTTCCCCAATGAGACTAATCTGTGTAAAACATTTAGTGAGGATTGCTTACTGTTAGATAGCGACATCTAACTCTTTATAAATGGAAAAAACCTCTGAAAGGTAACTGATTTATAAATGTATGTTTCCTACAGTAAAAGGATCTACATCTTCTGAGCAGGAGTCTGGTCGTCCTAGGGCGATTTCAGTTTTTACCAGGGTGCCCTATTTAATTCTGAAACTTTCCAAGAGCCTGCATAACATTGGAGGCATGGCAGTCTTACTTCCAAGCCTGGTTTCTCTTCTTCCCTTCGGGAGAATGAGACTGTCTGCAAGCCTGACATGGAAACAGAAACGTACTACTTTTAAAGCCTTGCAAGGACAGCATCAGGAATTAATTACACATTTATCAGCAAGCCTGAGCTGCACTAAGCAGAAATGAAGCATGACCTTGATTCTGGCAGCACACTGAATCACAAAACATGCTCAATCAGGAAAATGAGGCGATCGTTAGAAACTGACAATGTCTCACTCTTGCTACACTTGACACTGGAATCCATTTCCTTGTGTGTTATGTGTACACCATTACTCAGTGCTGTGTCTATTGAGCTGAATCTTCTGCTGATTGATTCTTAAAGAAATTATTTCAAGAGCTAAACATATTCAGACATTCAAAAGTTCTGGTTCTTGTGTTAGATGTGTGTCATTATGTTGTAGCTGTCTGGTGTCATCTGCATATGCTGTCATCACACATCAAGGTAAACACTGTGATGTGTGTAATGTGTGACACTTCTCAGATCTGATGCTGCAGATTTATCAACATACGTGTCCTGCTGCCCTCAGATGGCTGCAAAGATTTAATGAACTGAAAGAGAAGCTTTTCATACAGTATAAATCAGATACTGAGAATCACTTATATTAATTTATAGATCAGAGCAGACTGTCTCACCGATGCTCCGTCTTTATCCACATAAACTCTTAGAGACCCACCATAGACCAGTTTTGTCTTTTTTTTAAGGAGGGACAGGGTTTTAAGGGGAGATAGAAGGTCAACAATAGTTGACAAATAGAAGTGATGGAAGATTAATTTGAGATGCACTGTGTGTCACGTTTTTCAAGTCATAAGTCTACAAAGAGGTATCAGGCAGCTTAGCCAAATAAAGGGGACACGTCAGACAAAAGCACCAATTTTTTCCCACATGCTCTCTATCACTATAGGTTTCAATTTTTGGTAGAAGCCACTTCATCAAGATCGTGGATCGGAGATGGCAGTCATATAAAGTCTATGAGAAATGCTATGTCTTCCAAGCCAATTAGAAGGTCAATCTCGATGTCAAAATCTACATTTTGTCGGTCAAGGAATAATTTAAAGATATTAAGAATATCACTAGATTATTATTTGATCAAATAGATATGTTCATTTTCTCCCATATTGGTAGGCAACTCGCTTCAAAGACAAAACCTCTTGAGCCTTGTTGGTCCAGACCAAGCAGTCTGAAATTTTTGTCTAAAACACTTGCTTCTATACCATTCAGTAATGAAGGGGCAATGAAGCTTCATGAACCATTTGCTTTATTTTCTGAGCCCACTAGATGGCGCTCTTTGTTCAACAAAGGGCTGAAAACACACTCAATTACCATTGCTAGAGCCTTTTAAAAAAAAAACAAGACCATCATCTAGTGGGGTCAAAAAAAAAAGGAAATGGTTCACAAAGCCTCATTGTCCCTTCATTACCATTCAGTAGTTATGTGCCAATGGAGTATTTTCTCTATTTTCTGAGCCCACTGGATGGTGCGCTTAGTTTAAAGAAAAAGGCTCAAGCAATAGTAATTAATTGTGCTTTCAGTCCTTTGTTGAACATAGAGCGCCATCTAGTGGGCTCAGAAAATAAATAAAATGCTTCATGAGGCTTCACTGGCACATCGCTACCATTCAGCCTTCCTATTCTAATTCTCTAATTGGTGGGCATTATAGGCCCTCCTTTCTAAAAAGGACTGCCCTCTTTTCTGGGAAATATTGGTGTCCTCAAAGTCCCAGTGTAGATTTTTTTAAGATTTAAGATTTAATTACTTTATTAATCCCACAATGGGGAAATTTAACCTCTGCATTTAACCCATCCTTTTTTTTTTTTTTACACAAAAGTGAACACACCATGCAAGGAGCAGTGGGCAGCACATTACTGTATGACATAATCTCAAAGGAATTGGTCTTACTTTAATGGTTTACTTTTAGGTGTACTTTCCTTGGTTCACATTCCATTCCCAGTGGTTCACCAATTATATCTGTTTCATGGGTCCCTTCAGTTGATACCTTGTTTGGTATCATGTCTTTCTAATATTCTTCTACAGTACCAATAGAGGCCTTTGGCATCTTCAAACACATTTTTTAAAAACTATTTCCAAGGTAAAAAAAAAAAAAAAAGGATAAAGAAAAAGAATAAAGATTCAGTCTTAACTAGATACATTCAATCTCTCATCTATAAATTATAGCATTTTCAGTAGCCATTTATTTATTTTTATACTTATTTATTACATCACATGTCCTTGTTCTTGTCCTTGTTTAGCTCGGTATTTTTTAAATGTTTTTACTCATGTTGTTTTGTGTTATGATTGTCTTACTATGCACCTTATGCAGTGGCACTTTCGATTTTGTTGTATAGTTGCCTATATAATGACAATAAAGGCTATTTGGTTTGATACTGCATCACAAACACAATGATATTGTCAACTGCTATGTCAAACGTGCTGTTATTCGCAGCTCAGACATGTGTATTAGGGGAGATCATCATGGCTGACCAGCAGTCCCAAAAAGGCCTCCAACAGGGATTTCCCCATGGATTGTTTTAGTAGTTAAGTCTGGTGGAAATCAGCCTGATAATCCTTTAGGGTACAGTAAGTCTTTGAAGATTTCTAAAAACAAAAGCGGGGGACTGGGAAACGGAGGATGAATCACAAGTTCTCGCTTGAAACCAAAGGCCATAAAAGTTAGACTGCAGGGAGAGAGGGAAAGCAAGTCATGGACAAGTAAGTTTTCTCCTCTCTCTGCGGCACTAGCTGTTGGTCTCTTTGAATCGGCAGTGCAGAGTGCAGCTCTGAGAGATTTATCCATTCATTTGTTGTGGCTACGCTCGAATGCACCCAACAACACACCATTTCTATTTTATTCTACTAGTCTTTCACTCTGCTGGGTGGCTCAACAGAATTATGTCCCCAACGATAATTATCAATCAAAATTATGGTCTAAAAAATAGAGGCAGAGGAAATTGCTTACCAGGACGTCAAGCAGGAACAGGACCCCAAAAAGAAGTAGTGTGATAAGACGGAGAGAGAGGTGAGAGAAAGCGAGGCGAGGGAGAGGATTTGCATCCTGCAGTGTAAGCCATGAAGATTTCAGATAACTTGTGGTAACAAACTGTGCCAGACTTAAAGCCTTTTGAAGAACAAATTATGTCGATTCAAATGTTTTACATTAACTCATGAGTGCAGTTACTCTATCACTGATTTGAACTATTAGATCATATGAAAAGTTTATGATCTCTGGCAGTCTGTGTAGAGGAAAGAGCACTAACAATTTACAGTAACTTTTTACACCCTCATACTATTGAAAAAAACTAGGGCCGGGACTTTAACGCGTTAATTAAGATTAATTAACTACACAAAAATTAACGAGTTAAAAAAATTGACGCATTTTAATCACACTTATTTTTGCACTGCGGAACGTTTCTCACTGGATGAGTTTCAGGCGGACCGATTATACTGGAGCACCAACCAGCGTTCATGAGTTCAGACAACAACAAACCACAGTGAACATGAAGGAAGAAGCTGATGAGACGCTTTGGTTGGCCCCGTGGATGATGGGACATTTAGTTACTAAAAACCAACGGATGGAAGCGTCAATAAGAGCATGGTTGTGTTGCTATGCAACAAGGACTTCACATGTCACCGCAGCACATCGAGCCTCAAGTATCACCTCAATGCAAAACATATAGCAGCTAGCGGCTAGTGTGGTAGCTAGCGTGGATTGTGTTTTACTTAAAAAACCAAAGTATTCTAGTTTACAGAAGGTCTACCTACCTATAGGCTACCTGGATTTATGAAATGTACTATATTTCTAAATATGCTATTGCTACACTTAATGGCAAAAATTGCACTGGTCTGTTGGACTTGAACAAAAATAAACAATATTTTTTTTGCTTAAGCTTATGTATTCAGTCATTATTCAATGGTATACTAAAAGTCCATGTGGAAAAAATTACTTCTCACTGTTCTCAGGTCAAATATTTATATACAATTAAAATGCGATTAATTCAGATTAATCAATTACAAAGCCTCTAATTAATTAGATTATTTTTTTTAATTGAGTCCCGACCCTAGAACTATTAGATCATATGATATGTTTATGATCTCTGGCAGTACAGTAACTTTTTACACCCTCATACTATTGAAAAAAACATCATATTCCTTCAAAATTTAGGCTACAATTTCCCCACTTCTCAGTCATCTCAACTGAATGAAGTGGAAATGAAAAAGTGCATTGGAAAAGGAGGTGTAGCAAGAGCACATTTGTAGATCAACACGTTGGCAGAGCAGTGAAAGCTTCAGTCCTCCATCTGTGTCTACACAGGATGCATTCAAGCACAGTGTTAACTGTAGGTCACCCCTATTATAGCAGCACTCAGAGCAAACAATCATTGTAATTTTGGACATGAAAAATAGACAACAGGCAGAACTAAAATTACCGCTTTGTGGCTGTATGTCTCTGGAAATAGTCAAATTGCACTTAACATCCACGTCTGTACAGACTCAAAATAGCCACGAGAGCAGGAAATGGTTTGAATATGGATGTTGCTGCAAACCCTGTACAATCATCACAGCTTCAAGATTGGTCTCACCACTTCACTATCTGACCAAAGTTCTCCCCTTCTTTTCTTGTGTGATGGTGTTAAAAAAACACACCGATGAACGCAGCTCCCGATGCTGCGTTCATCGGTGTGTTTTGAAGCCTGTGGTTCAGTATCTTGCTCAACCCAACACAATCTGCAAATTTGAGCCACATAAAAGGGGTGTGCAATAATTGCTGCATTCTCTTTTAGTTTAGTTTAGGGGAGAAAAATGTTGTGGACTCTGTTGATGTTCTTAGAAACACAATACATATTCATTGTTTTGTTACCCACAAGCTTGTCTAAATAAGGTTGTAAGGGCTTGGGTGACCCTGACACGACACAGCTAAGGCACACTTGACTGTGATCTGACAGAAAATGAGCCTGCAGTCATAGTGATAGGCTTTTAATCGTAGCTGCTCATCATGCAGGCAAATGAAACCACGTAAACTCACTGAAAAAACATGAACCACTCTTAAGACCTAGACCTTGAGAATCTTATGCACTATGTGCAACGCCCTCTCAAAAGTAATTTAAACTACAATGCCATATAGATATCAGGAGAGCTTAACTCTATGGAGTCTTGGACTATTTTGTCTATTTTTGAATCCTTTTCATGTCTTTTCATGTCTATTTTGTGTCTTTTTTGGTCATTTTGTGTCGGTTGTTGTGTCTTTTTTTAGTTATTTTGTGTCTTTTTTGTCATTTTGTGTCTTTTTTGTGTGTCTTTTTTTTAGTTTTTTGTCTTTTCTTTGGTCACTATGTGTCTGTTGTTGTGTCTTTTTTGATCATTTTGTGTCTTTTTTTGGTTATTTTGTGTCTGTTGTTGTTGTTGTTTCCACTGAGGATCCACTGTTTGGGAGTTATCAACATATATATCATTCAGACTGCCTGTCTTTGGAGCCCCTGGAGGACATAGTTACAGTTCTGTCTGTCTCAGATAGATCCACCATGGTGGGACTTCACCGTACTATAGGTGGGGCACCCCTACAGTGTTATGTGATGGCAGCCTATATTGTTGCCTAAAGCAGCCATTCTCAACCTTGGGGTCGCGAGATGATTTCTGTGGGTTGCCAAATCATTTTGGAAAAAATATAAAAGCATAAAATGAATATTAAATTACATAATTTCAGACAGGGAGATGTTTTAGTTGTTGTCCGCTTCATTATTTGCCCAAAATCCATCGTATCAACTGAGTGTGTATGATCTGAACTGCAAGACTCTGTTCAGTGAGCACAGTGGAAAAAATATAACTGATGCTGGAAAAATGGAGCGATGGCTGCAAAGAAAAGCTCCAGACTGGGTCAGCAGCAGCAGCAGCAGGGGTCCTAAGATCCCGGACAACATGCATGTTAAATTGGGGGCCGCGACTCAAAAAGGTTGAGAAAAACTACAATTTTTTTCTAAAGTTTTGACAAATTATGTAAAATGTGTTATATACCATAGTGTTGCAATGTAAATGTGGATTGTATTTTTTTCTCATTTTAGTTCACATTTATTTTGCTGTATATAATCAGATTTTTATGGGGAAAAAATAACTGGTTACACCAACTGACACGTGGATAGATCACATCATTGACCCGTATGCCAACTGCTAAACTATGAAAATGAAGAGGACAAACAGTGCCAACATGTCAACCAATCTCGAAGCCTGAGCATAGCATGATCTGGCTTCAAGCAGAAGAAGCAAACAAGGTGGAGGGTGACAAAACACAAGGCCAACAACAAGTTGCACTATGTAGGTCAGGGATGGGCAACTTAAATGCTGGAGGGGGCCACAATTTTCATGGACACTACCACAGGGCTACATATAGGACTGTGCACTTAACCAGATATGATGAAACTGCTATTTTTAATATGCTTACAGTGCAGTAACTTAACATATTTCATGCTCAAATGCATTTATAACAGTATAAATAGGAATACAAAAGGCTTGAAGCAAATAAAAAATAACCACTTACTGTGATTTCTTTTTATCAGTGCAAGAACAGCAGACCAACATTAATTGCAAGAAGTAATTTTGTGCATTTTTAAACTGCACTTTTAAGATTTCATGCTCAAATGCATGTAGTTGTAGCGAGGGCCACTTCAAGTGAGGGTGCGGGCCGCATGCGGTCCCCAGGCCTCCAGTTGCCCATCCCTGATGTAGTGTAAACTAGTGATGTTGCTCAAAAAATAAAGAAAATCCTTCATGAGGCTTCATTGGCACTAGTCACGAGTGTCAACCACATTCCATCCACCTTTCTGTTGATCTTTCATGTTAATGCACATGAATAGAAAGTTTAACACTGTAAGAGGGGAGAATCCAAGTGAAATAGAAAACTTCGTTCAAGGCTCATCTAACCACGCATATACTAAACTATAAGTAAGAGGACAGTTTGGGTTTTTGCAGTGCATCAGTTGACCTGAGGGCTTTGTTTGTGTGCTGAGAGAAAGTAAAGCCTGTTTACAGGGCATTGAAATAACTGTGAAATGGTATCACAAATCGATAAATGGAGCTCCCCTGTGAAAAAACCTGCCATTATAGAGCATTGCTTTGCCACGGTACACTGCTTTCAGAATCTGGTGTGTAGGTTGGACACACAACAACAACGGAAAAAAAAAAACTAACAAAAAAAAAAAAAATGCAGCCTGAAGCTCATAAATCTCACAGAAGTATCCCAGAGGAGAGAGACTTATTGTGTGGAGCTGCTGTAAGTTGTTTTGCCAGAAGCTGATCAGCAAAGTACACCAAAGGTCAGATGCAGCCAATTGTTGGGTATAGCTCAGTGAAATTTGTCATCGGTGTGTATATCATGCAGTAGTGGAGACTTTTTTCTTTCTTGTGCGTTCCTTTTGCTGCACATACACACACACACACACATATACATATATATATATATATATATATATATATATATATATATATATATGAAATTGTATATATAAATAACAAAAATATTTATATATACATATATATCTCTCTCCTCCACAGCCACCACCTTGCTTTGTTTTAGTTGGTCTGGTTTTGGTTAGTTGACTCACCTAATTAAGTTTCTTTGTGTTGTTTTCAGTTAATTAAATAAACATTATTTTCTTATAACTTGAATACATGTGTGGTCTCCCTTGTTTTGTCATGATCTATGAGCCGGTTCATGACAAAATGAATGTACAGGTCACAGTTCAGTTCATATCACAGTTTCAGGGTACTAGTTTTTGGTTTAGTTTGGTATGTTTTTCATCCAGAGTGGGGGTACTACAGATTTCAACATGCCTTACATAAAAATAAACAAATGTCCAGCTAAGAACATCAGGAACATAAACACTTCTTCATTCTCAAATTGTCAAATCTAAACCTAAATGAATATATATATACACACATACATATCAGAAAATATCAGCCTCTTTGTGGCAGCCTACCTCACTGGAGACACATTTCTTCTGTTCATATATGGCCACTGTTTAGGATAGCTAATCGTATTTACTGAACAGAGTGAGGTTTAAATAGTAAAAGAGAGCAGACTGCCTCAAGCACCAAACCCCCGAGGCTTGTTTCTATGTCAACGGCAGGTTAAATGTTCTTCCAAAATGCACCTGTCTGAGACTCTTCAGCTGCGAAACAGCTTTCAAGAGATTTTGGATGGTGTGCTCTCTGCTGCGCATCTGGAGTCCTCTGTCGATGGTTGTTACGCCAGATGGCTGCTGCTGTTACTGCCCGCTCTCCTCAAACCTCTGCTGATGCTCTCAGAGGCTGCTGCCTCTCCACGCAATGTTGAGGACTGTGGTCGCATGTCATCATCACTGTGTAAAAGCTTAAATTTCTGACTTTGAACCGACCAAATCACACTTTCTAGGCAGTCTGCTGCTCTACTTTACACTCATATGGACATTTTCAGTGGTGGAAGGTATCTAAGTACATTTACTCTAGTACAGTACTTAAGTACATTTTACTCACTTTACTAGGGTATTTCCACATTTGTAACTTTATACTTCTATTTCACTAGCCTGGGTAAACCCATACAGCCTTGCGCGCTCAATTTAATAAGCTACAAGCCGTCTGGAAGCCAGGGCCGTTTCTTAGCCCTGTTTTAGGGATCCAATCACAGAACGGGGAGGGACGGCAAGACGATGACGCGTACTACTCGACAGATGGAAGCTTGTAGATTTGTAGTTTTCTTACGGATCCAACATGGCTGCAGCAGACGCAAAACTCGGTTTCGATCTAGCTATAGTCGACCCCAATTGGGGTCGGGACCCCAAGGTTGAGAATAGCTGGCCTAAAGGATAACAAATCCTCTACTTGCAAAGATTTAAACACATTTAACAATTGAGACCTTCTTTTTGATGGCTGAAACATACAGTAGCTTAAACCTTATTATTACTGTGAATAAAACAAAGCCACCCCCTCCTGAATTTCCTGCCTCCATAATCCCAAACCCTCTGCCTGTGGAGAGGTTGTGGCAGTTATTCACAGAAATAGCCCAGCGTCCTGTGGAGCTCTCTCCTGGGAGACAATCCACCAGATGCTCTCCTGGGGGGAAAAAGTCTCTGCCATGGTACAAGAGTAGATTTAGAGGTGAGGGTTTTTTTTTCTTCTCTCTAGCAATTTCCATAGAACATGGCTGAAAAATAGTATGACAGGTTTATAAGCTAATAACTATTTATTGTCTGGAAGCAGTGGTGGAAAAAGTATTCAGAAGTAAAGGTACTTAAGTAAAAGTACTAATACCACACTGTGAAATTACTCCGCTACAAGTAAAAGTTCTGTATTCAAAACTTATTAGCATCAAAATGTACTTAAAGTATCAAAAGTAAAAGTACTCGTTTTGCAGAAATGGACCCACTCAGATTGTGTTTATACAGTCATGGAAAAAAATATTAGACCAACCTTGTTTTCTCCAATTTCTTGTTCATTTTAATGTCTGGTACAACTAACGGTACATTTGTTTGGACAAATATATGTAGGTAGCGTTTCAAGTGCTCCATGATAGGTTACTTAATATACTTTTATGTGGTTTAATTTATAAAAATGCATAATCATTTCAAATTTAACATGATTTTTCATGTTAAATCTCGATCTGAAAAGTAACTAAAGCTGTCAGCTAAATGTAGTGGAGAAAAAGTACAAAATGTGCTGCTAAGTACCTCAAAATTGTACTTAAGTAGTTCTGGAGTAAATGTACTTAAGCTACATTCCACCAGTGTCTGGAAGTATAAGAGCAGGGCAGTAAGATAATAATGAGCTTACCAGAGGATGTTGAGGACCGTGCAGGTTGTCAGACCTCCGAGCACCGCTCTCCGAAACCACAGGATCTGCACAGAAAGAAAATACAGTACATGGTGACCGACAGCCTGCTTGCAGTGGAATTTTGTCAGCCTTAGTTGGAAATAAAAAGCAAGCTTCAATACACTGTAAAAATATGTCTGTAGATTTTATGGTGAAAAATTGCTAAACCATGACAGAAAAAGACCGTAAAATGATAAATGGGTTTATTCAGTTTCAGTCACAATGAAACACCGTAAATGTATACATCAGCCAAAACAGTATTTTTTACAGTATTTTTTTTAAAATACTGGCAAAATACACTGGCATCGTGTTTGTAACAAAAGTATACTCTAATATATATTCAAGCATCACTGTAATTTTAGCATTTATGTTTTGTAAAAATACTTTTTCTCACTGTAACATAAATATGCTGTAATATTTAATGGTAAAATCTGTAATTTATGCTGCATTTATAAAGTATGTTCTTGTCAATTATATGCCGTTAACAGCTTTTCTTTTGATGGAAAAACTTTTTATTTCTAAGGTAAAATATGGAATAAAATAGCAATCTTAACCCTCTGGGGTCTGAGCCTATTTTGGCCATTTTTGAATAATTTTGATTTCATGTACCACATAAAAAATGTTTACAATACCCATATTTGGTATCCATTTTTCTTCACCTATATGATCTGACAATTATTTTATCACTTTAACCTACTCTACCAAAAATCATGAAATCCGAGTTGAAAATTATACTATTTACTACAATAAAAACCACAAATATGCTCAATGAACTGTTTTGGAACTTGAAAATGTAAACATAGGATACAAATATGAACATATAAAAAGGTAAAAAATTAAATATAATAAAACTATATACAAAAAAGTCCCATAACAACATGTATATTTAGAGGCGTTTTTTTCCTTGTTTGCTCTTCAAAACAAACTATTTGTGAAATTACACAGAGAGCTGCACCAACGCTGAAATATTTCTGTACTATCAAATTAAAACTATCATATCTTTGGTTTTACATGACCTAGGAATGTCAAACAAAAACTGGGAGAAAGTTTCAAGTCTGTACTCTGGAGTGAAGTTGATAGCAGTGCTCCATGTGATCTAGTTTTTTTGTTAAACGTCACATGATCTGATCAGGACGGCACGTTCATAGACCCCAGAGGGTTAAATGTGAAATCAACAGTGCCAACATCTTTTTATCGCCATATTAGAAAAAGTTGCACTGTATTTATTACGGTAACGTTCTGGCAACCACATGTTTTTTACCGTAAAAAGTTTTTATTTTACAGTGTATGATGCCCCATCATGCAGTCATCTGTGCACTTACACACTAACACAGCTGAGAACTCCTTCAGGCATGTCAGTAACGGTAACACACGCTCTCAGCCACCACACTAGGTGATTCTCACCTCGTTTTATGCAAAAAAATATCTGTGTTCAATGCAAAACATCCCTCTTTAAAGGACCTCAAAACATACAATCATGTCAGGGATGATGATACATTTTGAAGCGGTTTAGCCAAGTGAGATGTGGGTGGTTATTTGTATGCAAAAGTGTGTTATTCTGACAAAGACATGGAGAATATGCAGCAGCAGAAAGGCAGGCCTGCAGTCACTGAAGGTCGAGGAGGAAGAATTTTACATGCACTTGTTAACTTTGAATCATTTGTTTTGCACATTTTCAACTTGCGCATCTAAGAAGCTGTGTGGAAGTTCTGCACTGAAATAAAGACATTAAATCATATTAAATACTTTTTGTACTTTCTACACTACACACACTGAGCGGGAATCAATCAAGATGATAAAAAGAAAATGCTGAGGAAACAGACTGTGCAAACAAATCATGATGTACACGGCATACACATCGAGTGATGATTAAGTCTGTTGGGGCCTGAGGCAGAATTTCCTCCTCCACAATGCCTTCATTACCATTATGTTATAAACAATCTGATACCAAAAAGAAGATGTATTAAATATATTATACTACATCATATGATACCAAATTATATTTGCCATTTATTTGTTATAGTATGTACTGTTATATTGCTGTAATATAGTAGAAGTTATGTTATATCTAAGGTTATATTGACACCTATCAATAGTGTTGGCTCTGGTGTGAAACAGGGACCAAATTGTTGCTTATTGCCTCAAGTTTGTGTTCACACAGCAGTATTTAAAGTGGTCCCCAATTTGTCATGCACAAAGAAGCTGCTCTCTGATTGGTCAAAACTAAGAGGAAGCAAACGCAGAGTTGTCTCGTAGAGTAGGTCGTAGAGACGCGTAGGTGGGCTCTACGTGTTCGAAATAGGGGGGGTAGACACCAATTGGGCACTTTTGGGAGGTACCGTTCAAAAGTTATGGGCGTGTCAAAAATCCCCATAGGAATACATGTAAAAGGTGAAAATTGTGTCCGCTTCGAAGTGAGACTTTCTTGAATAACTCGAGAATGCTAAGTCATACGTGGTCAAACTTGGTGTCTACACCCCCCATTCCATTTATAAGGAACATGTAGACACCAAGTATAAGTTTGTGGGACGTACCGTTCAAAAGTTATGGGTGTTTGAAATTTCCTCATAGGAAATACATTGGAGTCTCCGAAGTGAGACTTTCTTGAATAACTCACCTACGACTCGCTAAGTCGTAGGTGGTCAAACTTGGTGTCTACCCCCCCTATTTCAAGTATAAGGAGCATGTAGACACCAAGTATAAGATTGTGGGAGATACCATTCACAAGTTATGGGCGTGTCAAAAATCCCCATAGGAATACATGTAAAAGGTGAAAATTTTCTTTCGACAACTCAGGTGGTCCGCTTTCCAATTTCACATTGGAGGGATAACTGCGTGGGTTCATCTCGGCCCTGATCATCATTTATTACATTTTTTATTTTTATTATTTTTTATTTTATTTTATGTATTATCACTTTAGGCAAACAATACAGTGCTGTGGTTTGAAAACAATGTGTTGATGCACTTGACAGTGCATTCAGGAGAGGGTACATTATTCCCCCTGATTTCTAACATGCTCATCAGCTGAAAATGTTTCTAAAGATGCGCCAGGTACTCTCTTTTTTCACTTCTGGACAGATTGTCTTTGACTGATTTCAATTGAAACTTTAGGAATGTGTTTAAGAGGGAGGAGAGGGTTGTGGTCAATGTTGCTACATTTCAAAATATTGCTACTGCTAGTTTATCAGCCATTGGGTACCCCCTACCTGCCTGGGGTGCCAAGTTGCTTATCTTTAGCTGCATGAAGCATGCTACTTTAAACTTCCACTAATGAGACTAAAACATCAGACCTGTGTGGAACGGTGAGAAGAGGATAACCTTCCTCATATTGTTAGAGGAAAAAAGAAAAAATGTTTTCGACACGGTTTACAGCAATTATGTCATCTTGTTGTTCCCTCATTTTAATGGCACCCAGCTAATTAGTTCCACCAACTCTTTACAGTTGTTGATGAACTCCTGATATTCAGTCGCAGATGGAAATGCGCATACATTTACATTTTGTTTTGCACATTTTCTGGAAATTTGATTAAAAGACAATTGTTTAGAAACTTCATTCAGATGAAAGCATCTTCAATTATCATATTCTTCAGTAACCAGATTTTATGCTGTTCTGTTCATTGTCCTTTAGTGTAAGGACTCAGTTCAAAAGTGTTATTTAACTGCATTGACCTTCTGAGACTAATGATGTGCCAGTGAAGCCTCGTGAAGCATTTTCTTTATTTTCTGAGCCCACTAGATGGCGCTCTATGTTCAACAAAGGACTGAAAGCACAAATAATTACTATTGCTTGAGCCTTTTTCTTTAAACTAAGAGCACCATCTAGTGGGCTCAGAACATAAAGAAAATGCTTCATGAGGTTTCATTGTCACATCACTAACTGAGACCTGCAGGAGCCGGCACTTCCGACTTTATGTCTTCTGGAGGCTATAGCCAACCTAAAACCCCCTCTCCCCTCATATAAATGACTCTCTGTGGCTCTCACAGGGTTAAAAATACTTCTCAATGTAGTTAACCCTTTGGAGTTTGGGGCTATTTTGTCGGTTTTGGACTCCTTTTCATTCTGCCTGTATAAACCACTTAAAAATCTTTACCATGACGTTTTGGTATCATTGTTTTCAGCACAACCTCATCTATATGACCTGATAATTATTTTTTTCTTACTAGTACTTACTGGATCAACATTTTGAACACAAAAACACACAAAATAATAACAAAAAACACACAAAAAAACCAGAAAAAACATAAAAACGCACAAAAAACACATAAAAACACACTCAAAACACACCAAAAACATTCTTAAAAAATAACAAAAAACAAACACAATAAATAGATAAAAACACACAGAACACACAAAGAGATAACAAAAAAACACACATAAAAACACAAAAAAATTACAAAAAACAGTAAACACAAAAAATGCTGAATGCGCACTGCAAAATTTGAAAAACCTCTGCAAAAAAAGAAAAATCATGTTACTACATTTGGTCGAGGTTTGCTGAAAAATGGTTAATGCATTAAATTGGACACGGAAACTTCTGGAAAAGCCAAAACTTTAGAGAAAAGCTGACAGCAGGGCTCTATGCTGCTTCGTTTTTACGTTGTGACGTCATGAAGAAGTCGTGCTTGGGCAATTTCGTGGACTCCAGAGGGTTGTTACTTAGAATATTTCTTGCCTACATTTTGTAGAGACTGGAGCTTTTCCAACAAAAAAACTAAACCCTGTGCCTCAGAAAGAGCTTAACACTTAAATTCAATTCCAATCAATGAGTTGAAGGTACCATCAGTGCCCATGCTTACATTTTTAAATAATACCTACATTTACTAGAATTTCTAGGGATCATACGGCAGTAGAAAGTAACACCTGGAGCTGCCCAGTACATCCACAGTGGTGTTGGCCATTGAGCTGCTCAGTCTACATCTATATTGGCCAGTCTGTCTAGTGTTTAGTGATAGAGCCTTTCAGTCTTTCTCTACTCCCCCTGATACAGTCTCTCTCCCTCTCAGTGTACTAATACAGAAGAATAACAATATAGTACCTCATAGGCCTTTTTCTGAATTCAGTGCAGTGAGTATAGTCAGTTCAGGACACAGAGGAGAACTAGATTTACCTGTGTTCTGTTGTGTGAGATTTGTGAGAAGAGCAGAGGCATCACGTTTACAATCCCTCCTGTTGGGATAAAAACAGAACAGCAGCTTGATCTCACAGACTCTGTCATGTTTGACTTTTTTATTTATTGCAGCAAGACAAAACTTAATAAAAATGTCACTGTCTTCCTCATTCATATGACAAATCCAGCTGTAGACAAACACATTTCTGGCAATGACATATATATATATATATATATATATATATATATATATATATATATATATATATTCTATCAGAGGTCTGCCAGCATCTCTCAGTGATAGTATGGCTGGAAAATAAACCAGATGTATCACATAATGGCCATTATTATTTTCTAATCGACCTTTATTTAGAACATGGGTTTCAAACTCGGGGCCTGCGGGCCAATTGCGGCCTTCGTGATGATATTTTGTGGCCCCCACCTTGATATGAAAGTTTAATGTGAGTTTTATATGAATGGCACTTTACCGTGTTGTGAGTCCCTTTAATTACTTTTTTTTGGTAATTTTGTGTCTTTTTTAATAATTTTGTGTCTTCTTTAAATAATTTTGTGTCCTCTTTTGGTAATTGTGTCTTTTTTTGGTAATTGTGTGTCTTTTTAGAGTAATTTAGTGTTTTTTTCTGCCATTTTGTGTCTTTTTGGGTCATTTTGTGTCTTTTTTGGGTCATTTTGTGTCTTTTTTAAAATAAGTTTGTATTTTTTTTGGTATTTCTGTGTATTTTTTGGTCATTTTGTGTCTTTTTTTCACCTTTTTCCATCTTTCAGTAATTTTGTGTCTTTTTTTGGTCATTTTGATACTGCCTCCAGCGGCCCCAAGGTAATTTGAGTTTGAGACCCATGATTTAGAATTTTCCATAAATAATTTGTGTGAATCCTGTGCAGTTAAACTTAGCAACCAATGCTCAAACCAAAATGAGTTTTGGAAGAAGGGAACAAGAGAGAAAACACTTTGCACCCATGCAATTACAAGTTATTGTAAATTCAATCAATAATTCTCAACATAAATCAACATAAATAAGTGAGATGCAAAGACTCGTTGACGATGAAGCGCGATAAAACATTCATGAATAAAAAAAGAGTCAAAATTGAGGTTGATTGCAGTTCAAAGTGTCCTGTCAACAGTTTAACAGACATCTCTTTTACTATTGTGGTTTATGGGGAAAATGTTTTTTTGGGCTGCAGGGGCATTTGGGGGATTTTTTTTCACATCGGGAAAAATTGGCGTAGTTGTTGCGGGAAAAATTTGGATATTTGAATTCCTATTTATTTTGTTCTTATTTAGGTCTCTGCTGTAAACTGATTAAACAATGGATGATACACTAAAAAAATCATTGTGTTCTTATGCAACGAAAACACAACATAAATTGTAAGCATAATTGGTAACACCTTGTTGATTTGTAAAGGTCTAACATTAAAAGTAAAGATCGGAGGATGAGGAAAATTGTGAGAAAAAAGGAAACTTGAGTTGTCTATTAAGTTGACTTTGTTACTCTCTATCTTGCAGCAGGGACAGCACTTACACATTTTTTAAAGAATATGATGTGTATTAATATTTTGTGTAAATTTCATATCTGCCGACAGCTATCAAAAGTATCAGTTTCAGGTTTGTTCTAATAGTGTTGTGGTTATTATGTTCATTTTTTATTTTTGTCCTAATGTTTCCGAGCTATTGCCCTAACTATTTTGGTTGTTGTTTTAATTTATTCTATTATAATCCCAACATGCAAATGCTTTCTTGGTTTGTTTAGGTGTGTTTTATATATTCTGTGAATTGTATTTTTCACTTAAAAAGAAAAGATATGAGTCTTTTTATATGAACTAATCCTCTAAATCGAACGTTAATGAGATGTAATGATTTTAAGCTGTTTTGCAAGATTTGAATCAAACATTACGTATTTGTTTTTGGCGACACATTGTTTTTGGTCTCTTTTAATGCCTGTTATATCAACCAAATCTTGCATCAGTTCTTGCAACAAATTAGCTACTGTGCTTGTAATGGAGCAGTAAGGCTTTTGGCCACATGCTGTGAACTTGCTTCAAGGTAGTTTTCCAAATCTGGTTGTCAAGTCTGACTGCAGGTGGGCTGCAGTGCATCATGAGCCTTCAGTATTCTTGGCCAGAAAAGGACGGTTAAAAGTAGTATAGTGGACGGAAAGGAAAAGATAAGAGGGCCAGACAGGTGAAAAGATGAAGACGGAAAGAAGGAATTGAGCAAGACTGTTCAAAGCTGCTTCTCACCCAGAGCCACCGTGCCCATTAGGAAAGGTTTCCCCATCTGACTGAAGTCACTGCTGCTCTGAAGGCCGACCTCTGACCCCACTGCAAATGTCACGGCCACCTGAGACACACACACACACACACACACACACACACACACACACACACACACACACACACACACACAGAGGCAGTAGGCATTCTGTCAAGGTTGAGATCAAGATAAACATAAAGGTATTTGTCATGTAGACAGGTAATTAAACCCTGTACAGAAACTCAAAAATAATACATACTCCTTCTTTAGACACTTTATTTTTTATTGTACTTTTATTGTATTTTTATATTTTATTGCTTGAAGTATGCCTAGGTTGTTCTTTTTATTTAATTGTGTTGTTATTGTCTCTGTGTGTAATGCTGCTGCTACACTGTAATTTCCCAGCTTGGGATATCTATCTTTATCTATCTATCTATCTATCTATCTATCTATCTATCTATCTATCTATCTATCTCTCTATCTATCTATCTATCTAAAAGCAATATGAACCAAACATTTAGTTTTTATTCCAAGGCCAACAGTAAATGATGTGGAGTGATCTGTTATTGAACATTGTGACTGTTGTAGGTATAAAAGCATTTTTTTCACACATCCATGTAACAATCAGTGGAGCATCTCTGCTGTAAAGAGAAATCCAGAAACCCTGATATACTTGTACATAAAATAAAAAAACAACAATTCCTGGTTTATAAAGAAGATCAACCATTCACCATTCTCTCAAATCTGCGTACAAACAACATGATTTTAGACCTTGAAATTATGTGCAATGATACGCCAATCCATCACCATGTTTATGTTTGGAGTAAGTGGCATCCTTTTATTATTATTTAGCCATCCAAGGTGGAGTATAAAGCACAAATGTTGAACTAAGGGTCCATAATGGCGTGAAACTGTCCCACTGCCAAATTGTCAAGTTCTTCAGGGCTTCCACAGACAGTTTTTGAGTCTGTGAAAACTAAAAACAAGGAAGGTGTTAAGTCTGGTATATGAAATGTACACGGAAATATCAATAAGGATTTAAGATGGCCCATATTATAGTCTTCGCTATTCTTGCCTGTGTAACATAAATACCTTTTGTTTGTATGGAATTGCTCTGAAAAGAGCATTTGAAATGATTTGTAGTTATCCACTTACACCTGAATATAAGCTTAAGACTGAATGGCCCCAATCAATACTTTTGTTCTTTTCTTTTAGTTGAAAAAGACTCAGCAGACAGAGTTTCTGTCAGTTTTCATGTTTTCTCAAGCTCCTCATGTATGAGGATGGACAGGAGATTTGAAAAAACAGTTTTTGCTTTTGTGGCTTTTGATTTTTACACTTAATTTATTTCATACTTTCTGTAATTTCATATGCTAATCTGTTTCTCATTTTAATTTTTTGAGCAACAAAATGATAATGGTCACCCAGGAGACCGGGGTTTGTGTCCCATGTCCAAACAAAAGTCAAAAATGTAATTTGAAGTTCTGTCAGTTCATGTCTGTGCCATTTTTTACGTGACCAACATCAACATCCTCATCACACACTCAAGAACAGCAAACTGGCTTTCTGTTACCTTATCCATAGTCTAACATGTAGCACTTCTACTATATAAAATTATGTTTTGTGGTTGAACAGTATATATATACACATACATACATATACATATATACATACATATATATATATATATATATATATATATATACACATACATACATACATACATATATATATATACACATATATATACATATACATACATATATACATATATATACAAACATATATATATACATACACATATATATACATAAATATACATACATATATATATATATATATATGTTGACATTTATCTTTAAATTGCTGAATACAATAACACAATTAATTCATGTACTGCACTATTTTAAAAAGTAGTTGTAACTACCCTATCAAATTAAGTAACTCTTAATAATATCATACAAGTTTAAATGGCCGAAGAAAATTAAGTTAGTATGTTACAATTAACCTAATCTAGTTAAGACAGACCCCTGGTAATTAATTAAAAGTAATGCAAATACATCATGTTGACCCAACATATTTACATTTTGTTCACTCAACAAAATAGTTTCTCGCTAAATTAAAGCATTTTATTAAGGTGGAAATTATTTCCATATTTTTTTACGTTCTGGAAACAAGTTATTTTTACTCCTGGCATTGACTTGGAATGAACTTTTTTGTAGTGGTTTTGTTTCACAATTGTAAGGAAACTATGGCATTTAAGTAAACTCAACCGCTTTGTTTCCAATGAGCGGACATTGAATGGGCTGATGACGACATTCTCAACCTGCCAGCAGGCGGAACAGGCTCCTTCTTGTCCATACTGACAAGATAAGATAAGATATGACATTATTTATCCCGCAGTGGGGAAATTTAGGTGTCACAGCAACTCAAGATACTGACATAAAGATATAGAAGACAGAATACGAATATAAAAAATAAGACTATACATTTTATATACATTCATTTCTGTTTTTTTCTTTTCTTAAGTTTGGCATTTATTATTAATATTTATTTTTTGTGTTTGTTTTCCTGAAAGAACTTTGCATTTTACAGACATTCGTGCATGTAGCATGTAAAATAGGTTAAATAGGTTGTTGCATGTGGTAGTATAAAAGATCAAAGAATAAATATATTTGAATATATGCAGAGATATACACAGTATAGTATAAGTGGTATATGACATATATGACATGTGCTGATAATGCACATTCAGTCGTATAACATTCAAAAAGGGTGTAAAAACATTACAAGGAAAGATGTGTTCAAAAAGGAAATAAAGAAGTACTTGGCTGACGCTTACTTGAAACATTAGAGGGAAGCATGTGTTATTGGAAATGTGACACTTTTTATATTTTTTTTATAGGGATGTTTGCAATTAAATAATTACTGTATGATGTATGTATGACATATAACTTTTTTACTTTTCCTAATTTATGTTGGTAATCAGTCAAACTGTGATGCAGTATGCCATGTTTGGAATGAATATACTTGTCATTTTATGTGAATATATATTTTTAATTTTATTTATGTATGTTTTAAATGTGGACCCCACTAAAAGTAGCTCCAATTTAGGGTCAAGCAAATGGGGATCCTTCTAAATAAACAAATATATAAGTGGACCAGGATGTGAAAAGACAGAGATGAAGACGGCAGCAAAACACGTCAGAGGAAAGACATGGAGGAAAAGACAAGACATGAGAAGAGATAAATGAATAAGCTAAATTACAGCAAGATAGAAGGGAGACGTGTTAGGAGAGAAGATGTTTGAAGAGGGTCAAGGAATGGTGAGGGCAAGTCATTGACACAAAATTGAACAAAAAAGTGATGAAGAGGAAGGAAAGAAAAGGAGTGAGAAGCCTGTTGAGATAGAGGACAGGATGATTGGTTGTAATGGCTTCTAACTGAAGATCCTGTGTGCAAGCTAATGCTTTTTAGTTGGTCTGAAACATCAGAGAGGCTTCTTTAAAAAAATTAAGAAAGTGTCTCATCTCGCAGGTTTCATTAGGGCTCGGACCACATCTTACTTAACTACTCACTACTCACCACACACATACACACACACACACACACACACAAACACACGCACCATAAACCTGGCTGCATTATCCTCTTTGAAATGATTTGACCGCCCTGCACCAGGCTGCAATATACCCCTGCTGTCATGGGAGCCAGCGGCATTAAAGGTTCAATGACAACTTTATTAGAGGTGAGGGTCTGGAGTCTTAACCAATTATAAAGCCTGAATAAATGTCACGCTAATTATTTCCAGAAAGCCGTGAAATTGTAGTCGATTCTCCGTGAATAATCTACCTTCCAACACAATTCCACAGCTCGGTGCATGAGATTCATTTAAAAAAAGTGTGTGTATGTGTAGCCTATTTGTGTGTTTCTGTGTGTGTTTAAAATTCATCCACATTTCTATGTGTGGTTGATGTAACAGCCAGAGCATCATTCAGGCCTATTTCACAATGACTGAATAGAGCTCTTATCAAGTATATCAACTTAATTTGGCCGTTGCTGTTATTCTATTTAGCTGCAGGTTTTTGTGTGAAGCAATCAGTCACATGTCAGGCCGATGTGGAGGCAGAGAGAAATGAAAAGAAGAAGAAAAGAAGGAAAGGAGAGGAGGAGGTAATTCAAAAGAACCATTTTCTCCATCATTGGATGTCAAGGAAACATATACATGTACAGTATATAATAACAGACATGGAATAATGATGCATAATATCTGTTTTATGGCTACAGAAGCTGTATTAAGGGTTTTTAGTTGAGCGTCAGTTCCAAGTTTGATGACTCTCAAAAGCCCTGAACACCCATGGTCCACCCACACAGGTGATTTGAATTATTTTGGCTCATCAGACGTTTCCCAGTTCTGTGTGCAGATGTCTGTGTACACACTAAGGCTGTGGTTGGTTCTATGGCGTTTAATTAGACTCAAATGCTGCGCACGCACATACTAATCAAAGTATGCCCCTCAAAGTTGCTTTTCCACTCACAGATACTTTGCATTCCCAATTGCTCTCTCATGAGGATTGTTTTTGCTTGCGGATAGTGGTCTGTGCACTAATATTACATGCATGTGCATGATTTTTCCTGTGTGGGTTTTCAGACTAATTAAACGCCATAGGGTTCTGTCTGACATAAACAGCCATACCCAAACTGACAGGAAGGGATCATTAAAACAGATGCACGAACTCTGAAAATCACACACCCACTCACACATCACTGTTACAGACATGCAAAGGTAATTGATGTCTGTCTGTCTGTCTGTCTGTCTCTATTTGTCCATCCACGTGTCTGTCTGTCTGTCTGTCTGTCTGTCTCTATTTGTCCATCCACGTATCTGTCTGTCTGTCTCTATTTGTCCTTCCACGTATCTGTCTGTCTGTCTGTCTGTCCATCCACTTGTCTGTCTGTCTGTCTCTATTTGTCTGTCTGTCTGTCTGTCTGTCTGTCTGTCCCCATCAGGTTGCTTACATTGCTGTTTGTTTCACCAGAATCAATCCCGATCAGCAAACCTGCTCACATGTCTCCGGCTCTGCATCTCCATAGACCTTTAACAAACTCTTATTTAAATCCTGCTCCAAAACATCAGTCAGCTTCATAAGTTGTTTACTGCCAAGGTTTCACATTCACTTTTCATAAAGTTGACTTAAAAGGGGCGAGATGCACCAATCTAACTTTGGCTTTTATAAAGTGGTTTTTGCAGCTAGGAAACATCTCCCCGAGGCCAGTGTTTACAGATTGGAATAAATTATGGACTGCTTTATTTAGGATTATATTCCTGTGAAAAGAAGGCAATCAAAGGCACGTCAGCGCTGATTTTGTTTTTGAGCGTGTTCAGAATCCTGGTAAATGCTTTAAGGCCATTTCCAAACATTTTAATGCGGAAAAGAAGATAAATAACACAAAGTACTCATTTTAGGCCTCTGTTGTACAATAACAAGTGGAATACTAATAAAGTCACAAGTGTAAAATTAATCTTCTCTGGTATAATTGAAAAAGTAATCTTGTTGTTTTCATATTTACTAAACAGTAGCAGTACTTTCTTACATTTACCACTACTTTATGTTACTTTCTGAGCCCACCAGCACACCCACGTCTCATCGGCTGTTTTTTAAAATGCGAAGAAGAAAATAAGACATTGTGGTTTAACAAGCAGACAGCCTATGTTGGAGATATTTAATGACCATCATCAAACAGCTTCAGTGAGTATAGAAAGCACTTCTGAATTCCCATCCTCACGCCAAAGGGTTGACACACCCTCCATCTCTGAGCATTACACACTTTATTTGCTATTCTACTGAAGATTTTTTTCTACTTTTGTCAGAAGTTTGTCCCCACCTCCTCCTGGAGCTGGGAGACTCTTGAGGGACTGCTACAACCTGTCATGTGACAGACAGTGGCAGCAGAGTGGACTACTTTTAAATAGCTTTTCTAGTCAGTGAATCAGCACAACTGTCCTTGAAACGCTCTATAGAAAATGGAAAAAAACCAACATGAAAGCTTGTTAATCTACCCGTCACAAACGTATAAACATAGTTATTTTCAATCTAAAAGTGATAATTATGAGAGGAACAAAACAAGAAAATATTTCTATCAGCAAACTGTCCCCCAAATAACGTCCTTCATGGATATTAATTAAAACAAGTCAATCTGATTTAAAAAAAACCATGACATTGATATATTTATTTTACTTCCAATTTCTGTACCACAGTTAAATCACATCATTTTCCATCTGATTCCTTAACATGTGGGTCTGTCAATCAGCAAAAGAACAATTTAGTTTTAAAAGAATATCTGCCCAACAAGAAGGCACCAATGAAATACATCTATCTACTGTAACATTTTTATCTAAGCCAGGGATGGGCAACTGGAGGCCCGGGGGCCGCATACAGCCCGCAACCTCACTTGAAGTGGCCCTCAGTATAACTACATGCATTTGAGCATGAAATCTTAAAAGTGCAGTGTAAAAATGCACAAAATTACTTATTGTTATTAATGCCGGGCCCCAATTAATGACCGGCCTCATTTAGTAACCGGATGTAAAAACTATTTTTAGTAAATAAAAGCTGGCCTCTTTTATAAGCCGGGTGTCTTACCGGTGTTATGTCAAAGTCTGTTCCCCCGTCGATATGTGTCCCCCTTACCTTAACCTGCACCAACCTGACCCCTGACCCCAACCAGTCCTCCTTTAAGTTGTTAACATGACCCCAAGTTTACCTGAACCCCAAACAGTTCTCTCTACAAGGCCTAACCTTAAACTGAAATCCTAACTCCAACCGTGGAAGGTGATGCTACGGAGAACACCATTCAGGAAACATCATTTGACGGGTAACAGATTTCAACACAACACCTGTATTTAGAAGTTTGGCCACACGAGTTAGTACTGTAGGTAAATATGGTTGTTTCTCCCGCTGTCCTAGTCATTCTCTGTAAAGTCGAGCCGTTCACGCACGTTCTTCTGGGCTTTTTAGTAGTTTAGACATTTTAAATCCTGCTTAAAATTAACATTCAGCTGTTCATTGTTTGTTTACATCGGAGTACTTCCAATATGGCCGACATCCGGGTAACTGGCTACAATGCGCTGTGTAAAACACTCTAAAAAGTGCCGATCAGAGCTGCTCTGATTTTCTTTTTTTAATAAAAGCCTCCTTCAAATAATAGCCTGCCCCTATTATTAGCCGGGTCCCAAACTGATTTTTTATTAATAGATGGTACGATACGGTATTTGTTACGTCCTTCATGGTATTCAGCATGGTTCAACAAAACATGTTTAAATTTCAAAATTAGGACCATTAGCAGAAGTTGAGGCAGTCTTTTTATAGCTGTACTTTCAAAATTAACAAGAATTTCTTTGATTAATAACAGAAAGACAAAGCCCAAATTGTTACTGAAGTGGCCCTGGGTGTCGGTGCGAGGTAGGGTTGTCAAAAGTACCGATACTCAAAAAAGTATCGATACTAAAACGTTGTATCCGGATATGATACTCATTTTCAAAAGTATCGACACCTAGCCAAGGAATGAACACTTAAGTTAAGTTATTGTTTTTTGTTTTTTTATCAAGCTTGCCTAATATTGTGCACAGCATACAACCTCAAAATATTGTTCTAATTGTCATTGTTTATTGTATTTATTTATTTTTTGCACTACCTCAGACCTGAAGCTTGTTATCATAGTTGCAGTTTCTGTTTTTTATTATAAATATTTAACCTGTGGTTCTGTTCATTTTTATATGTTGCATTTTTCTTGCTAACAAAAATATTTCTGTAAAATTTTGGGGTCTTTGTTTTTATCCTGATGGTATCGAAAATGGTATTGAGTATCGAATATTTTCCTGAGTATCAGTATCAAGTTGAACATTTTAGTACTGTGACAACCCTAGTGCTAGGTAATGTACAACAGAGCTGGGAGTGAGCTTCCAGTTCTGGCGGCTGACATGGTGACAGCTTGTGGGTGAAGAAGCATTCCTCAGCAAACAAGCGTTGACGGCCAATGTCCTGTAACTGCAAAAAAAGAGCCACCAAATCAACCTTTATTCCAGCATGTTCCATGTTAACCCTCTGGAGTCTCCAAAAGCTCCAAATCATGACATCCAGACTAGAAAACAAAGCAGCGTGGAGCCCTACTGTAAATTTACCTCTAAAGTTCTGGCTGTAAACTCCATGAGGCCAGTTTCAGTTTGATGATGATATACCAAGTAAAACTGGAAACAAGGTCAAATATATTTAGTATAAAATGATAGAACTGGATGTAACCCTCTTATATGTTATATTTGCAACCTTTGTTCACATTTGCAACATTTAAAATTCTTTATTGAGCATGATTGTGTTTTGAAAGTAAAATAAGGTTCAGAATCACATTTTATGTTCGACTAAAGGACTAAAAAAGACACAAAAAGACACAAAATTACCAAAAAAAGACACAAAAAGACACAAAATTACTAAAAAAAAGGATACAAAATGACCAAAAAAGACACAAAATGACAAAAAAAAGACACAAAATGTCCAAAAAAAGACACAAAAAGACACAAAATGACAAAAAAGACACACAATGACCAAAAAAAGACAAAATGAGAAGACAGAATGACCAAAAAAGACACAAAATGACTTACAAAGACATGAAACGGATTCAAAAATGGAAAAAATAGCCCAAGACTCCATAGAGTTAAGTCATAAATACTAGGTTACATAAATGGATACTTTTCTGGTAAAAATGGGATTCAAATAATCTTAAAAAACATTTTGTGTCTGTTACATTGGCTTTAATGCTTTACAGTAGCGGCTGACTGAAGGTCATACTTCACCCACCCTTTTATTTGCCTTGACATCACTTATTAAATCCTCCTGTCTTTCTCTCTCTGTGCCTTCTATCTTGGCAGCTCAGGGCCTGGAAACTGCTGTTTTCTTTCTAAGTATACCAAGATAGAAACATTAATATTTCAGCCATAAAGAGAAAAATCACATTTGCTGGGCCATAAATGGCTGGTGCTTGACGATAGTGTGTTTTATTCTGGTGCAGTCGGCCTTGCCTGCCCGGCTCTCTCTCATATTGATGCAGAGTACAGGGAATGGCTCTCAGTGCCCGGCTCCACAACTGAACCTCTAAATCTTAACACCTCCCCCTGTTTGGGACTTGGCTTCAGGACTCATTTCTCTCATACAGCGTGTGTGTGTGTGTGTGTGTGTGTGTGTATGTGTGTATGTGTGTGTGCATGTGGATACAAATGAGGGTGTTCTTGTGTGAATGTCTCCATCTACAGGTAGCATATAAAACAACAACCTCTTTAATCCTCTGGGGCAGGGGTGGGCAATTAATTTTCCCAAGGGGCCACATGACCAATACCACGAAGGTTGCGGGGGCCGGACCAAAACTCTGAACTAATTTCTGCTCACTATTAATTTAACCGCTTTATAAAATACAGTAAATTATCTGATAAGAATGCATGTTATGATAAGAATACGGTGGCCCTGAAGTGCAAAACAGCAGCAATTCACACAACACACCAGCAATTCACACAGCACGCCAGCAATACATCAAACTGGAAAGGGTAGGTACATATTGGAGACTGATCCTCCTCCTGATTGGTTCCTGCCGTCATTCACTTCTCCATAGTGAAACCAGTCGCCCATGTAGTGCGCCCGTATTGTGATATTTATGGTAAATTCATTGAGCCGGTCCAGAGCGAGCTGACATGAAGGATAGACACTTTACTGTCATTCTTTTTCACTTTGCAGTATAAAACTCTTACCTGCAGAGAGGAGATGAAGTGTTAACTTTACATAGACACTCCACGTGATATAATCAAATTGCGTCGCGCCGAAAATGTATTTGTTGTGTCGGCGCAATTCATAATAAAATGCGCTTGGATATAATTACTGTACAGTAAAGTTCCACAGAGACACGTTCTGTGAGTTTGTGAGTGAGAAGATACCAAAGGTCCTCCGGTGTTAGACTGGAATTATTGATTGGAAACAGATTATTTTTTAATGTAATGTAATATGCACGAGTCCGGATAAGCGGAGAGGCTGAATGAACGAATATACAAGGGCATTGTATTGTGAATTTCGCCGACACAACAAATACATTTTCGGCGCGACGCAATTTGATTGTGGACACGTGGAGTGTCCATGTAAAGTTAACACTTCATCTCCTCTCTACAGGTAAGAGTTTTATACTGCAAAGTGAAAAAGAATGATAGTGAAATGCTGGCGCATTGTGGTGAAATGCTGGCGTGCTGTGTGAAATGCTGGCGTGTTGTGTGAATTGCTGGCGTGCTGTGTGAATTGCTGGTGTGTTGTGTGAATTGCTGGCGTGCTGTGTGAATTGCTGGTGTGTTTTGCACTTCAGGGCCACCGTATAAGACTGTTAATGTGGAGTAAATCAAATATAGCAGTAAAAGTAGTAAATACTCCAATCACTATATCACTTTTCCATTTATTTTAAACAGTAAATTACCTTTAGCAAGGTTCCTATAGGATTATTTTTTTTTCATTTTTGTAAATTTTTTTAGGTGTTTTACAATGTTGTGATGCTTTTATTTTGAAAAGGTGACGTCCAGCGTGAAACGGGTGCTTTAATTTTGAAAGGTAGTGCCAGGAAATAACAGGCGGAACGGTAAAATGAAAAACGAACAGTAAATAATAACGAGTGCGTCATAATTCATATAAAGTTGATATAAAGTATCAAAAAGGCTTCTATAGTGGCTGACAGGGATACAAGGTTTGTTAAAGTTTATTTTCTTCTGTCATATATATTAGTGGCTATATTTGTTGTCCTAACTAGTAAAAGTGCTTGTTTGCTAAAGTGCTAATGCTAATGTTTGTTATTGTTTTCCACCTCGTAGCTCTTACGGTGGATTCACAAGGTGACCAAAGAATGTCTTATTTTTATTTTCATGGAGAAACTATTTTTAATAAATATTGTGAACTATCAGTTAAAGAGTCAACCGTCATTCAGCCAGGGATGCTACTAAACATACATTCAAACCACAAAAACAATGTATCAATCAATCAATCAAACTTTGTTTATATAGAGCTTTTCATACAAATGCAACTCAAAGTGCTTTAGAGCATGCATGTTATGCAGCAAACCAGCCATTTATTAACTTTATGCAAAAAGCAACACGTGTTTTTGACAAGGTAACACAGTAACTTGGGTACCTCAGATATATGTAAATTGCCTTCAAAATAAAAGCACTTCGGTTGTTTTGATTTCTAATTTCTGGGTAACCTCACGCGGGCCGGATGTGGCCCTCGGGCCGCCCAATGCTCTGGGGTCTGTGATTTGTTTGACGAAAACCAAAGAAATTACCATTTTAATTTGATAGTACAAAATTATTTGTTCAAGTATAAAAGTAGGATGGGATGAGGCAGGCGTGGCATTTTGCAAAAATGGAAAAAAAGGGGTCTAATCATCTAACAATGCTCCTAGAAATAATCATGTTTTATGGTAATTTTTTGTGTATAGTTTTATTATATTTGAATTTTACCTTTATATGTTCATATTTGTAACCTATGTTTAAATTTTTTAGGTCTGAAACAGTTCATTGAGTATATCTGTGGTTTTATTGTCTTAAATAGTATAATTTTATTTCTGATTTCATGATTTTTGTGTATTTTTGGGCTCAATATGTTAATAAAGTGGGTTAAAGTGAAGGAAATAATAGTCAGATCATGTTGAAGTTGTGCTGAGAAAATACCAAATACCAAACATGGGTATAGTTAATATTATGTGGTGTATAAAGAACAAATAGGCTCAGACCCCAGAGGGTTAAAATGACGGCCGAATCGAACCTTTGTGTCACAGTCTCAGTTGAGGTTAGACGGCTGAGTGAGTGAGTGAGTGTGCGCTTCGCTTTGTGCATGAAATCATTTATAGTGTTTTGAGAGTGTGTGTGCTATCAATGCAATCTAAAATCAATTTACCCAATTTCACCATAGTCCTTCAAGGACAGAAGATCCTTTAGGGAGTCATAAAGGTTCCACTGCCTGCCTCAAGCCCCAGAGGGATGAAGCCATTGATCTGATGTTGCAGTATGGATAGCTGTTCTGCTAAAACATCTATACTTTCACCTCCACTATGGCATTTTTGGACAAGGCACTGACCTAAATATACATTGAATGCAGCGGTGGAAGAAGTATTCAGATCTCTTACTTAACTCTATGGAGTCTTGGACTATTTTGTCTATTTTTGAATCCTTTTCATGTCTAATTTGTGTCTTTTTTGTGTGTTTTTTTGTCATTTTGTGTATTTTTTTGTGTCTTTTTTTCCGTTATTTTGTGTGTTTTTTTTGTTCATTTTGTGTCTGTTGTTGTGTCTTTTTGGTCATATGGTCATGTCGTGTCTTTTTTTCTAGTCATTTTGTGTCTTTTTTGACATCATGAAGAAGTTGTGCTCTGGTGCTTTCGTGGACTCCAGAGGGTTAACTCTATGGAGAATTTTGTCCATTTTTGAATCCTTCTCATGTCTTTTCATGTCTTTCTAAGTCATTTTGTGCCTTTTTGGTAATTTGTGTGTTTTTTGTGTGTTTTTTGGTCATTTTGTGTCTTCTCATTTTGTGTCTTTTTTGGTCATTTTGTTTCTTCTCATTTTGTGTCCTTTTTGGTAATTTTGTTTCTTTGTCTTTTTTTTTGTAATTTTGCGTCTTTTTTTAGTAATTTTCTGTCTTTTTTAGTCCTTAAGTCCAACATAAAATGTGAATTAGAACCTATTTTTACTTTTAAAACACTATCAATAAATGACTAAAATTAAATGTTGCAAATGTGAACAAAGGTTGCAAATAGAACATATAAGAGGGTAACGTCCATTTCTATCATTTTCATACAAAATATATTTGACCTCGTCTCCAAAATTAACCAAAAAAAGACACAAAATGACAAAAAAAAACTAAATTACCAAAAAAAAAGGCACAAAATTATTAAAAGACACAAAATGTCCCCAAAAAGACACAAAATTACCAAAAAAGAGACACAAAATTACAAAAAAAGACACAATTATTAAAAAAAGACACAAAATTACCCACAAAAGACACGAAATTACCAAAAAAGTAATTAAATGAACTTTTCACACACAACACGGTAAAGTGCCATTCATATAAAACTCACATTAAACTTTCATATCAAGGTGGGGGCAACAAAATATCGTCACAAGGGCCACAATTGGCCTGCGGGCCGCGAGTTTGAGACCCTTGCTTTACAGAGTTTAATATCTTAATATGGTTTAGTTTTAAAAAAGAGGGAATGTATCCTTAAAAGAAGAATACACTAAGTTGGCTTATTCTGGCTCTATTTCTTTTTGTTTAAATGTGTACTTTTATATTCTATGACGTTGATTCAAAAACTCCACAAATTGGCATTCTACTGTCTTAAGGCAAAAGGTCTTGTGTTATAGTAGAAAACCCATGGCTGACTCCCCCTGCTACCATTGGGATATGACTAAATAACCCTGACATTGATCTCTTCCGCTACTAATCCAGGATCTACTCATCTGCCAATATGTCAGTGATTACTAATGTGGTGCACAGAGAGCTTTGTAAGTGCAAAAGAACAAAATTAAAAGACATACATGAAAAGTGAATATGCTGTCCTTTAAGATATGATGTAATGGAAGAACTGTGACAAATCTTCAGCGACAAGAGTGAAAGACAGGCAAGAAAGACATGCTTATGAAAAGGAAAGCTGCATAAGCATAATAAATTGTTCTGTAGTCATTTAATTTTACTTAATATATTTGATAAAAATGTATTCAATATAAATGCGTCCTTGATTTTGAGGCAGTTGTTTAAGTAACTTTAATAGAAAAATGTTTGAGATAGAATCTACTTATTTCACTTTATTCAACACTTTAAATCTCAAAAATCTGCACATTTTTTTCTCTCGTAGATTTGCCACTTTAATCTCGTCGACCATTTTTTTGAGAATTTTTTTTCACAAATTTGTAACTTTTTTTACCGTTAATGAGATTTTTTTCTCATAAATTGAAAAATATCAAATATTCACTGTAATAAATTATTCTGTAGTAATTTCATTTTACTTAATATATTTGATAAAATGTATTACATATAAATGCGTCCTTGATTTTGAGGCAGTTGTTTAAGTAACTTTAATAGAAAAGTGTTTCAGAGAGAATCCACTTATTTTGACCACAATACATATAATATTTTATTTGACAGTCACTTCCTCTTAAGTTGTTATTCACTCAACTTTATATTTAATTAATAATATTGCGTGCAATCTGTTGCCTCAATTTTATTGAGTAGCTATCGTTCATCTTTTTTTACAGTGTAGTGTCAGAAAGAGGGTGTCAGTCAAAGTGTCAGCCAACACCTAGCAGCAGATGTAGCAGCTCGCTGTACAAATCTTTGGGGCAGTGCAATCTTGTGGGATGTGATGGTGTTAAATGTAGTCTGGCCCGAGCCTAAAGACTTCCTTCAAGAGCTCCTGCTGAGCTGCTGTCACTCCCTGATGTTAGCAACCAGTGACCTGGAAAACCCCGAGCCCACCACACACACAGTGGGAGCTCAATGAGCACTACAGCTTCTGTATGAGGTGACCAGCGCACAATGCCACTTCCATCCATTTTGCCAGCATGACCTCGCACGAAAACACGGCAGTGACATCGACGTGACATCCATTAAAAATGGCTGAAGGACATGGACTTTTAGGGAGCGAATAGAGACAAAGTAGAAAAGCTTATAAAGTGTGAAGCGTGAAGGTTAGAAAGACTGCGGAAAGATTTCCCATTTATTTATTTATTTTTCATAAGACAGAGAGTATTATTTGCTATATATTTTCTGATTTGACTTTAAATTCTTTATGGAAAGTAATATTTTATAAGGACAAGGAGGTCTATGGTAATCTCAACTGCTAAGCCTCTGAGACACCAAGCTGTTCTGCCAAGGGTAAATATTACTTTCACACAGTTCTATGTTTTTAAAAAACTTTTCAGGGACTTAATTTAAGCAGTGTGCATGCACTGAAATGATAAAATCCCAAAAATCTTAGTTACGTATGACCACTGCAGGCCTGTGGTGAAGGTCAGCCCAGGAATCAACTACACATAATACACGTGTAAAAAATTCAACATTTGGGACTTGGTTTTAAACCAAAACCTATCCAAAATATGGAAAAGTAATACAGATTCTGTTTATCTGGACCTGTTTTAAGAGAGGACGATCAATGACTAAAAACAAGATATTCAACCTGCTTCTACTTTCACAATTATTACACAGAAAAATGTAAAGTATGGTTATTGATAACTGGCCATAATAATTTAACAGCAGAACTTCACATGATGAAAATAATTTCAATTGTAAGGCATAATATTTGTCAGAGGAGAAAACTTAAAATTTGTGTTTGTTGGTTTGAAATTGTTCTCTCTGGCATAAAGAGTAGAGTGGATGATTAAATCTAAATATTTCATAATTTTGTTATGTTATATGTTGATAAAAATCTCCAAACAAAGTACTAGAATGTTTAGTGAGGTGTAAAACAATACATCATCTGCATAAAACTTTATGTTAGTACAACGCTAGGAGAACTTTTACAATAGAAAACCAAAAATATATTTCCTAACTAAAAAATTACATCAATCTCTGTTTTCTATGACTCATGTGCTCAGTTGCGTTTTTGGATTTGCACACATTTGATAAAACTGGCATGATCCAACAGCTGCAGATTAATTTAAGGCACTGCATAATGCAACATAATAAACCTTGTGGATAAATACGCATCAGTTGCGCAGTGGTGACATGCCTGTCAGCTATGGGGAATTTCTCTGTTGTAGTCGTTCACATTTAGGGATGACAGTGCTAAAGAAAATCTTTAAACTAAAATAAGAATAAGAATAAGGGTTACCGTGGTGACAATGAGCAGGATTCCTTTCAGCAGGGTAAGCACTGAAGTGATTGGCTGGATGACTGTGTGGGCTAGCAGGATAGCAAGAGTTAAAGTCCAGGTGAATGCCGGGATCACATAGATGTGGCTGTGGAGAAAACACAAAGGTTACACATTTATATGCTTTTGTTATCCCATTTAACTGTCATGATACAACAAAATATCTACAGGTGTATGTAGCAATTGCAATTGCATTTTCTGGTGATAAGATGGCAATTACTTCTCACAACAGGTTATTTTATACGCAAGTTTTAGTGTCATCATACATGAATACAATTGGGCTCATTGCCTATTGTATGTGCATGTTTCTGCATACTTCAGAGATAATCCATTTACACTGCATGAGAAAAACTGCATTGCTTTTGCCCAAAAATACATGGGATTAGGATAGGGCTGGGCGATATGGACCAAAAGTCATATCCCGATATATTTAGGCTGAAAATAGATATAATATATTTATGCCAATATTTTTATCGCAAAGTGAGAGCAAATGTTCAGTTAAAGTCAAATAAGACATGTCACAAGTAGTTTTATTGAAACTGTTTATTTAAGTGAACATAAATACTGTATAACAGGAGTACCTTTTTTAAAATCAAAGCTCACAAAGAGTGCACATTTAAATAAAACAATATCTTAAATAGAACTAACCTATGAAATAAAATTGACCAATCTTTTTCTGAAATAAATATAATTTTATGAGAAAAGAATAACGAACATTACAAAATAACTAAATATTACAAACCCTAGTAAGGGGAGCATTTATATATATATAAAGAAAGAAAAAATTGTAACTATATCGATATATGCGATAACCCTAACCCTAACCCTAATTCCATATCACATTTAAAAATATATCGATATATTTTTTATATCGATATATCACCCAGCCCTAGCCCATTATATATGAATAGTCATGACAGTGATTAGTTCTGATATAGTGCTAAAACGCTTGTTTGAAAGTTATGTTTTAAAATTAAAAAGTATTGGTGTACATCAGTGGTGGAACGTAACTAAGTACATTTACTTAGGAACTGTAACTAAGTAAAATTTTGTACTTTACTTGAAGTATAAAGTTACGTAAAATGGAAATACTCTACTTCACTACATTTTAAGGTAAATGTTGTACTTTTTTAACTATATCAATATATGCGATATGGTCTAATTCCATATCACATTTAAAAATATATCGATATATCTTTTATATTGATATATCGCCCAGCCCTAGATTAAAATAACATGGGCACATCTGTAAAGGGAGATTTGTGAACACCCATAGACCCTTTTTCTTTCAGATAGCTTGAAGTCAGAAGTCAAGCGATCCCTTTAAATATGGCCATGTGGTTTGTACAGGCCTTAGGTCTTCTAGTTACATGTGAAACCAGCCTTTCAAAGACAGAAAGTTGAACATGAATGTATGTGCAGCAGAGCGAGAGATGAAACAATGTTTAAGCAAAATTTTGTGATCACATAATTATGATGAACAGCCACTGAATCAACAACAGGGATTTAGGCCTAGTTGCAAAGCCAAACACAACACCAATGGTGTGTAGTATAAAATAACCAGAAAAAGACAATTTAATTGTTAATTGCAACTATCAACTCAAATTTCATGATTGTAACAGGCATATAGTTACCTTCCAAAAACAAAAACCTGCTTCAGCTTCTCTTACTGACAAAAACAACACCTGGTTTGTTAGCTGTAAGGCTTAAAAACGCATCAAAATACCTGGTACACAGTTTGAACCTTGAAAAAACAAACAGGAATGTAGAGGCATTCATAGATGGAGGGGTATCTGACCTTATGTCCTTTACTAAAGCAACATTTCTTTCATGCCATCTGTATACATTTATTGGGACATAACAGAACCATTCACCAGAGTACCAGTCACAAGTCTGTACATTTATTCAAGTGCTTTATTTCAGAACATTTTTGAGATACTTGCCCTTCACTAAATATTTCCAATAGATGCTACTTATGACTTCCACTTCAATATGTTTCCGAAGGCTATTATTGAGCAGTTTTACGTCTTGGTATTGCTGCTAGTGCTTAAGTAATGAATCGGCTTAATTATCCGTCTACTGAGCAAAACACTAAACAACACTGTTTAGGCCACACACTGGATTATGTATTTTTATTCAGCTTTTATTCTTGGCTCTTGCCTTTTCTAACCTGTGATAGAACAATTTCAAGTGCCCTAACTTTCAGACTCAAGGCTGTGCAGAGTGCACAGTGGTTGTACAGAGCCACCAGGCTCCATGTAAAGTTTGGTAGAATATGAAGAGTCTATGATTTTAAATTGCAATTTTAAATATGTTTACAGTGCAGTAACTTTTAACATTTAACATATTTCATGCTCAAATGCATGTAGAACAGTATAAATATGAAAACAAAAGGTTTGAAGCAAATAAAAAATATCCACTTACTGTTATTTATTTATTTTTTCAGTGCAAGAACAGCAGACCAACATTAATTGCAAGAAGTAATTTTGTGCATTTTTACACTGCACTGTACTGAGGGCCACTTCAAGTGATGGTGAGGGCCGTATGCGTCCCCCTCCAGTTGTCCATCCCTGCTCTAATCTAAGTGCTGGCGTTTATCTGGGTATTTCACCAGACTGTTGTGGTAGAGAGAGCTGAGTTTTGACCCTAACCTATGGTCATGAGGTTTGGGTAGTAACCAAGATAATCAGATACCTGCTGCCGAAATGAGTTTTCTCAGTGGCTGCTCTCAGCCTAGAGATAGGCTGAGGAGCCATAACCCACCCTGGAGAGATCATATATCTCGTCTGGACTGAGAGCGCCCAGGGGTTCCCAGGAACGAGCTGGAAAACATTGCTGGGGAAGTGGACGCCTGGGATTCCTTTGCTTGCTTAGCCTACTGATCCCATGATCTGGCCCCAGATAAGCGCAAGGAAATGGATGGATGGTTAAAATATTTAACCCTTTGATGCACAATATGGGTCTAAAGTGACCCGACAGAGTTTTTATGTTCTATATCTTTGCAATAAATTATTTTCATCATTCAGTATTCCAGGTTTTCCTCGATTTGTTTGTTTTTGATTATCATACATCCTAATTTTATGTTTTCCTTTATTTATTTTTTAATAAAATCCCTTTTTGTGTCACTACTCTTCAAATGCACAACATGGGTCAAACATTACCAATATCCATTTTTTTTAGCTTAGTAGCTTGCTAAGATAACTACTTAGCTAACTTCTTGGCTAAGTAGCTTGCTAAGCTAACTACTTAGCTAATTTCTTGGCTAAGTAGTTAGCTTAGCAAGCTACTTAGCCAAACAGTTAGCTATGTAATAATACAAAACCTTTTTTTCTTCATAAAGTATGAGAGGCAAAATGGAAATAATGATCTGTTGTTATCAAAAACAAGATATTTAAAGTATTCAATCATAAAATAAGTCGATACCAAAAGATAGAGCACAGAAACACAACATGGGAAATGAATGCGGGTCATTTTTGACCCATGTTGTGTATTAGAAGGGGTGTCAATATGTTGTTTATCAAAGGGTTAAGTAATTAGTGAAATAAAACAAAAATTTTCATCAAAGTTATGGTCAACTGTCAGCTCATTATGCCTGGAGTAATTATCAGGAGTAAGATTATAAGATTTAAGTTCACCAACTGTCTAAACAAGGGTGAGCTTGTATTCATTTTAATTAAACACATGAGATTGAACTGATACTTAATGATTTAAGATAGTATTTTAATTCTCTAATGTGTAAAGCTATATAGAAAATAAGTACTTTTTAACACAGAACAATGTTGAAGGAATATCGAGAGAAAATAATTTGGCCCTTGTGTTGAAATTGAATCTTAGTAATGCTTTAACGCTTGCAGCGCTCTGTGGGGTTTGTTTCCAAGACACCCACTATCCTCCAGCAGTGGGACTGAGAGGAGAGTTTTTGTGCAGAGAGCTGCAGTAACCTATTGATTGCTCCCCCTGGGGAGGGGGAATAAGGTGGTTTATCCAAAGGAGGCTGCCCAAGGTTTTTTCACTCCAGTAACCCTGCATTCCCACTCCCACAACGCATCGCGCCATCTCCCCTGGCGCCGAGCAGACCGATAATGAAGCACCCAGGCGTGCCAATGAATCGGTCCAACCGACCCGCAGAGTTTAAATAATATTATTTGTGTTAAGTATTTACTGGGGCATGACAAAATAAATTAGTCCTGTTAACTGATAAAGGTAATTATAGGCTTGGGAGAGGGAGAGTGGAGGTGTGTGTGTGGGGTGGGGGGTAACGATCACTTGAAGAGACAGCTAACGGCGCTGCATTGATTCTTGCCTCAGTGACTTGAGAGTGCTGGAGGAGTTAGTCAGCGACACCAGTATGATAACGGACTTTTCCGTTTGAAAAACTGAACATACTGGCGTTTTAGCTTTCATTCCATATATACACAGTAGTGGCCGTTTGACTGACAGTCCATGGCAGACCTGGGCATTATCACATCTGGCCCTTTGGCTGTTCTTGAAATTAGAAACCAATTAAAGTGCAGTGCTTTTATTTTGAAGGCGATTTATGTATGTGCTTGTACACTGTAAAACCCAACTTATTGTTTCAATTGTTAATGCTTAAAAATAATTTTATGTCAAGACAACAAAGGGAAAGGAGTTATTTGACTCAATATTTTAGGTTAAAAAGACTTTTTGCAAGAATCGTGTTGTGTTGAAAAGGCAAATTTTGTTATAATAACAAACAAGCAACATTGGGTTTTACAGTGTATGCGTACTCCCCTGCACAAAAACGCGTTCCACAAAAAACACTGAGTTATATTGTTACCTTGTGAAAAACACTTATTGCTTTTGGCATAAAGTTCATATATTGCAGGTTTACTGCATAACATACATGTTTTATATTGATTTTGTGGTTTGATTGCATGTTGTGTTTAAAATAAATGGAAAAGTGAGATAAAGACTGGAATTTTTAATATTCTTACTGCTATATTTGGGTTACTACACTCTCATCATAACATGTATTTCATGTAAAATGACCATAAAAGATACAAAATGACTTACAAAGACACGAAAAGACATGAAAAGGATTCAAAAATGGACAAATTAGCCCAGTAGACTCCATAGAATTAAAACAAAAAGTCAGTTGTCAGAAAAAAAACCCAGAACAAAGGTCATTTTAAGCATTTAATCAAATTGGCAGTGCTTTTTGGGGTGTGTGGATATCTATATATCTTGCAGATTGTGTTGGATATTGTTTGAATTTTAACCTTTGCTGATTCCACTTCTGCTTATCGATTCCGGTTCTTGATGGTCTATTTTATTTTGTCAACAGAAGCCACAGAAATGCAGTTTACTCTTACAGACAAGTGTTATATTCTGGAGAGCTAACGCCCACTTGTGTAAATCTCCTCTCTTTTTTAAAAAAACTAAAAGGAAATATCAACACATTGAGGAAGTTTCATGCAGTTTACTTCTCTCATCTACTGCAGTCGAAACTGTGTTTTGGAACAAGAATAACTTACCAAAGCAAAGAACACAGAATATGTGATGTTAACAAAAGCTGTAAGATGATTCAAACTCAAGATATTAACATATCAAAATGTGACAGATTAAGGATAAGTTTTCTGCTAATTTGGATAGAAACTCATTCCCTGGCCTCCTCTCCTGTATGTAATATGTAATCTTCAAAATGAGCTGCAAACATATCAACACACAATCAATAAAAGCTATTTGCAACAGAATGTAACAGCTTGTGTGTATTTGTGCTGCTTAAAAAACCTGAACAAAGGTCATTTTAAGCACTAAAACAAATTGACAGTGTTGTCATGTTTCTGGCGTGGATATCTATCTCTCTTGCAGATGGGATATTGTTTGAATTTTAACTTTAGCTGATTCCATTTCTGCTCAACGATTCCGGTTCTTGGTGGTCTATTTTATTTTGTCAACAGAAATGCTTGTAGTACCAGGGGGCTACAGTACCTTACAAACAAGATAAGTAATTTGGGTGAGACGTAAGTAGAGAGGCAAAAGCACTTTAATGCTAATATGATCTTATATAAAGAACTGACAGCCAGATAACTCAGCAACTGCTTCAAATTATGATTTCAGAGGATAAATCCTTCCATGTAAATAGTTTTTCCCCCCACCACCCAGAAATAGGAGAGGTGAACACATAGTAGTTGCTGTTCACATAATTGAAACTATAAAGTAAAAAACATATTTATATAAAATAATGCATTTACTGCAACATTTAGCAGCCATACACTCTAAAAAAAATTACACTGGCTCAACTTTAAAAAAAAAAGTAACAATTTGCATTTATCTTTTTAAGTAATTCCAACAAAGACATTATTGAGTATTTCCAACTTTTATAGCTGGACTAACTCAATTAGTCTAATACAACCAACATGATTTGTTTTGTCCTCTACAAGTTTAATAATGTTGAACCAATTCAAGTTGTCAAATTACTCTATTTAAGTTGCTATAACTCCTTTATTTTACTTTCTTTCTACTCAGCAAAGTCCATGCAAATTGTTACCTCAATTGTATTGAGTGTAAGTAACTTATTTCACTTAAGTCAGACATATTGTAATACAATATTAAGTTTCATTACCTTAATATTTTTCCTTGTTAAGTGAAGGCAGAAATGCTTATCCAAAATCGATATATTTCTGAGTTAAGACATCTTTCTTCATTTTTCATTTTGATCAACTTTTTGAAATAAGTTATCAACTTAATAAAACAATGGACATGTAACAAATTGTATTTTTTATACTGAAAAAGCTCATGTTTTTAAGTCATACACTGTAAAAAAAAAAGATAAACAATAGCTACTCAATGAAATTGAGGCAACAGATTGGACGCAATATTATTTATTAAATCTAACTACGTTACAAGTTGAGTTAATAACAACTTAACAGGAAGTGCCTGTCAATTAAAAACGGACTAATTCTATTGTGTTGGATTCATTCAAATTGTCTTGATTTAGAATTACATACATATAAAGATTATATTTAATGTGATCAAAATAAGTAGATTCTATCTCAAACATTTTTATATTAAAGTTACTTAAACAACTGCCTCAAAATCAAGGACGCATTTATAAATGACTACAGAATAATTTATTACAGTGTACTAACTAACCTCCTGAATCTTTTCTTAAAGCGTACTGAGTCAGCAACTCTGGTGAAAGATGGTCTTTAACACAGTCTTAAACCATTTTTTTACATGTTACAATACCATTACAGCCACTGATAAATTACACTAGAATATGGTTTGCATATGGGCAAACAGCTAATTTAAACCTGACAGTATATAGTTATCTGTACACAGCATGTTAAGCCAGGCCACAGTGTGAAATGAGAAACAAAAGAGAAGGCTCCAGCTAATTATTTTTGTAGTATTGTTTTAGTAGAGTTTAGAGTCATCTAACAGAACTTAAAAATAAATAAAAAACTCCTCATCATCTGATTATTGAATATTTTTGCCCCAGGAACCATGTCTGCTGTGTGGGTATGTACTTGTTTGCTTTAATTAAAATAAATGCTGTAAGTTCATGCAATGCTTTCAGAGCCTCCCACTCTAGTGGGCAGCTATCATCTCTCAGGGTTGCATCAGTTTTTAAAAAAAAATTCAATTTCAATAAAAAAGATTTTATTGTGAGATCGTGTAGCCTGAGGCAACACTTCCTTGAACTGACGATTCACTTTAAACTTTTGGGTTTCTGAGGAATGAAAGTGTAAATGATGGAAGTTCATGCAGGCTGATGTTGGGGAGGGTTTTTGTTAGTCATAATCATCTCAGAGAGGACAATCTGAAAACCTGCAACATGTTCTGTGCTGTTCTTAAACTGCTCAGTGAAGTGTTTTGAAAATTACTTGTTGAAAGAGTTTCTTTACAATTGAACAGTTTGACTGACTGGCTGAGTCACACACACTTAAGAGCTGCTAACCCTGAAAAGAGTTCCACTGATTTATACTGTATGTAGGAGGAGAAGCAAACTCAGAATGAAAATGACTCATATGTTCCCATCTAAGCCTCCTGTTCCTCTCAGCACTGCATGTGTTCTGTGCTGTGGACATGGTTGTATACTGTGGGTGCAAAGCACACTAACCATGCAGTCAGGACCAATTGTAACAGCTAAGTGGTTTAAAGTCCACTGCACCCATTCAATGAGCAAGCACCCTCAAGGTAAGCAAAAACAAAGTTAAAGACTGAATGCCCTGTTAAAAGCCTTCATCATATGGAACTCAAAAACCTGGAGGCCTACTTGTAGCGTTGTGGATCTGTTGTGGTAATTTGTGCTTCTATTCATTTTGCCATTTGTGTTTTTGAAATGAATATTTATCAGTGTTCTTAGGAACAACTGGGCTCTTACGTTTTGAAAGGCCGACACCATCTGGTTTTTTTTATCTGGGTTTTGAAATGGAGACGCCCACCCAGCCTTAGCAAAAAGCAGTGACAAAGGTTGCTACATTTAGCTGTTCAGCCAGTTCTCCTGTCAAAAACGAGTGTACAGGCAGCGAAAAACGAGCTATCCGCCACCATCTTGCTGATGGAGTAGTGATTGACAGTAGGGCTGGGCGATATAAATCGATATAAAAAATATATCAATATAATTTAAATGTGATATGGAATTACATCATATCGCATATATCGATATAGTTCAATTTTTTTCCCAAAAAACAATGTTTTGTACAATGTTTTCTAAAAGTTGAGAAGTTGCTCTTTACAGCCAACATGGTGTCATTACGGTAATTTCACTAGCGCTTCTCCCGGAAGCCCACAAAGCAGAAATACACACACTCAGCAGTGGATAAATAGAAACACTGGATTATGTATGGAAAAAGTTGACAAAGACGAAAACGAAGGACATTTTCACAATAATTTTAGTTAGTTTTGTAACCACACAATACAGTTTCAGTTAATTGTCGTTTTGTTTTTAAATTCGTGAGTAAAGTGAGTTTGCTAGTTTTAATTAGTTATTATTTTTTGGAAAATACTTAGTTTTAGTTTAGTTTTTATTCGGGATTTCTTTGTAATGGGGTATTTGTTGTGCGTGATATTCAATAAGGTCACAATAAATGTTGCCTTTATTTCCTTTGTCTTATCCATCTTAGCCCCAATGAGTTTACTAAGTCATAAAACCAGACGTATGAAAAAAGTTGACAAAGATGAAAACTAAGGACATTTTCACAATAATTTTAGTTAGTTTTAGTTAGTTTTGTAACCACACAATACAGTTTCAGTTCGTTTTTTTTTAAACTCTCATTTTTCTTTTTCTTTCAGTTAACAAAGATGTTCTTTCAATTCTAGTTTTCGTTATTTTGTTAGTTTTCGTTAACTATAATAACCTTGACCGACAGCTGTACTGTCAGTAATATACACTGTATCAGGATATATACCATCATCCAGAAACCTACATCAGGTCATGCAGTAAAACAATTTTAGAACTTAGGAAAAATAGCATTTTAACACTAAAACATGGATTTGAATGCATAAGGAACACTACTGGGAAGATACAAAATGATAAAATACCTGAAATTTAAAAAAATGGACCAACCATTAATCATTATTCAACTCAGAACAAGCTTTGGGATCATTAATAGGCATCGGGTGTCCAGGAGACAGCTCTGGTTTGGACCAGGGTCCAGGCTGATGAATTACTCTATGCTCTCAGGCTAAATTCCTTCATTCAGGTAAACAGGCTTCTCATGTTTAACAAATATTGCTTGTGGGAAATACAGTATGTAACTTACCAATGTTATTAGGTCATTTCAAGATGCTAAAATGAAACTTTTGGATGGTCTGGTTAATGTGTCTTTTCTAGACCAAAGATCTTTAGGTTTCAATGTCTTTTTTGACATGTGCTTTATAAATACGGCCTAAATTAGCTGCTACGGGTTGCAAAAGTGGAAAAGGTGGAAAATTTCCAGTTAATTTCCGGTAAATTTCCAGATACTTCCCATGGGAAGTTAAAGTGGGGAATTTTGGAAATATTCCAAATCTGAAACTTTCCATGAGAATTATGGAAATGTATGGGAATAAAGTGGGGATTAAGGGTAATTTAAGCGAACTGTATCATATCCCTACATACATATTAACATTTTGTTTTGTCATAAGCAGACATCCGTGCAAAATAATACAATCAAAAAACACTACATTTCATCAGATTTATTTGTAAGTAGAACTTTATCAAGTTTTAATGATTTCATTGAACGACAAAAACATGAATGTTGACTTAATTATTACTCATCCCCTCCGACCACAGCTATTCAAAAATAAAATGCAAGTGTACTTGCATGAAATCTGGTTGTTTTGGTCAAGATTATGCTAAAATATATTTTCCCCAACGATAGGTACATTCCCGGTTCACTCCCATTTAGTCCAATAAGTTCCCGTTAATTCCCATGGAAAGTTTCCAACTTTCAAAAGTCCCGGAATTTCGCAACCCTAACTTCAACCCGTACAACCCAAGGTTATGAAAACGTAATAATGAAAACTAGAATAGAATAGAATAGAAAAACACATTTTCGTTAACTGCTAACTAAAACTAACTAAAATTATAGTGGAAATGTCCTTCGTTTTCGTCTTTGTCAACTTTTTTCATACGTAAACCTTTTTGGTTGATATGAAACCTATTTCACGTAAATTTTTTTATGACTTAATAAACTTATTGGGGCTGAGATGGATAAGACAAAGGAAATAAAGGCAACATTTATTGTGACTTTATTGAATCTCGCACCCAACAAATACCCCATTACAAAAACCAACACTAAAACTAATAAAAACTAAACTAAAACTAAGTATTTTCCCAAAAAATGAAAACTAATTAAAACTAGCAAACTCAGTCTAAAAACTAATTAAAACTAACTGAATTTGAAAACAAAAAATCACAAGGAAATTAAAACTGAAACTAATGAAAAAAACAAAACTATTATAACCTTGGTACAACTTCAGGTTAATCAAGATAAACATATAAATATTTAACTGTAGTTAAAAATTGCATTTTTTTTCTTTTTCTAGATTATTTGTGTGTTGGGAAGACTTACCTGACATTAAGTAGAGCAGCATAAGCCTCACTGCCGGCTAAAACGTAACTGATCCCGATAGAAATACTGGAGAGAAATATGAGAAGAAACAGAAAGAAAAAAAAAGGGGGGAGAAAAAAAGAGGTTGTTAGGTGTTAAGGAGGCACTGGTCATTATCTAATGCAGTAGTTCTCAACCTTTTTGAGTGGCGACCCCCAATTTAACATGCATGTTGTCCACGACCCCCGCCCACTGAACAGAATCTCCACGCACAGTTCAGATTATACAAACTCAGTTGATACAACAAATTTTGGACGAATAATGAAGCAGACAACAACTAAAACATCTCTCTGTCTGTGTATTTATATATTTTTTTATATTTTATTGTTACTTTTAATCTAAGTCCTTTGCTATAAATTTAAAGGTCCATTCTGACCTCCTGAGTGTGTAACAGTCAGCTTCAAGCCCTTGGAAAGTAATAACTTGCTACTTTGGGATTTGTCAGAAAAGACACAAAATTAACCAAAAAAAGAATCAAATTGACCCAAAAATTACATAAAATTAAGCAAAAAAGAGACAAAATGACCAAAAAAAGACACAAAATGACAAAAAAAAGACACAAAATGACCAAAAAAGGAAACAAAATGACCAAAAAAGACACAAATTGACCACAAAATGATCAAAAAAAGACACAAAATGACCAAAAAAGACACAAATTGACCACAAAATGATCAAAAAAAGACACAAAATGACCAGAAAAGACACAAAATGACCAAAAAAGACACAAAATGAAAAAAAAACTGACTTCCAAAATGATTTGGCGACCCCCAGAAATCATCTCGCGGGACCCCAAGGTTGAGAATAGATGATCTAATGGTTACTTGTCTGTAACAACAGAGTCAGAAGTTGAACCAGCCCTCCCCCAGTGAGGGAAACGTTAGGATTTTGCCTCATCCAAGCACCTGCGGCTACAAACAGAGACTTATTTTTTAAATAATTTCTTGTTTGTAGTGCCTTGATCCTCCACAACTTCATAACTATTTCAAATTTCAAAAAAAAGTTGCCTTTGGGGGCTACTTAAAGAAAATGTTTTGCTTTGTGTATATTTCATATTTACTTTGAGCATCACACGCTCATATCAAGCCATAAATCTGTTTGCAAAATGTTGTGCCTTCATAAAGGAGCTGTATGTTTCTGAACACTAGAAAATGAGTGTTTTTACTGGAGGCTTCCAATCCAAAGTGAATGACAAGACAAGGTTTTTGTAGCTCAACATCTGTTCCCTTCCTTATAATTGTAAGCCTCTGTAATCTCTCAACAGTTGGTTGTTGAGAGCGCAAATCCATTAGCAGTTTCTCCAGACAGACAAGTGTTATTCAGGAGAGCTAACACCCACTCGTTCAAATCTCCTCTCTTTCAAAACTTAAAAGGGAAATATCAACACATTGAGGAAGTTTCATGCAGTTTACTTCTGTCATCTACAGCAGTCGAAACTGTGTTTTGGAACAAGAATAACAAAGAACACAGAATATGTGATGTTAACAAAGCTGTAGGATGATTCAAACTCAAGATATTAACTCCACATATTAAAATGTGACGGATTAAGGACATGTTTTCTGCTAATTTGGATAGAAACTCTCATTCCCTCGCCTCCTCTCTGGTATATGTAATCTTCAAAATGAGCTGCAAACATATCAACACACAATCAATAAAAGTTATTTGCAACAGAATTTAACAGCTTGTGTGTATTTTTGCTGCTTAAAATGTTGTGTATTAATTTGAAGATGTATTAAAATACCTGACATAAAGCATCACATATGTTTTAACAAACACACAGAAATCTGACCAACAGTCTCAGTCTCTTTACAGAAAACGTCTGCTTGATTAAGATATGAGCAGCTCTGATTTAGGAAATCCCACTGCACCATTTGGAACAGTAACAGGAAAGCAAGAGTCCTGACAAACGAACATTCAACATTAGGTACATAGTGACAGAAATATGAAAACTGCACAGTTGCTGTTCGAACCAAGGACCCGTTTGTGTATCTTGAATATTGTATCTGTTTAGTGATACTTGTCAATAAATCCCACAGAGGGCTGTCTTTCTAGAAACGTTTGTTGTCTCTTAAGATTTTCCACTACAAGGTCATTTTAAGCACTAAAACAAATTGAAAAGTGTTGTTATTTTTCTGGTGTGGATATCTATCTCTCTTGCAGATGGGATATTGTTTGAATTTTAACTTTAGCTGATTCCACTTCTGCTTATCGATTCCTGTTCTTGGTGGTCTTTTTTATTTTGTCAACAGAAACCACAGAAATGCCTGTAGTACCAGGGGGATAACAACAACAAACACTATCTTAATCAACCAGTAAAAACACTTTATGTTTTACTCAACAAGATCTCCAACCTAAAGGACAGAATAGTCAACACCAACCATAACGACACATATGATTTGTCAAAATGACCCATATGAGCCATTTGATACGGAGGGTGAAAATGTTTCTTTTTTAAACATGCAGCCTCTTTACAATATGATTTCATCAGAACTGATATCTACACTGTTTAACCCAAGTCGGTACCTATGCACAGTCCCATTATTTGGCATATAGCTGTACAGATAAATGCCACCCGCATGCAAAACTCTAATTATATACTGTGGCTTTGGAATTCATTCAGAATTATCCATCCACACAATACATACAGATGGGTGAAACATTTCATTACATTTCATTGATTTATTTATGAGAACAAAGCACATTAATCAACATTTTTGTAAATGTTCCTGTGCTTTTCAACTGAGGTGATGGTAAAAATGTAATGACCGAGAATGAGAGTACAAGGCAAACAAAAAAAAGACACTTTGGAAACGGTGCAGAGGCCATGCAGAGCAACAAAAAGCAGCAAAACAAAAGCTCAAGTCGATGTTGTTAATCCGTGTATGATTCGTTTTCAATTGGCAATCAAAAATCAAATAATGAAAAATTGAAGTAGTCAAACATGCCGTCCCTATATAATGTAGTGCGCCCATATTGTGAAATTTATCGTAAATTCTTTGAAACTGCTCGGAATGAGCTGACATGAAGAAAAAAACTTTACTGTCATTCTATTTCCACTTTTTTTTTCAGTATAAAAGTCTTACCCGCAGAGAGGAGATGAAGTATTAAACTTTTCACCAATACATCACATGAAATAATTAAATTGCATAATATTCACAGAATTGCTCACTGTGGATTTAAAAAAATTAATAAAACGCCTTTGGATATAGACTGTACAGTAAAATATAACATTACAAACTTCTGGGTCACGTAAACCCGACCAATTAAATATTAAAATAAAATTCAGTCATGATGCCCGTTTTGTTATTTGAAGTAACGTAATTTATGTCTGTTCGACTTTCAACATTTAGATGCATTTATTTGTTTTTTTAATCTATCTTTTATAATGCCTAACCAGGATGTTTTTGTGTCGTTATCGTTATGGGTGTTATTGACAAACGGCCTTTTCTGTCGTTTAAGTTGGAGATCTTGTTGGATTTTTCTGAGCTCAGGTGGAGAAGCTCTACATTACACACCACACACTTTTTGCTCAGAAAGCCCATCCCTTATGATGAAGTGCTAGAAATGAAAGAAAGACCTCTGCTCATCTAACTTGAACCTCCAGAACAACTTCAGTCCTCCTTAGCACAGATTCTCCAAGTTCACAGAGAGAAAATTACATCAAGAAATGGTCTTAATGTAGCAGATGATTACAAAGCTAGATGTGGTGAGAAAGGCTCTGCTATCTATCTAAAAAGAGGTTAGAGAGGGGTTTCTGCTGTGTGGGTGTGTTTGAAGCCGGCTCACTGAGGCAGAATAAAGTATAATAGATACTTTGATGGTTTCATCCTCCAGATGTTACATTTTTAAATATTACAAAAATAATTGTATTAGATATACATTTTCATATATTTCAGATAATTGTATTTATTGAAAAGCAAAAAAAACTTTTGGTAACTACACTGCAAAAAAAAAAAAAAAAAAATCTGTTTAATTTACAGTAAAATACCAGCAGCTGTTGTTGCCAGAACTTCACCGTTAAAAATACAGTGAGTGGGTTTTCTACTGTAAAATTAAATGTAAATATCAGCAAAAACTGTAATTTAGACTGAGTAGTCTCTTTATTTTTAGGGTTATTGTGTTCTTGTGACATTATGGTATTTCTCCTTTAATTTTACAAGAAATAAGTGTGTTTTTTACACTTTAAAAGTTTTGTACTATTCCTTGATTTATGGTAGTGATGTGCCATTGAAGCCCCATGAAGCATTTTCTTTATTTTCTGAGCCCACTAGATGGTGCTCCTAGTTTAAAGAAAAAGGCTCAAGCAATAGTAATTGCATTCAGTCCTTTGTTGAACAAAGAGCGCATCTAGTGGGCTCAGAAAATAAAGAAAAAGCTTCACAAGGTTTTATCAAATCAAATCAACTTTGTTTATAGAGCCCCTTAAAACACACTGTAAAAATGTCCCGTTGTTTTAACAGAAAAAAAACTGGCAGCTGTGGTTACCAGAATATTTCTGTAAAAAATACAGTACATGTGCCAACATTTTTACAGAACAACTTGTAAATTTTACATCCTAAAACTGTAGTAATTTAAAAACTTTTTTTTTTTAAGTTGTAGTTTATACTGTCCTTTACTGCTAATTTAACAGGATGATGCTGCTTTTATACTGATTATTTATGCAAAATTTACATGCCGATTTTGCTTATTGTGGATTGAATACCAGTAAATTAACAATCAGTTATTATTTATTGTACACTGAATACCAGTAAAATGTACAAATTGTTCCGTAAACTTGTTTACATTTGTACTGTATTTTTTTGCAGAATTATTCTGGTAACCACAGCGGCCATTTTTTTTCTGTAAAAGCATTTTTTTCACAGTGCAGCCATAGCTGATACAAAGTGCTGTACATGGCAGTACTGGCCAACAATAAAAACAGAGAACAAATAAAAACAACTAAAACAGAGCGAGTCTCATGCTGGGTAGAAACCATTGGCACATCATTAATTTACGGTAATTAGAAGCATCTAGCATGGTGAAATTCAATTTTTTATTGTACGCCCTATTTCTGATGCAATTTGACAGTGTTTTACTGTAATTCCTACAAAGGTCACTTTGAATTACGTGCCTTCATTGAATTCTCTGTGTATATCTGCATGTCTCTGTGTTCTGCATGCAGTGAGAGTGTGACATTATGTGCGTTACAACAGCTCCACCGTGTAGGGCAGTACATGAAGACCAAAGGGTGGCGAGTGTAAAAGATGCAGGTCATGTTTTGTGTAGAGTGTGTGTGTGCGGTCGAGCCTGGGCATTGATCGACCACTAAGCCTCCTTGAACACAATGAGGGAACTATCGATTGGCCAGGTGTTACAGAGCTGCTCGCACACTGATAACAAGACCTTCCAGCAGCATTGCTAAAAGCCCTGTCCCCTTCCTCCGTGCCAAACAGGACCCACACGGCAAGAAATACACACATCAACATACACACATGGACGCGCAGCTCTGTCAATGCTGCAAGCACGACATATAAACAGCACAAGACTTTGCTGTTTTATATACAGCACGAGTGAAGCGGACAAGTGGACGAGTGAAAGTCCATCCACTGGCTGTCCCAACAGCCACAGTTGATCCTAATCCAATTCAAGACGCGTTTCTGGGCGATGCATCAGCAAAGTGACTTTTCTAAACAATTATTTCTACTGAGTGACACACACAGACCATCAGCTTGGGGTGACTGAAGAAAATGCACAAGAAACTGAAACAGAATGCAGTTCTCCACCAGGGAAATCAAATTTTCCTTTGCTTTTATAGCCACAGTGTAAAAAAGGGCTGTCTAAAAACAAGATTAAAACACTAAGGCTACGTTTACATGATGACGGTCTGAATGGAAGACGCAAAAGTGGTGTGAATACAAAAAAAAAAGTCTTCACTTTTTATTCCGCATTTGGACGAGCGTTTTCGGGAGGAAATCTGCTGCATACGGTGACGCAAAAGTGTGTGGAAGTAGTTTGGGTATGCATGCCAGGCGGCATCACTTAAAGTGATAAGAGCATCTTTGGGCATGTGGAAGTTTTCACGCCACACATTTTCATCAGCTACTCCTTCCACAAAGTTTTCCCACCATCCACTAGATCTCCCAGGTCTCGCCCAAAGCCGTCTGGCTCACCTCCGACCAATTGGTGCATCGAAAATTTGATGGAAGTAATTCCAGATCCTTCTCTGTTCACTAATACTATCTCTACATATCCTGTACATTTGGTGGAAAGACTCCTGTAAGTTTATTAGAGCTGCCAGAGCAGCTTGAAGGTCCGACGCTTGGAAATAATCCCACATGTTTGTTAATTTTCCTGTGCAGATACTTCGTTTTGTAGTATTTGTAGTTTTTTCCACCTATTTTCGGTCTCCTGGCCAATGAAATGCATCAGAATACATGTGGGAGTGTCGCAATGCAACATGGGACTTTTACAGAACTTTGGTCATGGCGGAAGACGACTATAGCGGAGGGAGCTCAGATATAACAGCTATAAGCTCTCAAATACTTTTTGAATTTCATTTCAATCTGCTACAGAGGCTGAAAAATCTATTATTTAGTAGGAAGCGTTGACACTTCTGTTGAATTTCCAGAAGAACTTCAGGTTTTAAGGGGTTATTTTAAAATCGCCCAGAGGTTTTACAGGCATATTTTCCAGGCGTTTTAGACCTAAATGGATTAAGGTGTTTATGGGTTCATAACATAAGTATGTGTCCCTTTCAAGTCCATTTCCATGTTAACCAAGTTGTTGCAGCAATTTTTGGGTTGATAATAGTGATGTGCCAATGAAGCCTCATGAAGCATATTCTCTATTTTCTGAGCCCACCAGATGGCGCTCTTAGTTTAATGAAAAAGGCTCAAGCAAAAGTAATTAATTGTGCTTTCAGTCCTTTGTTGAACATAGAGTGCCATCTAGTGGGCTCAGAAAATAAAGAAAATGCTTCATGAGGCTTCATTGGCACATCACTAGTTGATACCATTTGTTACACACATTTGGTGCTGAATTATGTCATTTTATTCGTATCGAAAATGGATAAAAATGATTAAAAAAACCTTCCAGATTATTACAACAATTTGCCAAGACCTTTGGAACAACATAGAAGAATCAATGCTGTGATTTGACTTTGAAAACTTTGGTCATTTTGGAGTGTCTGTACTTTCAGCGATTGGATGACAAGCACTTCTGTTCTTCAAAGTGCTGAGAAATGAACGCTCTAGGTTTCTAGTTTGTGCTTGTACATGAGGCTGTGGTTATTCTAGAGGTCACAGCAGCTCTTTTTACACTAAAAAAAAAAGCAAACTGGGTGTCTGTTCCCTTATCCTTAGTCTAACATGTAGCTTCTACGATATAAATAAAGTAAATATGTTTTGTGGTTGAACAGTTTTAATACATGTAGTTTTAGCATAAAATACAAAAATGTTTAAATTCACTAGAATAACGTATGTTAAAACAACCTAATTCTAATGGGTTAAGATTGCTAATCAATTCTGCTTACAACTCCAGAGCAGGTGGCAGTAATGTGCACATTTTAGTTGAAGGCCAGGGTCATAGGTCATAGGTGGATCCGCTGGCAAAGAGGAATGGTCATTTTGAGAAGAAATATTGTATGACATGATGCACAGACTGTTGGACACTGAATTTTTAGGCTGTAAGTTTGTTGTATTTTCACAGCAAGAGAAACTCAGTTTTACCTTTTCTGCAAAACAAATCCAATTTGCTTTGTGTTTTTCTTTTCCGAACTTGACACCGGCTGGGGTTATATAGGTTGACATTTATCTTTAAATTGCTGAATATAATACTCTGTGTTTAAAAATGTTTATTTTCTGAATAATTACTATTATGTTAATTTTCATATGACAAAAGGTAATCTTAGTAGTTGTAACTACCCTATTAAATTAAGTAACTCTTAATAATATCATACAAGTTTAAATGGCCCAATAAAATTACGTTAGTATGTTACAATTACCCTTACAAATCTAGTTAAGACAGACCCCTGGTTATTAATTAACAGTAACGCAAATACATCATGTTGACCCAACATATTTACATTTTGTTCACTCAACAAAATAGTTTCTCGCTAAATTAAAGCATTTTATTTAGGTGGAAAATGAAAAAGAGTCTCAGCTTTCCAGTCTGGTAATCAGTAATGTAGTATATACTATGTCTGAGGCTTTTATTGTGAAAGGTAATAATGGAAGGAGTGAAGTTGTAATTTGCTGTCGTTGACAATGGAGGAGACAATAAAGAGTTTGTTGTCTTGGTTTGCACCATTGAATAGAATCCAAACTTTTGACAGTTTTGAAAGTATGAAGGCCAATAATAAATCTGCAAAACATCTCCAGTATGATTTTCATCCCAAGGCTGCATCGATGAAAAATGTGGGGGAAAAAAATCAAATGTAAGTTGGTATGTGTTCAGTGAGTTTTTCTGTATCAGCACTGTGTGCAGGTCCATTAAAAAAAACATGAATAGATTTTTTAAAATTATCATATTTTGTTTGCCAAGGACTGTTTTTCCTTTGATGTGATAATGAAAGACATATTGAGTATAATTGTTTCTAATACTGGTATTATATTGAAGTTTAAAATTCTGGAATCGTGACAACCGAAACTCATAACCCTCGGCTACAATACATTAACTCAGCTGGAACATAATTTCTGCCTGAGTCATGGTGAAATACATTTTCATCTGCTGTGGTGACTGTTTAAACACATCTCCCCCAGTCCTACACTACTTCACAATGTCACCAAAAGCTCATTTATTAACCTATTCTTACATTGATTTACACTTTTTATGAGTACTAGAGTACTCAGTAATAATTTAACGCAAGTATTTGAATGTGAAAATAGATTAAATTTACATAATAAGAACATTTCTAAATCAGTCATAGAGGATTCAGAATTTTAATGCAAAGTTTCTTGTCAAATTGAAATTAATGACCGACAACAGTGACTGAAAACAGGTTGGTCATCTTAAAAAGTTTCTGGGCTGCAGATGCTGCAGCAATGATCATATTTTATCAGTATTTGGCTCAGGTTTGTAGCTTTCAATATCTCAAGACTGTGCAGCAGAAGCCAAAGATATTAAGTCCTCAAGGACAGTTTTTATACAAGTCTGTGGCTCTGCTGAGAGCAGTTGTGCAGGTTCCAGAACACTGAAACTGAAATGACTTGGCAGGTTTCTCTCCAACATTCGTACAGTAAACATACAAGGATGTACACAGTAAAAAAAAAGAAAAGTTGGGTGAATCAAAATTTCAAGGCAACAAACTTTGATACAATTTTAAGTTGGACAATTAAACTAAATATTTTAGGTTTTGTTTTTGAGTTTGCTCAACTGTAAGTTGTACTAACTTATAATTTACATTGTAATAACTTTTAATACTTACTTCTGCTAACTTCTGCGTGAGGTTACCAAGAAATTAGAAATCAATATAACCGCAGTGCTTTTATTGTGAAAAAAATAGCAAACATTATCATTAGCACTAGAGCTAACAAGCACTTTTACTATAGTTAAGACAACAAATATAGCCGCTAATATATATGACAGAAGAAAATAAACTCTAACAAACCTTGTATCCTGTCAGTCAGCCACCATAGAAGCCTTTTTCATACTTTATATCAACTTTATATGAATTACGACGCACTCGTTATTATTTACCGTTCGTTTTTTCATTTAACCGTTCTACCGGTTATTTCCTGTCACTACCTTTCAAAATTAAAGCACCCGTTTTACACTGGACGACACCTTTTCAAAATAAAAGCATCACAACATTGTAAAACACCTTGAAAATGTACAAACATGAAAAAACAAGCTATATAATACAAAAACATAAATAGGAACCTTGCTAAAGGTAATTTACAGTTGTGTTTAAAATAAATGGAAAAGTGATACAGTGATTGGAGTATATATTACTTTTTACTGCTATAGGCACTTTGATTTACTCCACATTAACAGTCTCATCATAACATGTGTTCCTATCAGTAGCAGCTCAAAACCAGATAATTTACTTTATTTTATAAAGCGATTACATTAATATTGAGCAGAATTTAGTTCAGAGTTTTGGTCCGGCCCCTGCAACCTTCGTGGTATTGGTCATGTGGCCCCGTGGGAAAATTAATTGCCCACCCCTGCCCTAACGGCTACTCTTGTAGCTGTAGTGCCGCTAGCATCAGTTAGCCGCTAGCATCAGTTAGCCACTAGCTTTCGCGAATGACCGAAAACCTGTTTGTGTTTAAATGTTGAAAATGTGTAGGTTGCCTTCCCCAACAAAAGACCTACGACACTGCACAACACAACTCAGAATAAAATGTATCATTTTAATAAATTTAATTAAGGTTTGATTACCTGTGTGGACTCCGGCTCAGGCAGCAGAGCCACAATGAGACATCAAGTGCAGTGCCAACTCGGAAAGTTGGCTTTCCCGCATTTCACAACTTAGCTTCAGTCTGTTCTTAGTACATGGAAAAATCAATGGCTATGTATTTTCTCATAAACATGACTTGTGTCAAGTATTTCATTTTAGATAGTAGGTCATAATAGACATAAAGACACAAAAACAGTTTTGTCCCTGCAGCCATTACACTGAGGAACAAGTCATAGCTATGCTTTGCACAGGTGTTTATTTATTGTTGCTTTTATGTATGTATTTACTATTTCTAAACATACATTTTAACCTTTATCTATGTTTTTACAACCAAAACAAGTGTTATTTTATTTTGCTGTTTTATTTTGTTTTATTTTTCTTAATCTTAACCCTTTATAGGGCACTCCTGGAAATTGAAAATGTCAACCCTGTTATTGGAGGATATTACAAGACTTTTTGCAAAATGTTTCATTTTTATATTGCAAATCGAGGTCAATTGACTCATTATTATTATTATATTTATTATAGTCTCTTTCCCACAGCAACCCTAAATAGATAATAACACATAATTTGCATCCATCACCACTTTATCTTTTACCTTTAAACTATTTATTATCTTTTTAGACCTCTTATTACATATGCGTAATGTCCGAATGTCTTTTTAAAGCACCTTTTATATGAGAAGCACACAAATTTAGTTGTATATCCTTTTTTAATACAATGACAATAAAGGAAAGCTTGAATCTTGTATGATTTACTGATTTGTCAGATGTCATAGTGTCACTATCTGTTATAGCTGTCCGCTCAAGTTACCAAATATGGTTATTTGCCTGATAAAGGGTTAAATAATCTTAAAATAAAAGGTAGACGAATGATAGTGGGCAGTCACGATTGACTTAAACCAAACACTATATAAGCACAGCAGCAGGGCTTTGTGGTGGAGTATTGACTTTGACTGCCAGATGATTGTATTTTTCTTTTGCTAGTGTATGCTTATGTTGTGTATGTTAAACTTTGTGTCCATGGCAAAGCAATTTCCCTCCTGGACAAATAGAGTTATTATCATCAAACCTCAAACATCAATAATCAAAACCTGCAGTAATTGAATTTATAAATGCATCAATGATAATACATATTATCTATAAAGCTGATATGACAAATGTGTTAACCGACAATTGCTTATTTGCACATCCAGCAGACACAGAACAGCATTAGCATTAATTTGGTTCCATGTGTCTGGCCACTTGGTGAATGCAAATCACTCTAAATGGCTCCACCCGCCTCACCAGCTCGTCACTAACGTTGTCTACCATTTTTGGCCAGGTAGGTGTGTACAGCGGGATTTCTCTGAAAACACCTGCTGTAGCTGGAACAAGTCTGATGGGTGTGCTCAGATTACTTTTACTTTAAACATTTGATCCATTTTTAACCCTATAAGGGCCTTCTTTCTTTCAGATGCTGTTATGTAATGGTTTTTTACAGCTATGGAGGAAATAAGTATATGAAACCATTGGAATCCATTGGTACCAAAGTTAGGGAAAATGTTAGAGAGGGAAAAATTGACAAGGCCATTGTCAATGCGGTCCCTTGACTTCTGATCTTAACCCATTTAGGCCTAAAACGCCTGAAAAACAAAATGCCTGTGAAACCTCTGGGCAATTTAAAAATAACCCCCTAAAACCTGAAGTTTTTCTGGAAATTCAACAGAAGTGTCAACACCTACTAAGTAACAGAGTTTTCAGAAATTAAATTCAAAAAGTATTTGAGAGCTTATAGCTGTTATATCTGAGCTCCCTCCACTATAGTCGTCTTCCGCCATGATTTCAAAGTTCTGGAAAAGTCCCATGTTGCATTGCGACACTCCCACATGTATTCTGATGCATTTCATTGGCCAAGAGATCGCAAATAGGTGGAAAAAACTACAAATACTACAAAACTACGTATCCACTTTCTCGGCTTTAATGGTAGAATAACACAACAGCACCCCCGGTTT